>NW_005370673.1:927143-935089 GCF_000412655.1 Myotis brandtii
AAAAATCATCATCTGAAGACATGTTTTTATTGATTTTAGAGAGAGAGGAAGGGAGAGAGAGAGAGAAAATCATCCATCGGTTGGCTCCTATACACACCCTGATTGGGGATTGAACCCAAAACCTAGGTATGTGCCCTGATTAGGAATTGAACCCACAACCTTTTGGTGTGTGGGACAACACTCCAACAACTGAGCCACCCAGCCAGGGCAACACATTTTTTTAAGTTTTCTTTCATCCGAGACTATCATATGTTCACTGGATATTAATTCTGGGTTGACAGGTCTTTTCTTTTATTATTTAAAAAAAGTGTTTCACTTCTTTTTGACCTCCATGGTTTCTGTTGAGAAATCTACCATTTTTGAATCCATGTTTCTTTGTATGAAATATGTCTGCTTTTCTTTAATTGAATTCAGGATTTTTTTTCTTTAATTTTCAGTAATTTGATTATGATGTGTTTAGGTATGGATTTCTTTGTGTTTATCCTCTCTGGGGTATCTGAGCTTCTTGAATTTGTAAGTTTATGTCTTTTAACAAAATTTGGCAAGTTTTTCATCCATTATTTCTTCAAATATATATATATTTTACTGTTTTATTGCTTAAAGTATTACAAAGAGTATTATATATGTCTCCTTTTTTCCCCCGCCCTTGACAATCCCCTGGCCTCCCCTACCCCCCAGTGTCTTATGTCCATTGGTTATGCTTATATGCATGCATACAAGTCCTTCGGTTGATCTCTTACCCCCTTCCCTACTGCCCCCCAACACTCCCCGGCCTTCCCGCTGCAGTTTGACAATCTGTTTGAGGCAGCTCTGCCTCTGTATCTATTATTGTTCAAAAGTTTATAATGGTCTCTATTATCCATGAATGTGTGAGATCATGTGGTATTTTTCCTTCATTGACTGGCTTATTTCACTTAGCATAATGCTCTCCAGTTCCATCCATGCCATTGCAAATGGTAAGAGTTCCTTCTTTTTTACAGCAGCATAGTATTCCATCGTGTAGATGTACCACAGTTTTCTAATCCATTCATCTACTGATGGGCACTTAGGCTGTTTCCAAATCTTAGCTATGGTGAATTGTGCTGCTATGAACATAGGGGTGCATAGATCCTTTCTGATTGGTGTTTCTGGTTTCTTGGGATATATTCCTAGAAGTGGGATCACAGGGTCAAATGGGAGTTCCATGTTTTGTTTTTTGAGGAAACTCCATACTGTCTTCCATAGTGGCTGCACCAGTCTGCATTCCCACCAGCAGTGCACGAGTGTTCCTTTTTCTCCACATCCTCTCCAGCACTTGTCGTTTGTTGATTTGTTGATGATAGCCATTCTGACAGGTGTGAGATGGTACCTCATTGTTGTTTTGATTTGCATCTCTCGGATGATTAGTGACTTTGAGCATGTTTTCATATGTCTCTTGGCTTTCTGAATGTCCTCTTTTGAAAGGTGTCTATTTAGGTCCTTTGCCCATTTTTTGATTGGATTGTTTATCTTCCTTTTGTTAAGTTGTATGAGTTCCCTATAAATTTTGGAGATTAGGCCCTTATCAGATATAATGTTGGCAAATATGTTCTCCCATGTAGTGGGCTTTCTTGTTGTTTTGTTGATGGTTTCTTTTGCTGTGCAGAAACTTTTTATTTTGATGTAGTCCCATTTGTTTATTTTCTCTTTAGTTTCCAATGCCCTAGGATCTGTATCGGTGAAGAAATTGCTTCGGCATATGTCTGAGATTTTGTTGCCTTTGGATTCTTCTAGTATTTTTATGGTTTCCCGTCGTATATTTAAGTCCTTTATCCATTTTGAGTTTATTTTTGTGTATGGTGTAAGTTGGTGGTCTAGTTTCATTTTCTTGCATGTATCTGTCCAATTTTCCCAGCACCATTTATTGAAGAGACTGTCTTGACTCCATTGTATGTTCTTGCCTCCTTTGTCAAATATTAATTGAGCGTATTGGTTGGGGCTGATTTCTGGGCTCTCTATTCTATTCCATTGATCTATATGTCTGTTCTTGTGCCAGTACCAGGCAGTTTTGAGAACAGTGGCTTTGTAATACAGCTTGATATCTGGTATTGAGATCCCACCTACTTTCTTCTTTCTCAGGATCGCTGCAGCTATTCGGGGTCGTTTTTTGTTCCAGATGAATTTTTGGAGAGTTCGTTCTAGGTCTGTGAAATATGCCGTTGGTATTTTAATGGGAAGTGCGTTGAATTTATAGATTGCTTTGGGCAGTATGGACATTTTAATGATGTTGATTCTACCAATCCAAGAACATGGTATGTTCTTCCATCTCTTTATGTCTTCCTCTATCTCTTTTTTCAACGTCCTGTAGTTTTCTGAGTAGAGGTCTTTTACCTCTTTAGTTAAGTTTATTCCTAGGTAGCTTAATTTTTTTGGTGAGATGGTAAATGGGATTGCTTTTTTAGTCTCTCTTTCTGCAAGTTCACTATTGGTGTATAGAAATGCCATAGATTTCTTGGCGTTAATTCTGTATCCTGCTACATTGCCGAATTCTTTTATTAAGTCTAATAGTTTTTTGATGGAGTCTTTAGGGTTTTTTAAGTATAATATCATGTCATCTGCAAATAAGGACAGTTTTACTTCCTCTTTTCCAATTTGGATGCCTTTTATTTCTTCTTCTTGTCTAATTGCAATGGCTAATACTTCCAGTACTATGTCGAACAGGAGTGGTGAGAGTGGGCATCCCTGTCTTGTTCCTGTTTTTAGGGGAAATGGTGTTAGTTTTTGTCCATTGAGTATGATGTTGGCTGTGGGTTTGTCATATATGGCTTTTATTATGTTGAGGTATGATCCTTCTATTCCCACCTTGCTGAGAGTTTTTATCAAAAATGGGTGTTGAATTTTGTCAAATGCTTTTTCTGCATCAATTGATATGACTATGTGGTTTTTTTCCTTCAATTTGTTTATGTGATGTATCACGTTGATTGATTTGCGGATATTGTACCATCCTTGCATCCCTGGGATAAATCCTACTTGGTCATGGTGTATGATCTTTCTGATGTACTGCTGGATCCGATTTGCTAAGATTTTGTTGAGGATTTTGGCATCTATGTTCATGAGGGATATTGGCCTGTAATTCTCTTTCATTGTGTTGTCTTTACCTGGTTTTGGTATTAGGGTGATGCTGGCTTCATAGAATGAGCTTGGAAGTGTTCCTTCCTCTTGGATTTTTTGTAGTAGTCTGAGGAGGATAGGTTTTAGTTCTTCCTTGAATGTTTGGTAAAACTCCCCTGTGAAGCCGTCTGGTCCTGGGCTTTTGTTTGCTGGAAGCTTTCTGATGACTGCTTCAATTTCTTCCATAGTTATTGGCCTGTTGAGATTTTTAGATTCTTCCTGATTAAGTTTTGGAATGTTGTATTTTTCTAGAAATATGTCCATTTCCTCCAGGTTGTCTAGTTTGTTGGAGTAGAGTTGTTCATAGTATTTTTTAACAATCATTTGTATTTCTGTGGGGTCTGTTGTTATTTCGCCTCTATCATTTCTGATTTGGTTTATTTGGGTCCTCTCTCTTTGCTTTTTGGTGAGCCTGGCTAGAGGTTTGTCGATCTTGTTTATCCTTTCAAAGAACCAGCTCTTGGTTTCATTGATTTTCTGTATTGTTTTTTTGGTCTCTATGTCATTTATTTCTGCTCTAATCTTTATTATCTCCTTCCTTCTGCTCACTCTGGGCTTTTCTTGTTGCTCTCTTTCTAATTCTTTGAGCTGTAGATTTAGATGATTTACTACCATTTTTTCTTGTTTGTTGAGGTAGGCCTGTAGAGCTATAAACTTCCCTCTCAGGACTGCTTTCATTGTGTCCCAAAGGTTTTGGATTGTTGTGTTTTCATTGTCATTAGTTTCCAGGATGTTTTTAATTTCTTCTTTGATCTCATTGGTAACCCAATCAATATTTAATAACATGCTATTCAGCTTCCAAGTGTTTGAGTATTTTGGGTTGTTTTTATTGTAGTTTATTTCTAATATTATGCCCTTGTGGTCTGAGAAGATGCTTGGTATGATTTCAATCTTCTTGAATTTGGGGAGACTTTGTTTGTGACCCAATATGTGGTCTATTTTTGAAGATGTCCCATGAGCACTTGAGAAGAACGTATATTTTGTTGCTTTGGGGTGAAGTGTTCTGAAGATGTCAATTAAGTCCATCTGATCTAGTGAGTCATTTAGGATTGCTGTTTCTTTGCTGATTTTTTGTCTAGCAGATTTATCCAGTGATGTCAGTGGTGTATTAAAGTCCCCTACTATGATTGTATTGTTGTCGATCTCTCCCCTGATGTCTTCCAGGAGTTTTCTTATGTATGTGGGTGCTCCTGCATTGGGTGCATATATGTTTATCAGGGTTATATCCTCTTGTTGTATTGATCCCTTTAGTATTATGAAGTGGCCTTCCTTATCTCTTGTTATGGCCTTCACTTTGAGGTCTATTTTGTCCGATATAAGTATTGCTACCCCAGCTTTTTTTTTCATTTCCATTTGCCTGAAAGATATTTTTCCATTGGTATACATATTTCTTGCTCAATATGTTTTCTCCTCTGCTTCTCGCTCTCTGATGACATAAATGTAAAACTTCTTGGTATTGTCCCACGTGTTCCTTTTCTTTTTCTTCAGATTGGATGGTTTCTGTGTACTCACCACCACAATAAAGATATTGCACAGTTCCATCAACACAACAAACCTCTCAGGTTCTCCCTTTACAGTCACACCCTCCCCTAACGCTTAGTGTCTGGCAATACCTGCTCTGATCTTCATCAGTAGAGTTTTGCCGTTTACAAAATGTCAAATAAATGAAATCCCAGTGTGTAACCTTTTGAGACTGGCTTCTTTACTTAGCACAGTGCCTTTGAGATTCATCCATCTCTTCACTTCTAAGTAATGTCCATTGTATGGGCACTAGTTTGTTTATTCACTTACCCATTGGAGAACATTTGGGCTCTCGCCAGTTTTGGTGATTATGAACAGATCTGCTGTAAACATTCCTTAGAGGTTTTTGTGTGTGTAAGGTTTCTTTCTCTAGAGAAAATAACCAAAAATGGGATTGCTGGGTCATGTGATAAGGATATGTTTAAATGTATAATAAACTGCCAAACTTTATCAGAGCAACCATACTATTTTACAGTCCTTTCCCACCAGCAATATGTGAAAGTGACTGATAATATTTGAGTGCATTACCTTCTGATAATCACCTGAATTAGGCCTAATATTTCTAGGAATTTGTTTTTGAAATAAAAGTTTAGAATTTTTATTCTAAAGTTCTCTGTTTTGCTATATTATTGAGAAAGAGACAGTTGGGTTTATTTTATGTTTCTGGCTAGTGGAAATTGAAATGTGTCACTGCCAACATTTTGTGAAAGAAACCCCTATCATCTGCTTTGCGTTAGTAAAGTTTGGACTGTGCTTCGGAAAAATAGATAAATTGCAATCATTCTTTGCAGCTATAAGGCACACACACTTCTTTCTTAAATGGGAAGCTATATATGCTGTAATGGAGTACCCTTTATGGAGATGGTAATGGATTGAAGAAACTGTGACTTAGTCCATTTTAAATAAAGTTATTTTAAAAAATTTAAGTCACAGAACAGTCTCTTTTCTCTTTCCTTCTCTCTGAGTGAGTGTAGTGTGTATGTAATTACACTTTGGCCATTGTAATGTTTATAAGATGTTTTTCTCTGCTCACTCCCTCACTGCATGATCAGGTGCTTAATTGGCTACCTTGTTTGATGGAGATTAAAATATCATGTCACTTTCACCTGTAAGGTCCAATGAAGTAACTGCTGCTCATTATAGGCTTGTATTCTTTGGAGAGTAATTTGTTCACTCAGATGTGTAAAAGTTTTTTGTAATACTCTTCAGATCCTAAGCGAAATAAGCCAGTCAGAGAAAGACAAATATCACATGATCTCACTCATATATGGAATCTAATGAACAAAATAAACTGATGAACAAAATAGATCCAGAGACATAGAAGCATAGAACAGACTGTGGAATCTCAGAGGGCAGGCTGGGATGGGTGGGGAGAGATGAACTGGGAGCTTGTATGCATACATGCAAAACCTATGGACACAGACAATAGTGCGATGAAGGCCTGGGAGGGGTGGGAGTGGGCAGGAGGCGTGAGGACATCTGTAAAACTTTCAACAAAAAAGATAACATTTTTAAAAAGTACAAAGGTCTACTTCTGCATTGATGAAAGTAAAACACTTATTACGTGGGGAAAAGGGGCTGAGATTTGCAGCAACGAAACCGAAGGGCGTTATGCTAAGTGAAGTGAGCCAGACAGAGGAAGAGTCCTGCATATTGTCGCCTACATGAGGATTCTTAACAACCACAGGCGAGCTCACAGAAGGAGCACAACGCGGTCCCGTGGCTGCGCTGGCGGAAGTGGGGAGAGGCCCACAGCAGGGACAAGCTTCCAGTTATAAGACGAGGCCTGCGGATCAGATCGACAGCTGATAGCACTGTATTGTGTTGGCTAGAGTAGAACTTAAATGTTCTCACAGGAAAAAAGAAAAAAAAGGTAAACATGTCTGGTGAAAAATAATGGAGTTGAGGACAGAGGAGATTCTGAGAGGATCAATCCCTGGGAAATCACAGAAATCACCGAGAGCGCTTCAGACTTTCAGCAGCTACGGCGTCGGAGAGCGGCGGATTCAGCCCAGGTCTCCAGGAGAGGCAGGGACCAGGCAACACCTGGCTTCCAAGTGGAATAAATAGAAAACTGATGAAGGTCTAGAGCAGGGGTGGGAAAAACCCAGCCCACGGGCTGCATCTGCCCATGAAATCATTTCATCTGGCCCTGCCAAGGCATTAGGGGTGTGTTAAACATTTGACCAAATATAACAGGCTCATTTAAAAATATATATATTTATTGATTTCAGAGAGGAAGGGAGATAGTGAGGGATAGAAACATCAATGATGAGAGAGAATCATTGATCGGCTGCCTCCTGCACGCCCCCTACTGGGGATGGAGCCCACAACCTGGGCCTGTGCCCTGAATGGAAATGAACTGTGACCTCCTGACCCATGCAGGCTGGGCAGCAGGCTCATGTTTAAGCTGATGGTTTTGTATGGCCTGAGGTGATGTTATAAATATCCAAGTGGCCCTTGGCAGAAAGAAGGTTCCCAGGCCCTGGTCTAGAAGGTCCAGGAGAGCGCAGGGATGGGGCCTGCGGGGCAGGGAGGGCGGGGCCGTGGGTCAGCCTCCCCTCTCAGTGCCCTCTCTTTGCCTCAGGAGCCCTTTGTGACCCAGCACAGCTGTGACGTGATCGTGGGCCTCTAGGCCACCATGGCTGCCAGTTCTGTTGCCTGTGGGCAGCAGTGCGATGCAGATGGTGGAGGACCCTCTCTCTCCTCTGAAAAGCGCTCCAGTCCCTGCAGGTGACCGATGCCATCGTGGGCAGGGTGTGTGGGGCACTGCTCTCCTTGTGTTAGTCCACAGCTCTGAGAGGGATCACCTTGCTGCCACCGAGGGAACATGGAAACACCAGGCCCAGACCCAACGGAGATGATCTTTTTTCTCTTCTTATTCCCACTTTTCTGAATGACCTGGAGAGACTCCTGCAATGGGGAGAGAGAGCAGCTACTCTCAGGAAAGGATAGAACCTCATCCTGCTGGGAACCAGCCAGGTGGGGCAGGGGTTAGAGCAGGCGGGAGCATTTCTATGCGGAGGTCTCCGACCAGGAAGGCCAGGTGTGGTGGGGGATCAGGGCACAGCCCCAAACGCAGTGACCAGTGGCCAAGGACGGAATGCTTAGGGCTGGGCCTCTGTGGTGGGCAGGCCCAGAGCCCTGGTTCCCCACCGTCTTCCTCGGCAGGGTCTCGGCAGGCCTCCTCCCGAGAGCTGAGGGCGGCAGAAGGCTCAGGCCACCTGCATCCTTACTCTACATGCTGCTCCCAAACGGCCTCCTCTCATGGACATGGAGACCAGTGTGGTGACTGG
>NW_005370673.1:935159-936419 GCF_000412655.1 Myotis brandtii
TAGTGATGGGAAAAATAAAACTAATAAAAAATTAAAAAATCAAATTAAAAAATTGTCTTTTCTGGTCAATTGCAATGTGCTTCTCACGCTTTTCCTGATAGAAGAATTTTTCAAAAATGTCAGTTCATAGAGAGAACCGGCTTTTCCCCATTAGCGCACCCTCTATGCCAGTGATGGCGAACCTATGACACGCGTGTCAGAGGTGACATGCGAACTCATTTTTTTGGTTGATTTTTCTTTGTTAAATGGCATTTAAATATATAAAATAAATATCAAAAATATAAATCTTTGTTTTACTATGGTTGCAAATATCAAAAAATTTCTATATGTGACACGGCACCAGAGTTAAGTTAGGGTTTTTCAAAATGCTGACACGCCGAGCTCAAAAGGTTCGCCATCACTGCTCTATGCCCTAATGCCTTCTTGCCAGCACAAATTTGTTTGCAAATGTATGCTTTTTCTCCTGGGAGCGGAGGGTGGGGGAGGGGCCTCCCCAGTGCCTGCTTAGGCTTCCAGAAGGAAGGGGCGCCCGCCGCACCCGGGCCCTCGGCACCCCTGGTCTGCACTGTCCATCCTCAAAGGCAGACGGAAGCACCAGGAGCTGCCGCGATGAGCACAGCTGTGGAGCGGCTCAGCGCCTCTCCCGCTCCCTCCGGACCTCGTGGGCTGGAGGGTCGCAGAGGCTGAGGGAGGAGTGTGGCCGGTCCTGAGGCCAGAGGTGGGCATCTTGCCCGGGGTCTTTGAGAATAAACAAGCCATCATTTGTCAGAGAAGGGAGTCTCTTAGCTTAAAGCAGCCATTTTGACTCCATGACCCGCGTCTTGCGTTTCGGTTTCTCCCGTCCTCTGACCCATCAGAGTGAGGGGTGAGGGACGTGGGCGTCAGGGACCCAGGGGCGCTGCCAGCCCTGTGTGGGCTGTGCACCCTCCGGCAGGAGGAACCTATCGCCTTGCTGTCTGGCTCCCGGGTGTCCTTCACCAGGACCCCTGGTTCTGGGGCTCCCCTTCTTTCTAATAATTTTGGGGGCTCATCTGGGATTTTGTTGGTTGCCATGGGGACCCCAGGACCCCTCTCCTGAGGAGAAGCTTCCCGCTGCCAAGTTGCGGCCTCGCGAGGAGGGGTTCCGAGCTGGGGATGAGTGGGCCAGTGGGCCCCAGGAGGCCAGGTGGCTCCGTGGGCGTGGCCAGGTGGCTCCATGGGTGCGGTCAGGTGGCTCCGTGGGCGCAGCCAGGTGGCTCCATGGGTGCGGTCAGGTGGCTC
>NW_005370673.1:936483-945750 GCF_000412655.1 Myotis brandtii
TCCGTGGGTGTGGCCAGGTGGCTCCGTGGGCGTGGCCAGGTGGCTCCGTGGGCGAGATCAGGTGGCTCCGTGGGTGTGGCCAGGTGGCTCCAGGCGCACCGGCCGAGGTCAGCAAAAGCGAGCACTTCCTGGCGGTCAGGACCTTTCGGAGGCTGAGTCTGTGTGTCTGTGTGTGTGTGTTTCTGAGGCGTGTCCTCGAGACCCGAAGCGAGTGTGGACTCCCAGTCCAGGTTCCAGTTTCCCAGGAGGGCCGAGCCCAAGACGGAGGAAGCAATGGGGGGTGGGGTGTAAGAAACCCCAGAAAAAGGTGTGTGTGGGGGGGTGGGGTGAGCCTCTGATGGGGAAAGCTCAGTCAGGTGTCTGAAATGGGGAACAAAATTTCACAAACAGAAAAGAAGGATGGGGAAAATTCGACAGAAGTAAATTCCCCTAGATCAGTGGTCGGCAAACTGCGGCTCACGAGCCACATGCGGCTCTTTGGCCCCTTGAGTGTGGCTCTTCCCCAAAATACCGACTTCTGCACATGGGCCACGAAGTTTCAATCTCACTGTATGTGCGCGCCTGCACGTGGCATTTTGTGGAAGAGCCACACTCAAGGGGCCAAAGAGCCGCATGTGGCTTGCGAGCCACAGTTTGCCGACCACTGCCCTAGATAGCCCCCTTAGGCCTAATGATAAAATATTGGGAGGCTAATCCTTGAACTAAAGACAAAAAGAAACAAAAAATGATAATATACTGCTGTTTTACCTGGCCCCAGAGCCAGCATCCATCCTGCAGTCTTGGCCCACACTCGGCCAGGTGAAGGCGGTGTGCCAGCTACGAGGGCAGGTGCAGACAGACCTGCCAGCTACGAGGGCAGGTGCGGACAGACCTGCCAGCTACGAGAGCAGGTGCGGACAGACCTGCCAGCTATGAGAGCAGGTGCGACAGACCTGCCAGCTACGAGGGCAGGTGCGGACAGACCTGCCAGCTACGAGAGCAGGTGCGGACAGACCTGCCAGCTATGAGAGCAGGTGCGACAGACCTGCCAGCTACGAGGGCAGGTGCGGACAGACCTGCCAGCTACGAGAGCAGGTGCGGACAGACCTGCCAGCTATGAGAGCAGGTGCGACAGACCTGCCAGCTACGAGGGCAGGTGCGGACAGACCTGCCAGCTACGAGAGCAGGTGCGGACAGACCTGCCAGCTATGAGAGCAGGTGCGACAGACCTGCCAGCTACGAGGGCAGGTGCGGACAGACCTGCCAGCTACGAGAGCAGGTGCGGACAGACCTGCCAGCTATGAGAGCAGGTGCGACAGACCTGCCAGCTACGAGGGCAGGTGCGGACAGACCTGCCAGCTACGAGAGCAGGTGCGGACAGACCTGCCAGCTATGAGAGCAGGTGCGACAGACCTGCCAGCTACGAGGGCAGGTGCGGACAGACCTGCCAGCTACGAGAGCAGGTGCGGACAGACCTGCCAGCTATGAGAGCAGGTGCGACAGACCTGCCAGCTACGAGGGCAGGTGCGGACAGACCTGCCAGCTACGAGAGCAGGTGCGGACAGACCTGCCAGCTATGAGAGCAGGTGCGACAGACCTGCCAGCTACGAGGGCAGGTGCGGACAGACCTGCCAGCTACGAGGGCAGGTGCGGACAGACCTGCCAGCCACGAGGGCAGGTGCGACAGACCTGCCAGCCACGGAGGCAGGTATGAACAGACCTGCCAGCCACTAGGGAAGGTGCGGATAGACCGGCCTCGGGGAGCTGCGCTCTGCTGGAGGAAGGGCCAGCTCTGTGCCCCAGGAAGCCAGGGAAGCCTCAGGGGGAACAAGCCGAGCAGACAAATGGGGCCTGTGTCTTGCCTTCCTCCTCCTCACCAGTGGGGAGCCACCCGAGGAATGACCTCAGATGGCCGGCCTCCAGCCCCGTCTCCCCTCGGGGAGAATCCCCTCCTGACGAGGCCCTGAAGCCTTGGCACCGCCAGAGCCCTCCCCTTGGTTGCCAACAGCCTGCCCCTCCTGTCTCCTCGGCTCCTCAGAGATGATACCCCTTGAGGGAGGGACCCTCCGGAGGAGGGGGACAGGCTTTGTGAATGCCCCGCTCACCAGCTCAGAGGGGAGGGAACTCAAGAAAGAGCCGAAGCCTCTGCTGGAAGACCCACACGGCGTGGCTGACCAATTAGATCAATCTCTAGGCCCCCAAGTATAGATGTGGGCCAACTTAATGTCCATTTGGGGAATCTATTCTCGGGGGAGGGAGAGGAAGGGTTCCAAGGTCGGCTATGGCGGTCTGGGAACAGAACCCCCGCTGGCCCTGGGGCACTCCCAGCAGATGGTAAATTCCCAAACCAGGAGCCCAGTTGGACCATAATAACATGGCCCATCGAGGGCACATGAGAGACCTTAGGGAATTAGCCATAAAAGCAATTAGGGGAGCAGTTCCCCGGTCTCAGAACCTAAATAAAGCCTTTAATATTCAGCAAGGCAAAGAAGGGCCTTTCGAGTTCTTATCAAGACTAAAAGGCCAAATGAGAAAGTACTGTGGGTTAGACCCCGAGGACCCACTGGGTCAGTGAATGTTGAAATGCATTTTGTTACCAATAGTTGGCCCGATATTTCAAGAAAATTACAGATATTAGAAAATTGGAAAGACAGAGGCTTGGGGAATTACTACGAGAAGCTCAGAAAGTATATGTGAAGAGGGATGAGGAAAAGCAGAAGCAGGAAGCAAATTTGCTGCTGTCCACAGTGGAACAGGCAACTCAGGGAAAGGCTGGTCTCCAACTCTCAGGGCAAAAAACAAGTGAGAGGTGGGATGCAAAGGGTTCAAAACCCCAGAACCACGCAGGGACAGAGGGAGTAAGAGGTGCTACGAGTGGGGAAGAGCGGGCGTTTCCAAAGAGAGTGTCCGGCTGGGGAGGGAGAGCAAGGCAATCCTGCTCATGACTTCTGACCAGGGCTAGGGAAGCCAGGGCTCTTACTACTCGGGTCCTACCAGGAGCCCCGATAGATGTAAAGGTGGGGCCCACTAGGGAGAAAATAGCCTTCCTATAGACTCGGGCGCTGCCGCTCTTCACAGACCCATATTCCTAAAGGGTTACATTTATCAGAGTCAAAAGTATCGGTCTCTCTGTCACGCCCTAGCTGGTTTGGCTTGGTGGATAGAGCCTCGGCCTGCAGACTGAAGGGTCCCAGGTTCGATTCCAGTCAAGGGCACATGCCTGGGTTGCAGGCACGATCCCCAGGGTGGGGCGTGCAGGAGGCAGCCAATCAATGATTCTCTCTCAACATTGATGTTTCTATTGCTCTCTCTCTCTCCCTTCCTCTCTGAAATCAATAAAAATATATTTTTAAAAAAAGTATTGGTCTCGGGGGCACAAGGGGGGAGACTTGAGGTCCTATCTTTGACAAAACACCAGAAAAGTATAAGGATGAATATGCTGGAGTTGCCTTCCTCTCTGTGCCCCAGGTGGGACTAACCCATTAGGGTGAGACCTCATGATAAAGCTGGGGATTGGCTTGGAAGAAATCACAAATAGATACTAGTTACTTCAAACCTCCTTTCCGAGGAGGAAGGGGGTCAAATTCAACCGGAGATTTGGGCTAAAAAGGGCAACAGAGGAGTCTTAAAACCCGCCCATCCAGACTGAACTTAAGAATAAGGCGAAAGCCTTAGGAGAAAACAATACCCCGTCCTCTGGAAGGCAAAGGCAGACACGGCTCACAGCCGGTCCCAGAGGAACTGGTTAGGGACGGGTTACTGAGCCCTGCACGTCACCCTATAATACTCCCTTCCCGTCTTGCCAGTAAGAAACCAGACGGCCCTTACAGGCTGGTGCAGGACTTAAGGGCGATCAACCAAATCATCCAAAATAGACATCCGATTGTTCCAAATCCCTATCCTCTGCTTAGTACAACTCCTTATGAGCATAAACGGTTCGGTGCAGTAGACTTAAAAGATGCCTGTTGGGCCTGTCCCTGGCTGAGGAGAGCAGAGACGTGTTAGCCTTCGAATGGGAAGACCCCACGACAAGCTGAAAACAGCAGTGCAGGCAGACAGTCCTTCCCCAAGGGTTTACAGAATCTGACAATTTTGTTTGGGCAAATTTTAGAACAAATATTAGAGAAGTCTGAACCAGCACCTCCGATGGGACTTCAATATGTGGATGATCTATTGATCTCAGGGCTCAGAAAGGACCAAGTCACCGAAGCAACGATAAGTCTCCTAACTTTCCTGGGACGAGAAGGATTAAGAATCTCCAGAAGAAAATCACAATGTGTGGAGGGGAAGTTAAATACCGGGGTCACCTGATTAGTGAAGGGAAAGGGAAGCTGAACCCTGAAAAAGTTTCGGGAATAATAAACATGCCTCTGCCTAGAACAAAGCAGGACCTCGGGAAACCCCTGGGGTGAGTGGGGTACTGCAGACTATGGGTGACTCATAAATTCTTAAGACAAAAGACTTACATTCCAAACTCCTGGGGGAAGGCCCTGACCCCTTCTATGCGATCCTGAGGGAACTGGGCAAATAGATACCCTGAAGCAAACTCTTATCACTGCCCCTGTTGTGTCGCTGCCTCTCTAGGGAAGCCCTTCCATTTATTCTTCACTGTGGACCAAGGAACAGCCCTAGGAGTTTTAACCCAGGAACAGGGGGGCAGAGGCAAACAGTGGCCTTTCTATCCAAACTGCTGGACCCCGTGTCTAACGGCCGGCCGGCGTGCATTCAGCCGGTCGCAGCGACAGCCATTCTCACTGAAGAGAGGAGAAGGTTAACTTTCGGAGGGGCCTCATCGTGAGCACCCCTCATCCGGTCCGGACCATCCTTAACCAGAAGGTGGGAAGATGGTTGACAGATTCCAGGATCTTGAAATATGAAGCAATCCTATTAGAAAGAGATGATTTGATTCTTACCACAGACAATTGTGTGAACTCTGCAAGCTTCCTATTGGGTGGAGAAACCTCAGCCCCTTTGTCCCATAATTGCCTTGATTTAATAGTATCAAACCAAGGTCAGGCCAGATTTACAAGAGACATCATTCTATACGGGTCTTAAACTGTTTGTGGACGGGTCTTCTTGGGTAATACAGGGTGAAAGACACAATGGCTCTTCTGTACTAGATGGTGAAAGTTTACGCATCCTAGAAGCAGGAAGGCTACCAAACAATTGGTCAGCTCAAACCTGTGAACTCTATGCTCTCAATCAGGCCCTAAAAATGCTAGCAGGAAAGGAAGGAACGAGTTATGTAGACTCTAAGTACGCCTTTGGAGTGGTACTTACCTTCGGAAAAATCTGGATGGAGAGGGGGTTAATCAACAGCAAGGGGAGAGATCTTGTTCCTAAGGAGTTAATAACTCAGGTCCTGGACAATCTGATGATGCCAGAAGCAATTGCTGTTGCCCACGTAAAGGGGGGACCCTGGAAGCCCGGGGAAACAGGTTGGCGGATGAGGCCATAAGGAGGCAGTGCAACAATCTGAAACTCCTATGTTCACTCTGGTCCCAGGCCTGCCTCCGCTTGAGGCTATTCCGCAGTTTAGCCCAGAGGAAGAGAAAGTTCATCCAGGTGGGAGCTGTGAAGGATAAGGAAGGAAAGTGGGAACTGCCTGATGGGAGGGAAATGATTACAAAACCCATTATGAGAGAGCTCATGGCCCTCCCGCACAAAGGGAGCCACAGCTCTGTGTGATGTCATTCTAAGGACTGTGGCAAACAGGTCCAAGAGGCTGCATTGCTGCAGGAAGGTTGTACCCAGGCCTGAGGAACAATCCCCAAGGGGAGGCCTCCGACTTAGACCCTCCCAGAGCATCCAGGTAGATTATACAGAAATGCCCAAAGTAGGGAGACAGAACTCCTACTGGCGGCAGTAGATCAGTTATCAAATTGGGTTGAAGCTATTCCACTGCCTAGTGCTATGGCCAGAAACGCACCCAAGGTGATTTGAGAACACATTATCCCAGATCTGATCTTGTTGAAAACATAGATTCTGACAATGGGAGCCATTTTACTGCCGATGCCAGTATTAGATGGAGAAGATAGGAGAAGTTGTAGGCATATAAGAGAGATTTTATTACAGACCAAGTAGCCATTGCTAACAAGGAGCCGTCAGACAAAACAGTTCTTCAAAGTAACCCTATAAATCAGCTGCCAACAAAGCTGTCACAGAGCAGTCTAGCGAACAGGAGCCAGCCACCTGCTGGCTAGTAACACTCTTACACCAACTTCAGACAAAGAGGCTTCTTGCCAAATAGTGACATCAGTGTTTGGGTCATAGAAAGGTACGCCTGCCTGGTGCATATAGTAATATCGCTGTGTCCTTGCTTTTGTACCTGCGTATGGCAACCTGGCCTTGAACATCCGGCGTACTCTGATTAGGTTTCCCACATACTGCTTCTCTCTGGAGCCCGGCCCTGCCTTTGGGCCCCGATGCAGAGTTGCCTCCAGGTGGGCACAGCAGTGGCAGCCCAGCCAGGACCTGGGGGAGCTGGGACCCACGTCAGAGGGTGCCCTGGCCCTCAGCTCAGGCAGCGGTGGCACAGGGCGGGGACCCTGAGCCTGGCTGCTGCTGGCTCCTCCCAGGGACCAAGAGGTGAGTTCTGGGAGTGGGGGCCTGGCTGAGGACCCTGTGCTCCTGTCAGAAGCGCCACAGATGGACTGGGATGCTGAGGGAACAGCAAGAAACAGGAAGGAGCAAATTCTTCTGCCCGGGCTCTGCCATAGGAGTGCAGTAGGGCCAGCCGAGGAGAGCCACACAGAGCCCCCAGAGAGGACACACAGAGACCCCTCAGAGACCTCATATACCCTTTGTACAGAGAGACCCCACAGAGACCTCACCACACAGAGACCTCCAACACAGAGGACACAGTTGTGCTATATCTAGCGTATATTTGTGTGAAAATCTCCCACCATATTTTTGCAAATACTCCTTCCGTCCTGTTCTCTATTCTTCATCTTCACTTGCACTTGTTGGACAATTTGAAGTCCTGCCTCACTGCTTGGATGCTCTGTTCTCTTTGTTCTTTACATTTCAGTTTGGGTCATTTCATTACTCTGCCTTCCAGGGTGCAGATTTTTCCTCATTTGAAGTCAAATCCACCAATGAGCCCATTGAAGGAATTCTCCAGCTCGAATGTCATGCTTTTATTTGTAGCATTTCATCTGATTATTAATTTCTCTCTCTGCTGAAATTCCCCATTTGTTCATGGATGCTGTCCAGCTTTTCTACCAGGTCTCGTAAACATTAATTATCATTATAGACCTCGGTTCTCAAATGTCTCCCTTCTTGAACGAGTGAGGCCCGGCCGTGTGCTCACCTCCTCAGGGCAACTGGGAGAGGCGGCTGGAAGTGATTCGTCTAAGGCAGTGGTTCTCAACCTTCCTAATGCCGCGACCCTTTAATACAGTTCCTCATGTTGTGGTGACCCCCAACCATAAAATTATTTTCGTTGCTACTTCATAACTGTAATGTTGCTACTGTTATGAATCGTAATGTAAATATCTGATATGCAGGATGTATTTAGGCGACCCCTGTGAAAGGGTCGTTCGACCCCCAAAGGGGTTGTGACCCACAGGTTGAGAAGCACTGGTCTAAGGCGAGTAGGGGGGCTCCACAAATTTAAGAAAGGGAATATTTGTTTACAGGTTAAACAGTCCATTAGACATGAACTGTATGTAGGAAAGGTGAAAACGAGGAATCATTTGGGGGTCTGGAACGAATTAGTCCAAATTACATTTTTTCTAATGGGAAAAAAAAGATTCAGTTTTCGAACAAATCGCTTCTTGAACATCTGCCAGGAATTCAGTTTGAGGACGGAGGTTGCACTGCACCCCTCCCTTCTGCCCCGGAGGCCTCCACAGGCCTCCTGTGACCCAGACTCAGGTCCTGGGAGAGCGCCCAGGCCATGTGGGTCAGCTCAGCTCAGCTGCGACCCTGCGCTCTGGCCTGTTTCCTGCCACTTGCCCTGCAGGCCAGGGAGAGGGTCTGGAAGGCTGTGGGGCAGTGTTTGAGGGCCGGGCCTAGAGGGCTGGTCATCCATTGTCTGGGGCTGGGCCACCGGCTGCCGCCACCCCTCCCCCCCCAGGTTTTCTCTTCAGAAGAAAGGGGTGGGGGCGCCTCCCCTCCAACAAGAGCAGGCAAAAACAACCAATATTCTACCTCATAAAAGACTCGTTTTTTTGTGTGTGTTTTTTTGGTTTTGTTTGTTTGTTTTTTCTTTATTGATTAAGATATTACATATGTGCCCAAAGACTCGTTATTGACAAAGGGTGCTGTCATGTCCCTGCGGGTTAGACCTTCTGTTGTGCTGACAGTCACAAGGCTTGTCCACGCGTACCAGCCTCTTCCCGCCTCTGCCCGTGAGAGGGTGAGAGGGTGCTGCCTGAGGTTGACACCCTCAAATGGCAGGGTACTAAATTCCCCAGGGCAAACAGGATGGGGGGGGGGCGGGTATGAGAGCTGTGCATGGGGCTAGTAGCACGTGTTCCAGGAAGGTCCTCCCATCTGGAGGCAGCTACAAGGCCCCAGCCTAGGTGGCGCATGAGGAGACAGGTGACCCCACAGTACTCAGCCCCCAGGCGCCAGAGGAGGTGTTAGGTCTGACCAAACAATTGAATCGACACCCCCTCCCCTGGGAACTGACCTTTAGGCCCCTTCACAGTGGACATTCCCCTTGCTGAGACCACATTCCACTTGCTGAGACCATTATCTCTCCCCTCCGGAGTTTCCCAGAATCTGGACCTGCAGAGAATTCCCCGCCCAGAAAAAGCCGGCCTAGAGTCCTTTAAAAACCTCTGACTCCCCGACTTTGGGGGCTGGTGCCATTTTGGGGCTCAGCCCATCTGGTATCCAGATGACCTAATAAATTTATTATTCTTTACCCCCTTTGGCCTTATGTGTTCCTCCTTCAGTGACCCCGGCTTCAGTCACCCCGAGTTTACTACTGAGAGAGCAGTAAGCAGCAGCAGCTCGTCCTGGGCTCACTTCCCAATCCTACTCGGTGACATGATTGCCGGCCTCGATCAGGCCTCCCTCCCTTACGGGCCCTCCCGAACCAGCCAATCCGGATCGGGGACCTCTCCTTCTCCACTGCTGACCCTCCATCCCACACCGGCCAGTCTTCTCTAGGTGAGTGACGTTCCACAATTTCATCTGGAGTCTTCTGTCCACTCTCTCTCACTGACTTCTCGAAGGTCTCTCTTCTCGAAAGCCCTAGCGCTAGGCCAGAAGGCTCCTCAGCCATTCAGCCCCGGGTCCTTCTGGACCGGGGACGCCCAGTCCGGAGGGTCACCC
>NW_005370673.1:947260-947933 GCF_000412655.1 Myotis brandtii
TGGTGGCACATAGCCGATCTCCTTTTTAATTGACACCTGGTGCCACTTGTTCTGCCCCCCGCGAATTCACAGGGACCCTCGTCCCCTCCTCAGTCTCTGTTATGGGGGTTGACGGACTAGTCTCATAGCCATTAGCCACCTCACCTCTGCACTGCATCTTACTAGACACCCCTTACCCACCCTTTTCTCGTTCTACCTCGGTACCCGGCCAGGGCTGCAGTGCGTCCCCTCACAAAGCCTCGCTGTCCCAAACCAGTCACCTGCCTCGGTTTCACTCTCACCCCACAAGGCCCAGCCATTCCTTGGACTGTGAACACCTTATCTCCTTATCTCCTCCATTACTGTCCCCTCCTCTGAATAAGAAATAGTCTCCTTTCTTGGGCTCGCTGGATACTTTCACCCCTGGGTGCCCAACTTTAGTCTCCTCCCATTGAGCAAAGGGACCACTCACTGAGCCTTTAGATCCCAAGGCCGCATTCTCACCCCCTTTTATTGCTTTAAAAACTGCTCTCACCTCAGTGCCTTCTCACCACCCTTAACAGTCCTGCTGCTATCAGAAGCTGAACTCATTATCACCCAAACCTTAGCATGTTATTTCTAAGGAAAAGTGTGGCAGTTTTGAATCCAAGTGGCTGGAGGCCTGGGAACAGGCTGTAGGGCCTGCTCCTTCCAT
>NW_005370673.1:951258-952799 GCF_000412655.1 Myotis brandtii
CCCTCCTCTAGACAAGAAATACTCTCCTTTCTCAGGCTCACTGGGTACTTTCGCCTCTGGTTCCCAACTTTCGTCTCCTCACAAAGCCCCTCTATGATAAGTGAAGGGACCCCTCACTGAGGCCTTAGATCCCAAGGCCAGCATCCTCACCCCTTTAATGCTCTGAAAACTGCTCTCACTCCAGCACCTTCTCACCCCCCCTTCCCAAAGAACAACTTTCTTTACTGCAAAACTGCAAATGCTTACTTAACAGTCCTGTTGCTATCAGAAGCTGAACTTATTACCACCCAAACCTTAGCATGTTATCCCTAAGGAAAATGTGGCAGTTTTAAATCCAAGTGGCTGGAGGCCTGGGAACTGCAGTCCTAGAACAGGCTGCAGGGCCTGCTCCTTCCTCCCCCAGCCTTTTCTCCAGCCCCATGTGCCTGTACATAATTATCCACAGTCTTCAGTAACTTAAAGGCTTTGGAGCATTGCTGGGTTAAATGATAAACATCTAAATATTTTTAAGTAACATAAAATACTGAAACATTGATTGTTAGACAAGTTTTAAATTCGCCTGCTCTTCACTTTTAGTACAGAAGGCCTCTTGTACTTTGTTGAAGGTATATTTTCTGGAAAGTAAGAGTGTGTTTAAAATGTGTTCATAAACGTCAATCTAAGAAATGCTGGTTGTTTACTTTTTGCTAAAGCTGGTTATTTGTGAATGGGTAGGAGGATTTGTGAAAGTTGTAGAAAAGTCTTTCCAGTGAGTCAGGACCTGATCCCCCTGATGTCTGAAGGGACCCCTTCTCTCCGAGTGAGCTAAAGCAGCCGCCCAGGCTCTCCTGTGGCTTAGGTCTTTAGGTTGGAGCCTAGACTTTCTTTATTTCCACTGTTCATTCACAGTCCGTGACACTATCATTGCAAGCCTCACAGGTCTTCCTGCTTGGCATTTAGGACCCTCTCTCCCCTTTTCTAGCCTTCTTAAAGGTCATACACTGTGAAAGACACCGAGTCAGGAATGATCCCGTAACACAGGGAGATAACAAAGCAGACCAGGAGGCCAAGGCAGCGGCTCAGAGGAAGCCCCTGTCTCCCCAGCTCTTAGCTCTGCCCCATGTAACACCCTCATACACTTCAGGGGAACTTAGTCCCTATTAGCTCTTGGGGCCACTCAGGAAGATCCATGGTTAAAATTTCAGGGAAAGTAGAGATTAAAAATAGTGGCAGAGTAGGTGGATGCTGCACAGACATGCTCCCAGGAATAAGCTGGAAGTACAACTGAAATACGGAAAGGCTTCCTGCATAATCAATGGAAAACTCACAGGACAGAACCCCGATACCCAAGGACCAAAGATGAGACCGCATAGAGCAGGGGTGGGCAAACTTTTTGACTGGAGGGCCACAATGGGTTCTTAAACTGGACCGGAGGGCCAGAACAAAAGCATGGATGGAGTGTTTGTGTGAACTAATATAAATTCAAAGTAAACATCATTACATAAAAGGGTACGGTCTTTTTTTTTTAGTTTTATTCATTTCAAACAGGCGGGATCCGGCCC
>NW_005370673.1:955834-956153 GCF_000412655.1 Myotis brandtii
AAAAAAAGCTGGAGTAGCAATACTCATATCCAACAAAATAGACTTTAAAATGAAGGCCATCACAAGAGACAACAAAGGTCACTACATAATACTAAAGGGATCAATCCAACAGGGGATATAACCCTGGTAAACATTTATGCACCCAATATAGGAGCTGTCTATAAATAAATAAAACCCAAATAAACAAAATCAGAAATGAAAGTGGAGAAGTAACCACGGACACCACAGAAATACAAAGGATTGTAAGAAAATACTATGAACAACTATATGCTAACAAACTGGACAATGTGGATGAGATAGACAAATTTCACCCCAACGC
>NW_005370673.1:956846-966889 GCF_000412655.1 Myotis brandtii
TACACTGAGTGGCCAGATTATTATGACCATCCCATTAGGAAGTGAATTAGTTATGCTAATAATAATAATAATAAAGCCTTGAGAGTATTTGCTTAGGAAGTTTTCAATATTCAGTATTTTTGGAAGTGTCAATGAAGTACTGATGGGCTGGTCATAATAATCTGGCCACTCAGTGTATACTCCTAAAACTACCCCAAAAAATTCAAGAGGAAGGAACACTTCCAAGATCTTTTTATGAGGCCAACATTATCCTAATTCCAAAACCAGATGAAGACACTACAAAGAAAGAGAGTTACAGGCCAATATCCCTGATGAACATAGATGCTAAAATCCTCAACAAAATATTAGCAAATCGCATCCAGCAATATATTAAAAAGATCATACACCATGATCAAGTGGGATTTATTCCAGGATGCAATGCTGGTACAATATTCGCAAATCAATAAACATGATACATCACATAAACAAATTGAAAGACAAAAATTACATGATCATATCAATAGATGCAGAAAAAACATTCTACAAAATCCAACACCCATTTTTGATAAAAACTCCCAGCAAAGTGGGAATAAAGGGAACATATCTCAACACAATAAAGATCATATATGACAAACCTATAGCCAACATCATACTCAATGGGCAAAAACTAAAACCATTTCCCCTAAGAACAGGAACAAGACAGGGATGCCCACTTTCACCACTCCTGTTTGACATAGTACTGGAAGTGCTAGCCACAGCAATAAGACAAGAAGAAGAAATAAAAGGCATCCAAATTGGAAAAGAAGAAGTAAAATTGTTATTATTTGCAGATGACATGATGTTGTACATAGAAAACCCGAAAGACTCCATAAAAAAACTACTAGATTTAATCAATGAATTCAGCAATGTAGCAGGATACAAAATTAACACCCAGAAATCCATGGCTTTTTTATACACCAATAATGAACTCACAGAAAGAGAAACTAAAAAAAAAAAGAATTTCAGGGCAAGTATATCCTTCCCCAGGGACAGGCTCGTGATATCTTTTGGGCTACTCACAATTCCCTACATATAGGATACAGATGCTTCTACAACTCCTAACCCACCCACCCCCACCCCATCACATGTCCTAGCCTAGCCTCCTTACTGCAAGATATCCCCAAATGAATTCAGCAATGTAGCAGGATACAAAATTAACACCCAGAAATCCATGGCTTTTTTATACACCAATAATGAACTCACAGAAAGAGAAACTAAAAAAAAAAAGAATTTCAGGGCAAGTATATCCTTCCCCAGGGACAGGCTCGTGATATCTTTTGGGCTACTCACAATTCCCTACATATAGGATACAGATGCTTCTACAACTCCTAACCCACCCACCCCCACCCCATCACATGTCCTAGCCTAGCCTCCCTACTGCAAGATATCCCCAAAACCTGTTCTACTTGTTACTCAGTATCTCCCCCCAAACAGGGTAGACCTCCTCCTTTCCCCACTCATCAGGCAAGGACCAAACCCCTGGACAAGACTGGCAGATTGACTGCACTCACTTGTCCCCCATTAAAAGAACCAAGTATCTCTTAACCCTCGTAGACACCTCCTCAGGCTGGGCAGAAGCATTGCCCACTGCGTCTGAAAGTCCTCCGAGGTCACACAGCTCCCATTCAGCTTGTCATCCCCAGATTCAGCCTCCCCACCTCACTGCAATCAGATGATGGACCTGCTTTCACATCTCAAATGACTCAACAGGTCTCCTCCACTCTGAACATCCAGTGGAACTTACATGCCCCTACCGGCCCCAATCTTCAGGCAAGGTAGAAAAGACAAAATTCCTTAATCAGTCTCACCTAATAAATTAACTCACAAAACTAAAGAACCTAAAACTACTCTCCTACCTCTAGCCCTTAAGCACATCAAGGCAACCCCCCCACCCCCCACACACACATCATGCACCCTCCTTCCTTAGTCCCTTTGAACTCATGTATGGAAGACCCTCTTATTAGGAAACTTCCCTTCCACAGGGACCCCTCCAAGGGCTATGTCCCCATTTTAAACCTCGTCATACAATTACTGAAGGACATGCTGGTCGGGTCTTCCTTCGGAGACCCTGACAGAGGGACTCGCACCCCGAGGGGAAGTAGGCTGTGCTCGCTGCCGGGCGTCTGCACAGCCGGACACCTGCTCTCCAGAGCATATTAAAAGTCTCATTCTCACCACACTTTTGCCTCTGAGTCCGTTATTTGAATTCAGACAGGCGAGCATTTCTCACAGTCATAGAGCATTCCATGAACTTGAACCTGAGTTCAGCTGAGGCGTCCCTGTGTCTGTTTCTCTGTTTTTAGCCGATGGTGCAGAGAAATTACAGTTTCTACCTCAAGAGGAGCCCAAAGCTGACAGAGTGGCCGGGGGCGGGGGGATGGGGGGGAGCTGGTAGAGCAGGGCTGGAAGGGCATTGGTGTCCAAGGGATGGGCATCTAAAATGGGGTGCGGGTGACACTGTACCTGGTTGGGTGTGGCTGCCACAGGCTGGCTATTTGGCTCAGATAGTCTGGCCAATCCTGGTCACTGGGTGAAATTAGGGTTGCTTAGTACAATACAGGGTGCCCAGTTAGATCAGAATTTCAGATACACATTCAATAATTTTGTTAACGTAAGAATGCCCCAAATATTGCCCTGGCCAGGGGGCTCAGTGGTTGGGCAGCATCCCATGCACCGAAAGGTCACATTTCATTCCCGGTCAGGGCACATGCCTGGGTTTTGGGCTTGATCCCCCGGAGGGGACGTGCAGGAGGCAGCCGATAGACATTTCTCTCTATCATTGATGTTTCTCTCTCTCTCTGCCTCTCCCACGTCCTCCCCTGTGAGGCTGAGCTGGGCAGGAGCCTCCCCTCGGGATGTGGGCTCCCCTGGCTCAGCCTTCTCCTGCCCAGGGTTTCTTGCCTGGCCCGGGCCCTCCCCTCGGGTCAGTGCTAAGTGGAACGACTGGCGCCCCCGGTGGAAGGGCCTCTGTGCACCTGCTCTTCCAGCTCTGGCCCCACACAGGTGCTGAGGCCTGCAGGAGGGGGCTGGCCAGACACTGCCGCCCGCCCGCGGGAGGTCCCTCTCCAGCGGAGCTGCCCCCCTGCAGCAGGCTGGGGAGGAAGAAGCAGCCCCGCAACTGGCACTGAGCGGGCGGGGGCAGAACAGGGGGAGACCTTATCGAGAGTGAACAGCACAAATGGACCTTCACCATTGTCACCAGGAAACCCTCAGGGTTGAGGACCCAGCTTGGACCAGTGAGTCAGTAATGAAATAATTGGACAGAGAAATAGGAATGTGTGCCATCAATTCCCTGTGGACACTTCTCCACTGTGGGCTGATGCTCCCCTATCCTTAGATCACCCCTTGCTCCTTTTTTTCTGATAACCATGTTATATCACCTACCACTGCATAACAAATTATCCAAGATTTAGTAAACACTTATCAACTCAGTTAGTTTGGGCAGGTCAGGAATTTGGGTGCAGAGTGGCTCTAACTCGAGGTCTCCCTTAGGCTGGGGTCCAATGTTGGCCCGGGGCTGAGAGCTCATCTGAAGGTTTGACTGAGGCCAGGGATCCACTTCCACATGACTCACTCCCTCATGGCCAGCAGGTGCAGGCTGGGGGCCTCCTCCCCACACGGGTCTCTCCTCACAACAAGGCAGCTGGCTCCCTAGAACGAGTGACTCAGGAGAGAAAGGTTGAAGCTGCAATGTGGTGCATGGCCTGGTCTCAGAGGTCACCACTTATTTCTGCAGTGTCCTACTGGCTCCATCACAGGTCAGCCCTATTCGAGGTGGGCATGGCTTCACTGGTTCGGGTCACCAGGAAGTACCTGCCACAAGCACGCTCTTCTTGGAAAGCGTCGCCTCCCTGGTGGAGACACCCCACAGGCTGAGAGGACTTTCGAGCCACACCCCCAAGACCCCTCACCTTCCAGGTCATTACACCAGGCCTGCTTCCATGCTGCCAACACTCCCATCTGCCTTCTTAGGCCATTTTAAAAAGTACTTTACTTTTTAAAATTGTTATTGATTTTAAAGAGAGAGCGAGAGAAACGTCAATTTGTTGTTCCGCTTACTTATGCCTTCATTGGTTTATTCTAGGATGTGTCCTGACCAGGGATGGAACCCACAACCTGGGCCTATCAGGATGACGCTCTCACCAACTGCGCTGCCCGGCCAGGGCCTCTAGGCCGTTTCTGATCAGTAGGTCCTGCGGCCAGCCTCCAGCTCAGCAGTGTTCGTGAGGCCCTTGCTGCGGGATGGCTGCA
Organism: Myotis brandtii; assembly: GCF_000412655.1. NCBI lineage: Eukaryota > Metazoa > Chordata > Mammalia > Chiroptera > Vespertilionidae > Myotis > Myotis brandtii. The sequence goes on from NW_005370673.1 coordinate 961,116, forward strand.
GTGCTGTGCTCCCACCGGCCGGGCCGCCCGCGTTCTCTCCGTTTTACAGAGTGATCAGGCCAAGAGGCTCAGTGCTGTGCATGTTGAAAGCTCTGGAAGGTGGACTCAGGGGCCTCTGAGTCGCGGCCACAGTCCTCTGCCGCCCGCTGTGGGATGGTCTGAGTCCCCAGCGATGGTGGCGGCCAGCGGGCCAGGCAGACGTAACCTCTGTCCTGCGGATTCCTGGGCGGAGTCCCACCGAGAGCTGGGCCGGGTGGGTGGTGGGGCTCACTGACCGGCTAGGAGGGCACAGCGACCTGTTTGCGGAACCCTTCAAGTCTTGGGATGGAGGGAAGTCTGTCTGGAGGGGAGTGGGCCGCATCTCCCAGCACACAGCCTCGGCACACCACTGGTCAATATTTGGAGGAACCGAGGGAGGGAGCAGTCCCGCCCAGCTGCTGTGAGCCTCACTCAGGATGTGGGGGAACTGGGGCCCCAGGGAGCCCGAAGCGGTGAAGGAACCGGCGAGGCCCTTGTGGACTTCAGCTGTCACTCAGTTCCCTGTGTGCGGCGCTGTCCCCAGGGGGCCTCCACGTGATCCGTGTGACAGTGAGGAAACGGAAGTGCAGGAAATGACTGTTTTGTAAAAGGCCTGTAAGGTTGGGTGAAGAAACCACCGTTTGAACTGGGTGGGGGTTTGTGGCCTGAGCCTCGCAGGACCCCGGGTGGTTATGTGCGTGTACTTGCTCCCAGTGGGGGCTGGGAGGCAAGTCTGGCTGGAGGGCTGGTGTCACCCCTGGAAATAAGCATTTTCAGGGGCCTCTCGAGTTCCCACCCCTCTGTGCATGGTCACCGTTCCTGCCCAGGAGGGCCCTGTGTCCGGCCCTCGTGCCACGCGGCCAGAGCCCTGTGGGCCGCGCTGAGTGCCCCCCGGGGCCGGGTTTGCTAGGAAATGAACCCCTCGGGCCGGCGGGCGGGCCTGGGTGTGACCGCGCGGAAACGCACCCCTTGTCACCGTGACGGCACCGGAACCACAGGAGGAAGTGCTCTGCCCGAGGCCGGAGCAGCCGCCGAGGCAGGTGAGTGGTGGGGGCTCGGTCCGGCGAGGGCGCTTCTGGGCTGGGAGCATTGGGAGCAGGACGGGGCGCCTCGCGGCGGGCGAGGCCCCTGGTGAAGGGGTCCCTAGTGGAAGCTTTGTCGGGCCAGGTTGGGGCTGACTTCCTCCTCCCGGGCCACACTGCTCCCCTGAGAAGCGTCCCATCTCAAACACTGACCAGCTCCCAGCTCGCCTGGCATCGGGGCGCTGCCAGGGAGGCACTGTGGTGTCTGGCTGTGTCTGTGCCCCCAGGCCACTGCGCCTGCAGTGGACAGTCGGGTCACTGTGCAGAGGCAAGCGTGCGGGTCCCTGCGGGATGCCGAGAGTGGGGACAGCGCTGGGTCGTCGGGTGTCTCCGTCTCCAGGAAAGATGATCTGAGCCCAGGAGTGGCTGACCCCACTCCAGCTGGGCTTCCAGGCCTGAGCCAGAAGGGGGTGGGGGTGGTCCCCCACACAGTTCTGGGGCTGGGCCCTCCACACCCTTGGGCCGGAGCCTGCAGCTTTGTCTGGGTGGTACCTAGGGAAGAGGGTGAGCCGCAGGCCTCCCAGGGCCCACGGTGTGCAGACTGGGGACGTGGCGGACATGGGGACGTGGAGCGGGCAGCAGGCCCGGCGAGCAGCTGGCTCTGGGGTCGGGCCACGGGGCCAGCCCCGCTGTGAGCCAGGGCGAGGCCAGTGCTCAGACTCTGCGGTTCTTGCCGGAGAGAAGGCACGCACACAGCACCCCACTGCCTGCTCCTGACCCCCCACTCCAAGCCTCCGGAGTCTGACAGCTCGCGGAGCTGGGTGGGGCAGGCGCAGAGGAAGTGGTTGTCCCCAGCTGGGGAGTCACAGGGGCCCAAGGCCCTAGTTCCGCTTGGAGGGAGGGGGAGGGGTGGGGGGGCGGGGCTGACGCGTCTCTGACCACAACCAGCCCCTCCTCACGCAGCGGCTCCTCAAGCTGCCCAGGCTGCACCCGCACCCGCACCAGGAGGCCTGGGTCTCGGGTCCTTGCAGCTCGGAGTGGAGAGGCTGCAAGGAGCCCACTGTGAGCCCAGGTCCCCGCATCCCCATGTGCAGAATAGTGACCATAGCGCGGGAGCAGCTGCCTCCTGCAGCCTCTCCACCTGCCCCAGGTGGGCTCTGGCGGCCACCACATGGCATTTGAAGAAACAGAGGCTCCGACATAAAGGGGGTGAGCTTGGGGCAGCCCTGACTGCAGGGCAGATGCGAGACACAGACCTGCCTCTGCCGGTCTGAATGAAATGTCACTCAGCTCACGTCCTGTCTGCCTGGGACGCCCTTCCCTCTGCCTGGGACGCCGTTCCCTCTGCCTGGGACTCGGTTCCCTCGGGTGCTGTGTATGCATGCACACACGTGTGCTGTGGAGGGGTGTGTGTATGTGGGAGCTCATGTCCACATGTGAGTGCCCTTCCCAAGCCCACTGCCCCCTGAGCTGTGTGGAGGGAGGCGGGGCAACCTGGCCTGCCCTGGTGCTCACTTTGACCTGGGGAACGCTGCAGCTGGGAAGTCCACCTTAGTTGAGTGAGGCCATGGCTGCATCCCTCAGCTTCCTGATCTGATCCGGGTGGTCTCGGCTGTTCCCCACCAGGACCTATTCCTGGCCTGCTCCGCCCCCACCAGGGCTACCTGTCTGGCCCAGCATCATGGCTGCCCTTGCATTAAAGTCCGGGAAGATGAGATGATCATGGTTCCAGGCTCCACCTGAAAGGCCCACGCCTGTCCTTGGAACGGGGACGTCGGCACGCCTGTCCTTGGGAAGGGACGTCCGCCCGCCTTTCCTTGGGAAGGGACGTCACACGCCTGTCCTTGGAACGGGGACGTCGGCACGCCTGTCCTTGGGAAGGGACGTCCGCCCGCCTTTCCTTGGGAAGGGACGTCACACGCCTGTCCTTGGAACGGGGACGTCGGCACGCCTGTCCTTGGGAAGGGACGTCCGCCCGCCTTTCCTTGGGAAGGGACGTCACACGCCTGTCCTTGGAACGGGGACGTCGGCACGCCTGTCCTTGGGAAGGGACGTCCGCCCGCCTTTCCTTGGGAAGGGACGTCACACGCCTGTCCTTGGAACGGGGACGTCGGCACGCCTGTCCTTGGGAAGGGACGTCCGCCCGCCTTTCCTTGGGAAGGGACGTCACACGCCTGTCCTTGGAACGGGGACGTCGGCACGCCTGTCCTTGGGAAGGGACGTCCGCCCGCCTTTCCTTGGGAAGGGACGTCACACGCCTGTCCTTGGAACGGGGACGTCGGCACGCCTGTCCTTGGGAAGGGACGTCCGCCCGCCTTTCCTTGGGAAGGGACGTCACACGCCTGTCCTTGGAACGGGGACGTCGGCACGCCTGTCCTTGGGAAGGGACGTCCGCCCGCCTTTCCTTGGGAAGGGACGTCACACGCCTGTCCTTGGAACGGGGACGTCGGCACGCCTGTCCTTGGGAAGGGACGTCCGCCCGCCTTTCCTTGGGAAGGGACGTCACACGCCTGTCCTTGGGAAGGGACATCACACGCCTGTCCTTGGGAAGGGATGTCGCACGCCTGTCCTTGGGTAGGGACGTCACACGCCTGTCCTTGGGGAGGGACGTCACACGCCTGTCCTTGGGGAGGGACGTCACACGCCTGTCCTTGGGGAGGGACGTCACACGCCTGTCCTTGGGGAGGGACGTCACACGCCTGTCCTTGGGGAGGGACGTCACACGCCTGTCCTTGGGGAGGGACGTCACACGCCTGTCCTTGGGGAGGGACGTCACACGCCTGTCCTTGGGGAGGGACGTCACACGCCTGTCCTTGGGGAGGGACGTCACACGCCTGTCCTTGGGGAGGGACGTCACACGCCTGTCCTTGGGGAGGGACGTCACACGCCTGTCCTTGGGGAGGGACGTCACACGCCTGTCCTTGGGGAGGGACGTCACACGCCTGTCCTTGGGGAGGGACGTCACACGCCTGTCCTTGGGGAGGGACGTCACACGCCTGTCCTTGGGGAGGGACGTCACACGCCTGTCCTTGGGGAGGGACGTCACACGCCTGTCCTTGGGGAGGGACGTCACACGCCTGTCCTTGGGGAGGGACGTCACACGCCTGTCCTTGGGGAGGGACGTCACACGCCTGTCCTTGGGGAGGGACGTCACACGCCTTTCCTTGGCAAGGGACGTCACACGCCTCACTTCGTGCTCTGGACATCAGCGCCCTCTGTAACATGAACGCTGACACTAAGGATGCCAGCTGCTGGCCCGGCCCCCACACCCAGAGGCATCCTCTGCTCTGAGGTATAACTGACACATCATTCATGGTCCAGTGGACACTCAGTGTTTTGACTACTTGTACGCCATGAAGCCGTCCACCCAGCCCCGCCTGCGAAGGCTCTGCTGCAGCCCGCCCCCTACCCGCAGTCCTCACTCCAGGTAGCCCGGCTGCCAGACACCGCAGCTCAGCAGGCTTTTCCTAAAACCCCGTGTGAAGGCTGTACGCTGGGTGGGAAGCAGGCAGGACGGTGTGTGGGAGGCAGGACGCTGGGTGGGTGGGAGGCAGGATGCTGGTGGGCAGGGCAGCCCCCACCCTGGTTGCAGGTGCGGCACAGGCCAAGGGCGAGGGCGAGGCTGTGTCTGTCCGTCTGTCCGTCCCCAAGTCTGATTTCTGGACCCTGAGCTCGCCTCCTGTGGGAGGAGAATGCAGCAGGTGCGAATCTTCTGCTGAGAAAGCGGTCATGTCCCTGAATAAGCTGGTTAAGGGTGTGGCGGTGGCCAGTGACGAAGGCGCCTGCCCTGGTCTCCCTGTCGCTGGAGGACTGGTCAGCTCCGAAGCGGTCTGGCCCCAGGAGAGGGCGGCGCTGCCGCGGGCACTCCCTGCGCTCTGCCCAGAGGGTGCGTGCCCCCCCTCCCGGCTGCGGGTGCGAGGCCTGGTCTGTGAGTGCCCTCCCTGTGAGGGGCGGAGTGTGAGCGCAGGGTGTGTCTGAGGGGCAGCGAGGTGCTCAGGTGCCCCGCCTGCACTCTGGGTGAGCTCTGCACACTCCAGGGGACCCGGCCACTCGGGCAGGCGCCGCCTGTGGCCAGGGACCAGCTCAGTTCTGGCCTGAGAGTGTCCAATTGGCCCCAGGCACTGCCCACAGCAGGGGACACTGCTTCAGCGCTCATGGCTGGGAAGGCAGCCTGCCTGCCCACCTTGCAGGCCTCTGGGACCTGCCAGGGTGGGTCCCGCCCGGTGAGGGCCTGGAGCTGCCCGCCCCCCTCTCCGCTGACCGGTGCTCCCACGGCCTCGCTATTGTTCTGCGCATATATTTTGAATTCATTGGGCAGCAGGTAGCTTCTACTGTAGGATGTCTTCCTCCCCACCGCCTTCCTTTCTTTCACTCTCTCCCTCCTCTCTGCCTTTCTTCCGTGTTTATGTCGAAGAGATTCAGTTTCCATTTGCCATTCCCCAAAGCCCTAGGCAGGGAGCGGAGGCCACGGAGGCTGACCCCGGGGAGGCATCCTGGGTGCTGCATCGGGGCCCCGGGGGCTGGCCCAGGCCCAGCGGCATTGACCTCGCTCCTTTCTCCGACAGGAAGCCCCCGCCCCGCCAGCCCCTCCATTCGTCAGAGAGCTCAGGCCTGAGGATGGAGGCAGGAGGAGGGGTCTCCACAGCCCCGGCCCTCCGTGCCACCCCCGAGGGGCCAGAAGATGGGCCTGGCGGCTGCTCCCCGGAGCTGCCCAGCACAGATCCAGGGAAACTG
>NW_005370673.1:967296-967654 GCF_000412655.1 Myotis brandtii
ACTGCACCCTGAGGCGGCCCCAGGCAGCAAGACCACCCGGAAGGAGGCCAACAGCGACATGGGCCAGGACAGCGGCCAGGAGCCAGCGCCCGAGAACAGCCCCCCGGGGGTCTGTGCAGACCTGGCCAAGGTGGGTTGCCCTCCTGCCCAGGATGGGGCTCCTCCAGGGGGTCTGAGGTGGCAGTGGCCTCACTCCCGCTTGGTGCCAGTAGCTGGGTGCCTGCTCAGACACGTTCGCAGAGGCCCCTGGGCGGTGGGGGAGGGGGGCACACACCCAGTCGGCCCTGGTCTGGAGCCTGGCTGCCTGTCTCAGCAGGAGCCGTGCCACCGCCAGCGCCCTGGGCTTGCTGTCTGCCTT
>NW_005370673.1:968195-968482 GCF_000412655.1 Myotis brandtii
AGCCCGCCTCTGGGGGCTGCCGGCCGGCCGGGCTGTAATCCAGGTCTCATTATCCTTTGAGTGTGATGAGGCCACAGGTCAGGAGATGGCAGCCACTGAGAAACAGTGTGACTCCCAGTTCCCAGGACAGCGCCACCCAGAGGCCCCAGGGGAAGCTGCAGGGCCGCTGGGGGAGGCAGGGGGATGGGGGAGGGCAAGAGGCTTCTGAGGGAAGGAACAGGTGAGGCAATGAGCACACTTAGGACTGGCCAGGTGGTCATCCCAGCGGGCTGAGGCACAGCTGTCCC
>NW_005370673.1:968534-974115 GCF_000412655.1 Myotis brandtii
ACAGGGTGAGCAAGGCCCCAAAATGCCAAAACATCGTAAAATAAAAATAAATAAATGCTGTGTTTACTGTGGGCCCCACCACCTGGGCCTCTCCAGGGAAGCTGACTGCCTGTCCCAGGTCCTGGGCAAGTGCAGGCCTCAGGGTGGTCCTCTGCCCACCCAGCCTCCGGGTGCTCCCAGGGCAGGGCTCTGTGTCTGTGACATGAAAATGGCATGTTACATGGCCTTGCGGGGAACGGGTCTACGTTCTTCATCATGGGATTCTGATTTGTCGCACGTCGGCCCATTTATTGCACACGGGCCCAACCCTCAGGGCGGGGCTCTGGACCAGGGGCCGGGACCCTGTGCCTCCAGTTCCCACCCAGCGGGGACGAAGGGGTGCTGGCATGGGGGGGCCACCCAGGTCTACATCCATGTCAGATTGGCCTGTATTATGTGGAATTAGTTTCCTTCTTCTAGTCCTAATTTGTTGATTGTTCTTGTCACAAAAGGATATTGCATCTTGTCAAATGATTTTTCTGTATCAATTTTCCCTTCATTCTGTATTACATTGATTGACTTTCATCTAGTGAACCATTCTTGTATTCCAGAAATAAATTCCACTTGGTCATGGTAGATGATCCTTTAATTTTTATTTTTTTAAAAACATGTTTTTACTGATTTCAGAGAGGAAGGGAGAGAAAAAGAGGGATAGAAACATCAACAATGAGAGAATCATCAATCGGCTGCCTCCTGCCTGCCCCACACTGGTGATCGAGCCCACAACCTGGGCATGTTCCCTAACCAGGAATCAAACCGTGATCTCCTGGTTCATGGGTTGACAGTCAACCATTGAGCCACACTGGCCAGGCTGATCCTTTTAATTTGCTACTGAGTACAATTTGCTAATATTTTGTTGAGGATTTTTGCATCAATATTCATCAGGGATAATGACGGATAGTTTTCTTTTCTTGTGACATCTTTGTCTGGCTTTGGTATAAGGGTAGTGCTTGTCTTACAGAATAAACTTGGACGTGTCTCTTCAACTTTTTGGAAGTATCTGAGACAAATGGTTCTCCAGTGTTATTAATTCTCTAGTGAAGCCACTTGGGTTTTTTCTGTTGGAAAGTCTCTAATTGCTTATTCAATCTCTTTACTCATTACTGGTCTGTTCAGATTTTCAGTTTCTTTGTGATTCAGTCTTGGTAGGTTTTGTGTTTCAAAGAATTTATCCATTTCTTCTACGGTATCCAATTATTCATAGTATTCTCTTATAGTCCGTTTTATTTCTGTGGCATCAATTGTCATGTTTTCTCTTTCAATTTCTGATATTAGTTATTTGAGTCTTCTCTTTTCTTCTTAATTAATTTAACTAAGGGTTTGTCAATTTAATTGATTCTTTTCAAAAAAACAACTCTTAATTGTGTTGATTTGTGTCATAGTTTTTCTATTCTGTTTCACTTATACTCTAATCTCTACTGTCCTCTCCTTTGGAGCTGCTTTGGGTTTCGTTCTCGTTCTTCCAGCTTCGTGAGGTGTTGGGCGGGCTGTTGGCTGAGACCTCTCCTTCTTCCCGTGTGCACTCGCAGCTCCAAGCGGCCCTCTCGGCGGCTCGGCGGCCATCCACACGGGGGACGCTGTGCTCACTCCCACTTTCCTCAAGGTACTTCCTAGTTTCCTTTGTGACTTTTTGTTTGTTTGTTAATCCTCACCTGAGGATATTTTTTGCATTGACTTTTTAGAGAGAGTGGAAAGGAGGGAGGGAGAGAGAGAGAGAGAGAGAGAGAGAGAGAGAGACATTGATGTGAGAGAGAACATTGATTGGTTGCCTCCCACATGTGCCCCGACTGGGACTGGGGATCGAACTACAACCCAGGAATGTGCCCTTGACTGGGAATCGAACCTGTGACCCTGTGGTGGGCCAACACTCTAACCACTGATCCACATCAGCCAGGGCTATTGATTTCATTTTATTCTATTGTGATTAACAAAGATATTTTATTTTTAAAATTCATTATTTTTATTTTTTTTTCAATTACGGTTGACATACAATATTATATTAGTTTCATGTTTACACCCCAGTGATTAGACATAAAATTTATTAAATGATCATCCTTATAAATATCATACCCTTCTAACACCATCCACAGTGATTTGGAACTAGAGGCCTGGTGCACGAATTTATGCACAGGTGGGGTCCCTCAGCCTAGCTGGCCATTGAGGTATATGGGGGAAGGAGCCTGGGAGGTTGGCTGGCCAGGGGGGTAGGGGGGGACCACGGGAAGTTGGCTGGCTGGCCCCCCCCCCCATCAGGCAGGTTCACTGGCCTCAGAGGGCATCATAGTGACCGGTTGTTATGGCGTGATGGTCACTGGCTTTTTATATATATAGATGGCATTAGAGACAAAGTAAGGGATTAAGGATGACCCTTTGGGCCTGATATCAGGCTGGGTGGGCCGGGGGGAAGGGCCACGGGCGGCTGGCAGGCTGGTCGAGGGGACAACTTGCATATTAGCCTTTTATTATATAGGATTGCCATTTTATTGTTTATATATACATACATATATTTAAATCTTTATTGTTGAAAATATAACATATGTCTCCTTTTTTCCACCATTGACCACCTCCAGCCCACTCCCACCCTGCCCCAGGCCCTCACCACCCTATTGTCTGTGTCCATAGGTTATGCATATATGCATACAAGCTCTTTGGTTGATTACCTCCCACCCCCCACCCTACCTGCCTTCCCTCCGAGATCCTGCACTCTGTTCCATGCTTCCATGTCTGTGGATCCACTCTGTTCATCTTTATTTTGTTCATTAGATTCCACATTTGAGTGGGATCATTGGATACTTGTCTTTCTCTGACTGACCTATTTCACTTAGCATGATACTCTCCAGGTGCCTCCATGCTGTCTCAAAGGGTAAGAGAGCCTTCTTTTTTACTGCTGCATAGTATTCCATGGTATAAGTGTACCATAGCTTTTTATCCACTCGTCTACTGATGGGCACTTGGGCTGTTTCCAGATCTTAGCTATTGTAAATTGTGCTGCTATGAACATATGGCTGCATACATTCTTCTGATTGGTGTTTTGGGATTCTTAGGATATATTCCTAGAAGTGGGGTCACTGGGTCAAATGGCAGTTTCATATTTAACTTTTTGAGGAAACTCCATACTGTTCTCCACAGTGGCTGCACCAGTCTGCATTCCCACCAGCAGTGCACAAGGGTTCCCTTTTCTCCACATCCTGGCCAGCACTTGTCGTTTGTTGATTTGTTGATGGTAGCCAGTCTGACAGGTGTGAGATGGTACCTCATTGTTGTTTTAGTTTGCATCTCTCTGATGTTCAGTGACTTTGAGCATTTTTTCGTATGTCTCTTGGCTGTTTGTATGTCCGCTTTGGAGAAGTGTCTATTTAGGTTCTTTGCCCCTGCCGAAACCGGTTTGGCTCAGTGGATAGGTTCTTTGCCCATTTTTCAATTGGATTGTTCAGTTGTATAAGTTCCTTATATATTTTGGATATTAACCCTTTAACAGCTGTATCATTGCCAAATATATTCTTCCATATAGTGGGCTCCCTTTTTGTTTTGTTGATGGTTTCTTTTGCTGTGCAGAAGCCTTTTATTTTGATGTAGTCCCATTTATTTATTTTCTCCTTAGTTTCTTTTTTCCTAAGACAGTGGTCACCAACCGGTGGTCCGTGGACCACTGGCGGTCTGTGAGGCCCGAAAGGTTGGTGACCGCTGCCCTAGGAGATGTATCTGTAAACATATTGCTACAAAAGATGTTTGAGATTTTGCTGCCTATGGTTTCTTCCAGGATTTTTATGGTTTCACAACTTACATTTAAGTCTTTTATCCATTTTTAGTTTATTTTTGTATATGGTATAAGTTGGTGGTCTAGTTTCATTTTTTTGCATGTATCTGTCCAATTATTCCAACACCATTTATTGAAGAGACTGTTTTGATTCCATTGTATGCTCTTGCCTCCTTTGTCAAATATTAATTGAGCATAATGACTTGGGTAGATTTCTGGGTTCTCTGTTCTATTCCATTGATCTATATGCCTGTTCTTGTGCCAGTACCAGGCTGTTTTGATTACAGTGGCTTTGTAGTATAACTTAATATCTGGCATTGTGATCCCTCCAATTTTGTTCTTCTTTCTCAAGGTTGCTGTGACTATTTGGGGTCTTTTTTGGTTCCATATAAATTTTTGGAGTCTTTGTTCTAGATCTGTGAAATATACTGTTGGTATTTTAATAGGGATGGCATTGAATCTATAGATTGCCTTAGGTAGTATGGACATTGTAATGATGTTGATTCTACCAATCCATGAACACAGAATATTCTTCCACTTGTTTATATCTCCTTCTATCTCTTTTTTTCCCCAACGTCCTGTAGTTTTTTGAGAATGTCTTTTACCTAAGTATCTTAATTTTTTGGTTGCAATGGCAAATGGGATTGTTTGTTTAGTTTCTCTTTCTGAGAATTCATTATTGGTGTATAAAAAAGCCATTCATTTTTGGGTGTTGATTTTGTATCCTGCTACATTGCCAAATTCATTTATTAAATGTAGTAGTTTTTTTTGGTGGAGTCTTTAGGGTTTTCTATGTAAAATATCATGCCATCTGCGAATCTTTAGGGTTTTCTATGTATAATATCATGCCATCTTCGAATAATGAGAGTTTTACTTCCTACTTTCCAATCTGGATGCCTTTTATTTCTTCTTCTTGTCTGATCGATGTGGCTAGGACTTCCAGTACTATGTTGAATGAGACATCCCTGTCTTGTTCCTGTTCTTAGGGGAAATGGTTTTAGTTTTTGCCTGTTGAGTAGGCTGTGCACTGTAGGTTTGTCATATATAGCCTTTATCATGTTGCGATATATTCCCTGTATTCCCACTTTGCTGAGAGTTTTTATTTAAAAAATGGGTGTTGGATTTTGTTGAATGCTTTTTCAGTGTCTATTGATATGATCATGTGATTTTTGTCTTTCAATTTGTTTATGTGATGTACCACGTTTATTGATTTGTGAATATTGTACCATCCTTGCATCCCTGGAATAAATCCCACTCGATCATGTTGTATGATCTTTTTAATATATTGCTGGATGCGATTTGCTAGCATTTTGTTGAGAATTTTAGCATCTATGTTCATCAGGGATATTGGCCTGTACTTCTCTTTTTTTGTAGTGTCTTTATTTAGTTTTGGAATTAGGATAATGCTGGCCTTGTAAAAAGAGCTTGGAAGTGTTCCATCCTCTTGGAGTTTTTGGAATAATTTGAGGAGGATGGGTGTTAGTTCTTTTTTGAATGTTTGAATGTTTTCTTCTACTTTTCTTGTTGTTCTCTTTCTGCTCTTTAAGTAGTAGGGTTAAATAGTTTATTGTTAATTTTTCTTGGTTTTTGAAGTATGCCTGTAATGCTATGTACTTCCCTCTCAGGACTGCTTTTTCTGTGTCCCAGATGTTTTTGTTGGTTGTGTGTTCATTTGTTTCCAGGAAGTTTTTAATTTCTTTCTTGATCTCATAAATAACTGATTCATTGTTTTTTTTTTGTTTTTTGTTTTTGTTTTTTTATTAAATCTTTATTGTTCAGGTTACA
>NW_005370673.1:974618-983258 GCF_000412655.1 Myotis brandtii
CTATTTGGGGTCTTTTTTGGTTCCATATAAATTTTTGGAGTCTTTGTTCTAGATCTGTGAAATATACTGTTGGTATTTTAATAGGGATGGCATTGAATCTATAGATTGCCTTAGGTAGTATGGACATTGTAATGATGTTGATTCTACCAATCCATGAACACAGAATATTCTTCCACTTGTTTATATCTCCTTCTATCTCTTTTTTTCCCCAACGTCCTGTAGTTTTTTGAGAATGTCTTTTACCTAAGTATCTTAATTTTTTGGTTGCAATGGCAAATGGGATTGTTTGTTTAGTTTCTCTTTCTGAGAATTCATTATTGGTGTATAAAAAAGCCATTCATTTTTGGGTGTTGATTTTGTATCCTGCTACATTGCCAAATTCATTTATTAAATGTAGTAGTTTTTTTTGGTGGAGTCTTTAGGGTTTTCTATGTAAAATATCATGCCATCTGCGAATAATGAGAGTTTTACTTCCTACTTTCCAATCTGGATGCCTTTTATTTCTTCTTCTTGTCTGATCGATGTGGCTAGGACTTCCAGTACTATGTTGAATGAGACATCCCTGTCTTGTTCCTGTTCTTAGGGGAAATGGTTTTAGTTTTTGCCTGTTGAGTAGGCTGTGCACTGTAGGTTTGTCATATATAGCCTTTATCATGTTGCGATATATTCCCTGTATTCCCACTTTGCTGAGAGTTTTTATTAAAAAAAATGGGTGTTGGATTTTGTTGAATGCTTTTTCTGTGTCTATTGATATGATCATGTGATTTTTGTCTTTCAATTTGTTTATGTGATGTACCACGTTTATTGATTTGTGAATATTGTACCATCCTTGCATCCCTGGAATAAATCCCACTCGATCATGTTGTATGATCTTTTTAATATATTGCTGGATGCGATTTGCTAGCATTTTGTTGAGAATTTTAGCATCTATGTTCATCAGGGATATTGGCCTGTACTTCTCTTTTTTTGTAGTGTCTTTATTTAGTTTTGGAATTAGGATAATGCTGGCCTTGTAAAAAGAGCTTGGAAGTGTTCCATCCTCTTGGAGTTTTTGGAATAATTTGAGGAGGATGGGTGTTAGTTCTTTTTTGAATGTTTGAATGTTTTCTTCTACTTTTCTTGTTGTTCTCTTTCTGCTCTTTAAGTAGTAGGGTTAAATAGTTTATTGTTAATTTTTCTTGGTTTTTGAAGTATGCCTGTAATGCTATGTACTTCCCTCTCAGGACTGCTTTTTCTGTGTCCCAGATGTTTTTGTTGGTTGTGTGTTCATTTGTTTCCAGGAAGTTTTTAATTTCTTTCTTGATCTCATAAATAACTGATTCATTGTTTAATAACATGCTATTTAGCCTCCATGTGTTTGAATGTTTCTGGGTGTTTTTACTGTAGTTGATTTCTAATTTGATTCTACTGTGATCTGAGAAGATACTTGATATGATTTCAATCTTTTTGAACTTGTAGAGACTTGTTTTGTGTCCTAACATGTGGTCTATCTTTGTGAATGACCCATGTGCACTCGAGAAGAATGTGTATTCTGCAGCTTTGGGGTGAAAAGCCCTATAAATGTCAGTTAAATCCTCCTGATCCAGTGTGTCCTTTAAGGACCCTGTTTCCTTGTTAAGTTTTTGTCCGGAAGATCTATCCAGTGGAGTCAGTGGGGTGTTAACGTCCCCTACTATGACTGTATTGTTGTTGATCTCTCCCTTAACGTCCTCTAGAAGTTTTTTATATATTTATGTACTCCTATTTTGGGTGCATATATGTTTACCAAGGTTATATCCTCCTGTTGGATTGATCCCTTTAGTATTATGTAGTGACTTTTGTTGTCTTTTGTGATGGACTTCATTTTGAAGTCTATTTTGTTGGATATGAATATTGCTACCCCAGCTTTTTTTTCTTTTCCATTTGCATGGAGAATTTTTTCCCATTCCTTCACTCTCATTCTGTGTGAGTCTTTTGTTCTAAGGTGGATCTCTTGTAGACAGCATATAGTTGGGTCATGTTTTTATAGCCATTCAACTACCCTATGCCTTTTGATTGGAGAATTTAATCCATTTACATTTAAGGTTATTATTGATAAGTACTTACTTATTGCCATTTTAATTCTGTATGTCTAGGTTTCTTCTTCTCATTATAGCAGTCCCTTTAGCACATCTTGTAATGCTGGCTTGGTAGTGATGTACGCTTTTAGCCTTTTTTGTCTGGGAAGCTCTTTATCACCATCTATTTTGAATGATAGCCTTGATAGATATAGTAATTTTGGTTTCAGATTTTTGCTTTCCATTATCTTGAGCCCTTCATGCCATTCCCTTCTGGCCTATAGAGTTTCTGATAAGAAATCAGGTGTCAGCCTTATGGGAGCTCCTTTGTTGGTAACAGTTTGCTTTTCTCTTACTGCCTTTAAGATACTCTCTTTTTCTTCAGTTTTTGGCATTTTAATTACCATGTGACTGGGCATGGGCCTGTTTGGGTTCTTCCTGCTTGGGACTCTCTGTGCTGCCCTAATTTGTGTGACTTTTTCCTTCACCAGGTGAGGGAAGTTTTCTGCCATTATTTCATCAAACATGTTCTCTATCCCCTTTTCCCCTTCTGCCTCTTCTGGCACACCTGCTATGTGAATATTGTTACATTTCACATTGTCCCACAGCTCCCTTAAGCTGTCCTCCTGTTTGTTTGTTTGTTTGTTTGTTTGTTTGTTTAATCCTCACCAGAGGAGTTTGTTTGTTTGTTTGTTTGTTTGTTTGTTTGTTTGTTTGTTTGTTTGTTTGTTTGTTTGTTTGTTTAATCCTCACCAGAGGATATTTTTCCATTGATTTTTAGAGAGAGTGTAAGAGAGAGGGAAAGACAGTAATATTGATGTGAGAGAAGCAAATTGATTGGTTGCCTCCTGCATGAGCCCCAACCAGAGCCCAGGCCGGGGAGGAGCCTGCAACTGAGTTACATGCCCTTGACTGGAATTGAACCTGGGACCTTTTGGTCCAGAGGCTGTTTTGTCCACTGAGCCAAACGGGCTCAGGCTGTCCTCCTGTTTTTTAATTATTTTTTCTTTTTGGTTCTCTAATTGAATGATTTTTTCAACTCTGTCTTCTATTTTACTGATCCTGCTTCTATTTTACTGATCCTATCCTCAGCTTCCCCTAATCTGCTGTGTATTCCTTCCAATTTGTTCTTTATTTGTGCTATGTCATTCTTTATTTGTGTTTTCATAGTTACTATATCTTTTCTCATGCTGTTGAGCATCTTTACCATCATTATTCTGAACTCTGCATCAGATAAATTTCTTATCTCTGTTTCATTTATCTTGTCTTCTGGAGAATTCTCTTGTTATTTCATTTGGGGGTTGTTTCTTTGTATCCTCCTTTTGGCTGCCTGTTTGGCTTTGTGACTATGTAATAGGTAGATCTAATACGCCTCTCAATCTCCAGTGCAGGGCAGTGTCAAATGCTTTCTGACTAATTAGATCAGGCAAAGACTCAAAGCTTCCAGTGTCCACTTATGTTTGCAGACTGATTGGATTTAGTCTTGACTAGCCTGCCATCAATTGTCCACAGGTGTGAAGAGAGTTTTTTTCCTAAAGGGTGATTGCTTCTGCCTGGAGGCTAATTGTTATTCTTAGTCTCTTAATGGGACTCAGCACCTCCACACCATGGGGCAAGGTGTTTTCCAATAGGGTGGGCCAACTGTCTGCTCCCCAGGTAAAACCACATAGATAGCAATTGTCTGCCTAAGAAAGATGACCTCTGCAGCATGAGGAAATGACTCAGCACAGGAAACTGGGGTGTCTGCCTTCTGAGCTCTAACCCCAGAGCCCCCAACCCTGGCTTCTGCTCACACAGCTCCAGTCCACTCTGCCCTCCCTCTGCCGGAGCACAAGGTGAGTGGATGCACAGGAAATTTTAAGTCTCCAGTTGATTATTCAGAAAGTTTTTCTGTATTTTAGTTGTAATTCCAGTTTGGTCCTGGAGCGTGTCCATGCAGCATCTACTTACTCCGTCGCCATTTTTAATCCTTCCTGGATGCTATTTTTTCAATCCATTCAGCCAATTCACGTCTTTTGATTTAGGAGTATAATCCATTTTCAAGTAATTACTGATAAGAAAGGACTTATGGTTGTTTTTTGTCCCTCTCTCACTGCCTTCCTTTGTTTCACTGAATTTTGTCCTTATGTGCTTTGATTTCTTCTCATTTCTTTTTGTATACATTTTATAGCTATTTTCTTTATGGTTACTATTGCAATTATATAAAATATATTAAAGTTATACATTTCATTTTGAACTGATAACTTGAATTGCATATAAAAATTCTACTCCATTACAGCTCTCCTTCTTCCCCACTCTGTTATTGATGTCAGAATTACATAATTTATACATTGTATACTCATTAATAAATGTTTATAGTTTTAAAATATTCTTATCATTTAAATTTTATGTACCAAAATTACAACAGTGCATGTTACTATATTTATCCATGCATTACCTTTACTGAGAACCTTATATTTTTGTACAGCTTATGTTGCTCTCTACCATCTTCACAATTTCAAGGACTCCGTTAAACATTTCTTGTAGAGCAGCTCTAGTGGTAATGAACTCTTCATCTTTAGTTTATTTGGGAAGGTCATAATTTCTTCATTTTAAGGCAGCTTTCCTGAATACAGTAGTCTTGGTTGACAGTTTTTTTTTCTCTTAGCATATTAAGTATATCATCTCATTCTTTTATTATTATTACTAGAGGCCCAGTGCAAGAATTCGTGCATGGGTAGGGTCTCTTGCTCTGGCCAGTGATCGGGGCCAATCAGGGCTGGCCGGCTAGGGGGAGGGACTGCGGGAGGTTGGCCGGCTGTAAGAGGTTGGCTGTGGGAGTGCACTGACCACCAGGAGTCAGCTTCTGCATTGAGTATCTGCTTCCTGGTGGTCAGTGCGTGTCATAGCTACCGGCCGGTCGTCCAGTTGTAGCGGTCACTTAGGTTTATATATATATAGTCTAGAGGCCCAGTGCATGAATTTGTGCATGGGTGGGATCTGGCCAGCCTGGCCCCAATCAGGGTGGATCGGGGATGGGCCTGTGGGGAGGAGGAGCTGGTGGGAGGTTGGCCAGCCAGCCTGCCCCGATCGGGACACAATCAGGGTTGGGCCAGCTGGGGGGAAGGGCCACGGGCGATTGGCCAATGGGGTGGGGGGGCCGATTGGGGGCAGGGCCGGCCGTGTGGAGGGGCTGTGGGCAGTGGGCCAGCTAGCCCCACCCCAGAATGGGGTGGTGGGGCCAGTTGGGGGCCAGTGGCCAGGGGAGTGGCAGTGGGAGCTTGGCTGGCCAGCCCCACCCCTGATTGGTGTGGGGTGGCCAATTGGGGGCAGACCTGGCTGGGGGGATGGTCTACGGGCCGATCGGGGTGGTGGGGGCCCATTGGGCCAGTTTGCTGGCCACAGTGGGCGTCATAGTGACCAGTCATTCAGGTCATTCTGGCGTTCTGGTCATTGGCTTTTTATATATATAGATAATGGATCTCAGTGTGGTTCTTTTGTTTTAGTTTTTTAATCCTCACCCAACTATATGTTTTAGAGGAGAGGAAATGAGAGAGAGGAAGAGAGAGAGAAATAGCAATGTGAGAGAGAAACATTGATCAGTTGCCTCCCATACACACCCTGACAGAGGATCAAACCTGCAACCTTTTTGGTGTACGGGATGATGCTCCAGCCAATTGTACCACCTGGCCAGGGCTCATTCATTTTAGATATAACCTAGTTGAAGTTTCTTGAGCTTCTCAAATTTTTATGTCCGTTTCTTTACTCAGATTTAGGGAGTTTTCAGCCATTATTTCCTCAAATGAGCTCTGTTCTCCTGTTAGGACTTTCATCATGAATATATTAGTCTTTCTGTTAGTGTTCCATAAGTTCCTTAGGTTCTCTTTGTTTTTATTCATTCTTTTTTCTCTTTGCTCCTGTGACTTGATGATTTCAAATGACCTATCTTCAAGTTTGCTGAATCTTCTGCCTGATAAAATCTGATATTAAATTCCTCTTTTTTATAGTTTCTATGTCCTTGTTAATCTTCTGCACCTTCCAATCCCAGAAGCCTCCTCTGGCCTCACAGCACCCCTAGTCTTCCCTGGTGCAGAGCGGCCCTTGTCAGATCTTCTCTCCAAGGCTCACCTTCCCCAGCTCATCTCTGGCTCTTCTCTCCCCAGCGCTCCAGGTCCCAGGAGCTGCTCCACATCGCCCAGGAGCTCCTGCACACCGAGGAGACCTACGTGAGGCGGCTGCACCTGCTAGACCAGGTAGCCTTCTGGCTGGGGCATGCCTTTGTCTACGTTCATAGTTTCATGGGCAGTTTCACAGGCAAACTCCCCATCTTAACATTGGCTAGGCCATATATTTGGAATACAAATGACTATACTACAACTCAGAAAAATTTAAGTACCCTCCAGAAACTTATACTTCTCGCTTTTAGAGCTTGTGGCTGTGGGGCAAAGGTCTTGCCTGGTCCCCTTGTGGGTTTTTACTCCTTATTCCTGGCAGTCACATTATATGAGCATGTGAACGGTCTCTGGACATCTTTCTGAATAAACAGTGGGGTCTGTGGGTGGCACTTTCTCTGTCCATGTGACAACATGGGATTTATGAGCTCAGGCAGTAACTCCAAAGGAAGCACAGGGTGTTACAGGTGTTGCCTCTGTTTGGAGCTCACAAGTGGAGAAAGGAAATTGGGACCTTCCATTTCCCATGAAGGTAGATGGAGGAAGGATGGTCTGTCCCCATCTGCCTCATCCCGGTCCTTAGCCATAAGGAAGCTTGCTGTAAGACCCAAAGGTTATTGGAGCCACTTTGCTGAAATGGGAGGTTTATTAGGGAAAGGAGAGGCGTCACAGCCTCTCCTGGGCACCCACACCCACAGAAGAAGCGTGACTGCACCACGTGACCACCCTCAGTGACCATTGTGTGCCCAGGTCTTCTGCACCCAGCTGACAGAAGCAGGGGTCCCTCTGGAAGTCACCACAGGCGTCTTCTCTAACATCTCCTCCATCTACCGCTTCCACGGGCAGTTCCTCCTGCCCGAGCTGCAGGCGAGGATCACAGAGGAGTGGTGAGTGCGCCGCTCCGGGGAGTTTGGCTCTGCACCGCTGACAGTTGACTGTCCTGGTGATTGTGTCATGGTGCTGTTGTTTCTTAATTCTCTTTGCCAAGTGGCTTCTAAATCTGGAGTTTTTATGTCTTAAAAAGCCAGGAGGCACTTGGGCCTGCTTCCCAGCTCTGACCTCAGCGACCCACGGCTGCTAGTGTCTCCCAGCCTTAGCTTCTTCATCTGAAAGGGACCTGCTTAGGGCTTCATGGGATTAAGTGGGGTTAGACACCTGCAAGCACCCCAGCAGCCAGCAAACAGAGCCTTTTTCCTCCTAGGGACACTCCACCTTTGCCTTAAAATATTAGGTTTCCCCTCAGTGTGCACCTTGGGTCCTCCTCTGGGGCGGGGCCTTTCCCTCTGCCACTTCTGTTCATTCTCAGCGCGGCTGCAAGTCATAATGACAAAACATCCCGGCATGGCGCCACCAGCCCTCCCCACCAGCCCCCTCACCGGCCCTTCCCCCCACCGGCCTGGCTTTCTGCTGTTCTGCTTTGGTCTGTGGCCTCCCGCTGCTGCCCTTTGCTGGCCCTCGGAGCCAGTGTCCTGGCCCCTCTGGCTGCAGCCAGGCCCGGGCTCCCCCCACCAGGACCAGCCGGACACTGGGTCACGATGTCAATCTTCAGAGGGACAGGCTGCACCTATGGAGCAGGCGCCCAGGCCTTTGGGCTCAAGCTCAGGGCTGGGCTGGCTGACAGGTCCTTCTGGCGAGAAAGGGGTTTTCTCCTCCAGGCCGTCCGCACGGTGCCCGCGGCTGCTGGGCGATAGCAGTGCAGGGGGGAGCACCTGCGGCCTCCTGCCCGGCTGGGCCTTGCCTGAACCCCCGGGCACATTTCCGGTGAGGCCGCAGTGGCTGGTTTTGTCTGTGTGCCCTTTTCCTTCTTTTGGATGATTTATTTAGGATCAATTCCCCCACAGTTCTAAGATCAAAGAATATTAATTTACGTTTATGCTTTTTGCGGCTTATTTCTAAATCCCTGGCCCAGTCATGGTCAGGGGTGCGCAGTGCCCGCATCGTCCATGCTCAGCTTTGCTCCCGGGAAGGGTGCAGTGCAGTTCCTCGCTTCTCTTTGATGCCGTGGCCGTCATGACAGTGGCTCCCGCCCTGGGTGTGAGCGCGGCTCTGTGCCTGCCCTGGTGACGGTTCAGGCACCTGCGTTTGCCATCCGGCATCTGCTATTTTCTCCTCCCAGTGAGTCGGGGAAGGAGACGGAGGCTCCGGATGGCGACAGTTTGCCTCCCGCCACACAGAGGGGGTCAGGCCGACGCCGTTCCCCGCTCCTCGCCCCCCCCCCATGAAGTCCCTCTCACCTGACCCCTCGCCAAGTGGTTTCTCTGATGATCTCACCCCCCACAAAGGGACGTGAACCCTCGGTTCGGGGACATCCTGCAGAAGCTGGCCCCGTTCCTCAAGATGTACGGCGAGTACGTCAAGAACTTTGACCGGGCGGTGGAGCTGGTGAGCGCCTGGACCCAGCGCTCGCCCCTGTTCCGGGACGTGGTGCACAGCATCCAGGTAGGGCCTGCCCG
>NW_005370673.1:983293-984803 GCF_000412655.1 Myotis brandtii
GTGGAGGACTCGGGGCCATGGCAGGATGTGTCCAGATGCGCTGTGGACACTTTGATTCACAGACTCCCAGAGACAAATCATCCTTCTTATGTCCCCCGTGGGGACACCGTGGCTCAGAGAGGTGTGCGATCTGTGCTGTCCGGCTGCTGTGGACAGACCTGAGCCCGGGGCTGGGGGCCTCGGCGGCTAGCCAGGCAGTTAGGAAGGTGCTACTAAGCGTTTCCTCTCCTGCAAAGTCTGCTCGCATCTGGCTGCTGTTGTCTCCTGCTGTGTCGCCTTTTTATTGTGGATTCATGAGGTTTCTATGTTAAGAATGTTAACTGCCATCTGTCATATGTGTTACAAATGATTTTTTCCTATTGATTTTTTAAAACTTTTTAGCTTTTTGATGTTTTATATACAAAAGTTTTGGTTTTTAATTAGCCATATTTGCCAATTTTTTAAAATAAAGTAATGCTTTTAAAAGTCTTTAAAGTAATGCTTATAAATGCATTTCTCACCTCCCAATGTTATAGAAATTGTTTTCTTTCAATGTATGGCTTCATTTTAAAAATTAAAAAATGCTATTTCAGAACAATTTCCCGGTGGACTGTGGGATGAGGTAAGAATCTAGTTTTATTTTTGTGAATAGTTAGCTGTTTACCCTAACATCACTAGCGCGCGCGCGCACACACACACACACACACACACACACATGCTTTACTATGTCCTGGAGGGTTAATGGGCCCAGAGACCCTTCGTGCAAGGGCTTGGAGACCAGACCCGGGTCTGGCCTGGCTCTTCCACAGCTTTCTGCATTTCCCAGACCCTCTGTCAGCGTGACTTCCCAGTGTGGAGTCCCTGATCCTCCCGTGTCCCTCAGCACCCTGGCCCTCTCCAGAGAGGAGGCTCGGACCCCGACTCCTTCCTTCTCCCTTCCACCCACCCCTGCCCCTCTCCCCTCACTATGTCTGGGTGCTCCCAGCTTTCCCCACGGAGGTTTCTCTGCCTCCCTGAGCTGTGCCTGGGGCTGACCCACAGCCCTGAGGGTCTCGTGCTGCCAGGGCCTGCAGGTCCAGTCACCCTGTGGCAGGGCGGGTTGGGGTTGGCCCAAGCAAGGCACCCCAAGGATGGAGGTCTAGGTGGTGTGAGTGCCGTGGCTCTGCACCTGTCGAGGCCAACAGACGGAGAACAAACCCCACTTCCTGGGACACAAATCACAGCACGCTTTCCTTCCCTGTGTGCCTGCGTGGCCTCGCCAGCGGTCACTGTCCGGCTGACCCCTGTCCGGCAGCATCGTAGTTGCCAGAAGAGCTGTGGGCTCACCCCCAGCCTCACAGACCCAAACTCCCGGGGCTCCACTGCCCTCACAGCCCAGATGCCTGTGTTTGTTAGTTTTCTTTTCTCTTCCTACATCTCTTCTTCTTCTTAATAATAATAATAATAAATAATAATAATAATCTACACTAATAAAAGAGAAAGATGGTAATTAGCGTACGACCGCTACCCTTTTCATTGGCTAATCAGTAAG
>NW_005370673.1:986054-988741 GCF_000412655.1 Myotis brandtii
AGCCCGACCAGGGGCTGCACCTAGGGATTGGGCGTGCCCTCTGCCACCCGGGAGCAGGCCTAAGCCAGCAGGTCATTATCTCCTGAGGGGTCCCAGACTGCGAGAGGGCACAGGACAGGCTGAGGGGCCCCCCTCCCCCGCGAGTGCACAAATTTTTGTGCACCGGGCCTCTAGTAAAGCTATAGTTGAGGAAGTTGAAATCTGTCTAATTTGCATTGGGCAGTTGGTATCTGATTGGTTATCCTGAGGAAGTAGAGAAGAAAAGGCAGCATGGGGTTCCATCTGGTGCAGCTCCCCGCCAAGGCCAGGCCACGCCGCCTCTAGACTCTGGGCTGTGGTGGCCGGGCCCTGGGCAATGCCGAGGGCGCCCTCCTGGCTGGGGCAGCTCACCCCGCAGGCCAGGTCCTGGGTCTGCAGCCTCGGGGGTGGGATGACCAATGTGTTGTCACAGGCAGACATGATCCAGGTCACAGCCGGGCTGGACACTGCATCCCCACACCCTGGACAGACCTGGGCCCTGGGTGGTGCGCGGTGGGGGCTCCATCCCAGAGCAGCATAGTCTGCGGCCGTCAGAGGCCACCTGTGCCCTGTGGCGTGGCACCTTCGTGGGTGAGGCTGGGGTGTTCTGGAGGCCTGGGCACAGGGAGCCCCCCAGCTGAGAACCCGTGGACAAACCAGGGATGGGGCCTTTGGAAGGTCCCTTGGTTCCATCCAAAGCATAGTCTAAATTTTTGGGACTTTTATTTTGAAATAATTTCACATCTTTACAAGAAGGTTGCAAAAATAGGGAACTTCACATTTTGTCTTGTTTACTTTACAGTCTTTCCAACCACACACATGGGGTCATTAGTTTTGAACCTTTAGACTAAGTAGCAGCTGTGTAGCCACTGTGTGTACGCACGGCGTGTCCTGCTCGCCGGCCCGCGGCGCAGCCATGCTGCCCCCCAGCCCCTGCAGACGTCCTGTTGTCCGTGTGCTTCATTCTCTGGCCCACATGCCAGGCCGGGACCACGGTCGCCTTTGCTCCCATGTCTCCGTCTCCGTCTCCGTCTCCGCCTCGGCCCCGGCCCGGCCTCGGCCCTGTCACTTCTGCAGGAGACGGCAGCCGCGTGTGCGCACTGTCTCTCCATCGGGGTTTGTCCGCGGGTTCTCCACGCCATGAGCACCCTGTCCTGCCCGGGGGACAATCTCCAACTGCCCACTGCTGGGGTGCTCCTGCAATCCAGGTGCTGCCAGCCCCCCAGGGTGCCGGCCTCCAAGCTTCTTTCCACATGGGGGGGGGCTGGGGGGGGGGAGTGCAGGTGCCCAGGACAGCCAGAGGACAGCACTCACACTTGTGGTTGGTCTGGAGGAGGTGCTGAGGGCCAGAGGGAGCGTTGTGTTGAGGAAAGAGAGGGGGAGCCTGGGAGCACCTCGTTCCACCCACACAGCCACACAGCGTCTGTCCGTGGGTAGGAGGCCAGGCAGGACTCAGGGCTTCCCTCAGCCACTGCTCCGCCTCTCCAGGCCTCGGGCAGCTCCTGGAGGCGGTGGGGGCTCCCTGCCCCACGTGGTGCCCTCTGTCCCACAGAAGCAGGACGTGTGCGGGAGCCTGACGCTGCAACACCACATGCTGGAGCCCGTGCAGAGGGTCCCCCGCTACGAGCTGCTGCTCAAGGACTATCTGAAGCGGCTTCCGGCAGACGCCCCGGACCGGCGGGATGCGGAGAGTGAGCAAGCCCCGAGGCCACGGGTCCTGGGCGGTGGGGAGAGACAGCCACAGGGACACAGACAGACTGGGAGGGAGAGAGCTCCAAGTGCCCCGGAACATTTGGGAGGCGACCGAGGGTCTTGGAGACGGAGGAGGCCCCTGCTGTGCACAGTGTGGGGGAGACAGGGTCCTGGGAGGCGCTAAGTGCCTGGGCCTCAGGGAGGGCCTCGCTGGGGGCCGGGGTCACTCCTGGCCCGAGCACAATGGCCGGCACACAACACAGGGCAGGGCGCACCCATGGAATGAGGTTCGAGCCCCCCAGGCCCAGCAAGCCAGGTCTGTCTGCAGGGCCGCATCCCTGCCTCCCAACGAGCCAGGCCTCTAGAGCAGCCCCACCCGTGGGACAGGCAGGGCAGGGCGGGTCTACAGCCTCGCGGGTCCAGGGGGTGTGGAGCCGCTGGCGCCCTGAGCCACGCTTCCTCCTGCAGAGTCCTTGGAGCTCATCTCCACAGCCGCCAGCCACTCCAACGCTGCCATCCGGAAAACGGTGAGTGGGAGGGGACCCCGGAGGGTGTGAGGGCCCCTCAATGTGAGGCAGGGAGAAGTGGGGGGGGCAGTGCCATCGGCGAGCACACACACCTGTCCCCAGGTGGGCTCCATCAGTGAGCGCACACACACACACACAGACACACACACCTGTCCCCAGGTGGGCTCCATCAGTGAGCACACACACAGAAACACACACACACACACACACACACGCGCGCACACTTGTCCCCAGGTGGGCTCCATCAGTGAGCGCACACACGCACATGCACACATGCACACACACACACACACACCTGTCCCCAGGTGGGCTCTATCAGTGAGCACACACACGCACATGCACACACGCGCACACACCTGTCCCCAGGTGGGCTCCATCAGTGAGCACACACACAGAAACACACACACACACACCTGTCCCCAGGGGGGCTCTATCAGTGAGCACACACAC
>NW_005370673.1:988985-991493 GCF_000412655.1 Myotis brandtii
CACACACACCTGTCCCCAGGTGGGCTCCATCAGTGAGCACACACACGCACATGCACACACGCACACACACCTGTCCCCAGGTGGGCTCCATCAGTGAGCACACACACGCACATGCACACACGCACACACACCTGTCCCCAGGTGGGCTCCATCAGTGAGCACACACACGCACATGCACACACGCACACACACCTGTCCCCAGGTGGGCTCCATCAGTGAGCACACACACGCACATGCACACACGCACACACACCTGTCCCCAGGTGGGCTCCATCAGTGAGCACACACACGCACATGCACACACGCACACACACCTGTCCCCAGGTGGGCTCCATCAGTGAGCACACACACGCACATGCACACACGCACACACACCTGTCCCCAGGTGGGCTCCATCAGTGAGCACACACACGCACATGCACACACGCACACACACCTGTCCCCAGGTGGGCTCCATCAGTGAGCACACACACGCACATGCACACACGCACACACACCTGTCCCCAGGTGGGCTCCATCAGTGAGCACACACACGCACATGCACACACGCACACACACCTGTCCCCAGGTGGGCTCCATCAGTGAGCACACACACGCACATGCACACACGCACACACACCTGTCCCCAGGTGGGCTCCATCAGTGAGCACACACACGCACATGCACACACGCACACACACCTGTCCCCAGGTGGGCTCCATCAGTGAGCACACATGCACATGCACACACACACACACACACCTGTCCCCAGGTGGGCTCCATCAGTGAGCACACACACAGAAACACACACACACACACACACCTGTCCCCAGGTGGGCTCCATCAGTGAGCACACACATGTGCGCACACACACACACACCTGTCCCCAGGCGGTTTCATCAGCATGCACACGCTCCCACATGTCCCTCAGGGCAGACCGGGCCCTGCTGAGCACTAGACAGGCCTGCCCGTATGAGCTCGGTGATCATGGGCAGGTGTTCAGCGCTCCGTACCTTAGTCTATAAAACACAGTCACTGGCAGACCTGTCTCACCGGGCTGTTCGGGGGCTAAATCACTGTGGGAAGGAGAACAGGACCGGGCACAGGACTAGCTCTCAGGGTTCCCTCACTTCCATTCACCCACTCGTCCACTCACCTGCCGGCCAGGTCAGGTGCTGTGACAAACCCACAGACGGGGCCGCTCACACAGCACACGTCTCGCACTCTGGAGGCCCAGATCCAGGTGCCAGGGCTCGGCCTGGCTCCCAGCAGCTGCCTCTGCACTGTGTCCTCCCGGCCGAGGGAGCAACCAGTGCCCTGGGGTCTCCTCTCAGGCTCCAACCCCGTCCCGGGCTCTGCCCCCAGGGTGACCTTTCCTCCACATGCAGCCTTGCTGAGCGAGCACCTCTGTGTAACGGGCTCGCGGGGCGTGGAGCCCTCGCCGACCCTGGGACTCGCGGCTCTGTCCCATTTGGCCTGCAACCGCGCTTCCAGCAGCCGCGTCCCACCCGCCCCGTGCCTGTCTTCCACCCCGAGACCTGGCTGCACGCACTGCCGCTGCGCCTGTTCTTCCCGTTAGTTTACAGTCAATACTATTCTGCAGGGCACTGTTGTTTTTTGAAAGAAAAAAGAGAGTGAAATACCTTTTTAAATCCCAGTTTTCTCAAAGGTGAGATTGAGGGTGGGCGGCTTGGGTTGGGACAGCTCTGTGTGTGGTCTACTTCCTGCATCCTCATTCCCCTCTGCTCCCAGGTCTGGGTCTGGGGCCAGGTCCCTGGAGGGGGCCCATGACAACCATCAACAGGCCATACTTTACTCTGGGGCTTTTAAAATCTAACCCCCCTTTTCCTACCCAAAACTGAGTCTAGGGAAGGGGGAAGCTGCTCTGCAGAATGGCCTGGGCATGAGCCACCTGGACTGTGGACAGCGGGCAGCTTCCTGGGCCTACATCTTGGAGGGGGATGGACAAGCCCTCCCCTTTGGGTGGCCTCCGTCCCACCTGCTGTGGGGACTCCGTCCCACCTGTGGCATGCCTGCTGCATGGCATTTCTCTCCCCAAGTCCAGGGAGGTCTCCTCCCACCAGGTGTGAGCAGCGGGAGGCTCCGGTGGAGGCCCAGTGAGCGCCCAGGGGTGGCGCTAGGGAGTGATCGGTGTGTGCTCACTGGGCTCCTCATGCTTTCATCCCTCCCCACCTACCCTCAGCCTCGGCCCACAGACCTCCCCACGCCTCCCCAAGCCACCAGTCAGCCCCCTGGCCTCTGACCCACCCTCTCCACTCAGAGATTTTCCAGGGGCACCTATGTTGTCATTCTTTGTTCAGAACCCTCCTGGCCTGCAACTGCCTCCCAAGTGCAGACCAGCTCTCCCACACGCCAGGTATCTGCCCAGCCCATCGGCGCACCCCAGGTGCACACCCAGCCCCCAGTACCCCCAGGTGTGCACCCAGTACCCCCAGGTGCACACCCAGAACACCCAGGTGCACACCCAGTACACCCAGGTGCACACTCAGCCCCCAGTACCCCCAGGTG
>NW_005370673.1:991922-993599 GCF_000412655.1 Myotis brandtii
ACCCCCAGGTGCACCCAGCCCCCAGTACCCCCAGGTGCACACCCAGCCCCCGGTCCATACAAAGCCCTTCAGCCCTACCCTCCTGGTCCTCCTCACTCTCAATGCCAGTTCCCTTCTTGTCCCCGCACCCACATGTACCATCTGTTTCTGTACCAAAAGCACAAGGGCTGGCCAACCAGTCTGCTCCTGAAGTTTGCAGGCTGAGATGACTCAGGCTCGAGGGCAGAGGCTGCTGCAGTGTGTGGGCCGGGGTCCCTCGGGTGCTGCTGCCTCTACTGCACTTCCCCTCACTCCTGGCTCAGGCCCCGTGGGAGTGACAGGTCAGGCCCAGGGCCTCTTGGCTCAGAGCTGGGGCCACAGTCGCCGACTCTCCCATCGCACCCCTGGGCACTGGTTGGTCATGTTGCCACCAGCCAGTCATGGGCCAGAGGGAGAGGAGCGGCAGACGGATGGCGGTCTGGGCTCTCGGGCTCGTGGAGTGGGAAGCAAGGCCTGAGAGGCCCCGCAGCCTCGCCACGGGCCGCACAGCCGCCTGGCCTGTGTCCTGCAGGAGAAAATGCACAAGCTCCTGGAAGTGTACGAGCAGCTGGGCGGGGAGGAGGCTGTGGTCAATCCGGCCAACGAGCTGATCAAGGAGGGCCACATCCAGAAGCTGTCGGCCAAGACGGGCGCCGCCCAGGACCGCCACCTCTTCCTGGTGAGCCCTGCCCCCCTCCCCGTCCCGCCCCCCCCCCCCGCTCCCCAACCCTGCCCCTGCCCAGCCTTCTCTGAGGGCCCCTGGCAGCAGCCTGCCCCTCACCCTGCTGTCCCTGTGGAAGTTCAACAGCATGGTCCTCTACTGCGTGCCCAAACCGCGGCTCCTGGGCCAGAAGTTCAGTGTCCGGGAAAAGATGGACATTTCCGACCTCCAGGTGGGTGAGCCCCTGCCTCCCCCTCCCTGGGAGGCACAGAGCAGGCTTGGGGACACGGCTCTGGTTCCCGCTGTGCAGCCAGCACTGGCCCACTTCTGCAGCCTCTGCTCTGTCCGTGACCCAGGCACAGCAGGGCTGCCGCCGAGCTGCCCGGGCCTGGCGTCCTGGGCCCGTGGGCAGGATCCCGTCCCTCTGCTTGGCCCACCTGCCAGGGTAGGTCCTGTGGGGCTCACACTCACAGCTGAAGGAGGGCCCAGGACCTGGGCTGGCCCCTGGCCCCTGTGCGGTCAGTGCTCAGGGCCCCCTGACAGCACCACAGGCGAAGTCGAGGTGGGTGCCTGACCCGTCCATGCTCCCGTCTCCTGCCCCACCTCCGGGCCCCGTGAGGCTCCAGGGCCTGTGCCTGAGCTGGGGCGGCAGCGCAAGGCTGTGGATCGATAGGAGCTCAAACATAATGGCCAAATCCAAGTATTTGATCCATTCTAGAAAGGGAATTTTTGCCCTAGTGATACAAAAAAATTCTTCTTACTTTGAAATTCTCTGAATCCAGGTTTAAGAAATACCATTCAAAGTAATGACTAACTAATGACCATAGTTAGAAGAAACTAGTTTTCTAGTGTTTCCCTGTAAAAAAAGAAAAGAAAGAAAAAGAAAATCAGTGTGTGCGATCCACTGGGTGTGTTAGAGCAGCCGTCCTCCGCCTGGGGCTGCTTCGGGAGGCCCCTGTGCGGCCCCTGAGCAGCCCGGCCCTGCCCCGAGCGCGGGC
>NW_005370673.1:995605-997085 GCF_000412655.1 Myotis brandtii
GCTCCTGAAGTTTGCAGGCTGAGATGACTCAGGCTCGAGGGCAGAGGCTGCTGCAGTGTGTGGGCCGGGGTCCCTCGGGTGCTGCTGCCTCTACTGCACTTCCCCTCACTCCTGGCTCAGGCCCCGTGGGAGTGACAGGTCAGGCCCAGGGCCTCTTGGCTCAGAGCTGGGGCCACAGTCGCCGACTCTCCCATCGCACCCCTGGGCACTGGTTGGTCATGTTGCCACCAGCCAGTCATGGGCCAGAGGGAGAGGAGCGGCAGACGGATGGCGGTCTGGGCTCTCGGGCTCGTGGAGTGGGAAGCAAGGCCTGAGAGGCCCCGCAGCCTCGCCACGGGCCGCACAGCCGCCTGGCCTGTGTCCTGCAGGAGAAAATGCACAAGCTCCTGGAAGTGTACGAGCAGCTGGGCGGGGAGGAGGCTGTGGTCAATCCGGCCAACGAGCTGATCAAGGAGGGCCACATCCAGAAGCTGTCGGCCAAGACGGGCGCCGCCCAGGACCGCCACCTCTTCCTGGTGAGCCCTGCCCCCCTCCCCGTCCCGCCCCCCCCCCCCGCTCCCCAACCCTGCCCCTGCCCAGCCTTCTCTGAGGGCCCCTGGCAGCAGCCTGCCCCTCACCCTGCTGTCCCTGTGGAAGTTCAACAGCATGGTCCTCTACTGCGTGCCCAAACCGCGGCTCCTGGGCCAGAAGTTCAGTGTCCGGGAAAAGATGGACATTTCCGACCTCCAGGTGGGTGAGCCCCTGCCTCCCCCTCCCTGGGAGGCACAGAGCAGGCTTGGGGACACGGCTCTGGTTCCCGCTGTGCAGCCAGCACTGGCCCACTTCTGCAGCCTCTGCTCTGTCCGTGACCCAGGCACAGCAGGGCTGCCGCCGAGCTGCCCGGGCCTGGCGTCCTGGGCCCGTGGGCAGGATCCCGTCCCTCTGCTTGGCCCACCTGCCAGGGTAGGTCCTGTGGGGCTCACACTCACAGCTGAAGGAGGGCCCAGGACCTGGGCTGGCCCCTGGCCCCTGTGCGGTCAGTGCTCAGGGCCCCCTGACAGCACCACAGGCGAAGTCGAGGTGGGTGCCTGACCCGTCCATGCTCCCGTCTCCTGCCCCACCTCCGGGCCCCGTGAGGCTCCAGGGCCTGTGCCTGAGCTGGGGCGGCAGCGCAAGGCTGTGGATCGATAGGAGCTCAAACATAATGGCCAAATCCAAGTATTTGATCCATTCTAGAAAGGGAATTTTTGCCCTAGTGATACAAAAAAATTCTTCTTACTTTGAAATTCTCTGAATCCAGGTTTAAGAAATACCATTCAAAGTAATGACTAACTAATGACCATAGTTAGAAGAAACTAGTTTTCTAGTGTTTCCCTGTAAAAAAAGAAAAGAAAGAAAAAGAAAATCAGTGTGTGCGATCCACTGGGTGTGTTAGAGCAGCCGTCCTCCGCCTGGGGCTGCTTCGGGAGGCCCCTGTGCGGCCCCTGAGCAGCCCGGCCCT
>NW_005370673.1:997184-1008316 GCF_000412655.1 Myotis brandtii
GCCCACTGCAGACCTGCCGGTGGAGCCTCCTCAGTAGGCCTCCGTGGGGAGAGCAGGGTGAGTGCAGGCCGCTCGGTGACGGCTCCGTTCTGTCCTCGGCGCGTCCTGTAGGTGCAGGACACCAGCAAGCCGCCAGCAGCCCCCACGTTCATCCTCACGGGGAGGAGCCGGGCCCTGGAGCTGCGCGCCCGGTAGGCTCAGCTGCGCAGCCTTCGCTGCTGTGTGAACTCAGTCTTTGGCCGGGAATTTCAGCCGGCGGCTTCTCTTTCTAAACCAGACCACCTTGCTGTGTGTTTTTATTTATTCATTTATTTGTGGTTTAGGCCATACCTGAATGAGGGGAGTCCATGCAGGATAAGCCCCCTCCCCACCCCCCAGGGGGCACCCTTCCCACCCCTCACACGCCCGCAGGGTCTCTGTGCTCACACACAGATGGCTGGTTACTGTATAGCCTGTTCTGCATCTTGCCTTTTTCACTTAATTTATCAGAAATCATCTCAGTCAGAGCACCTTTCCTAAAGCACGTAATGCTTCCCAATGGTCACTGACTGGCTCTCTGGCGGGCCCCAGGCTCCACGGGGTCTGGCCACAGCACCTGCCCCAGGTGAGGTGCAGGTGCACTAGACCTGCCAGGTGGGCTCCTGACACAGAACTGTGGGCCATAGAGCAGCACGTCTGCTTTCGGGGCCGGTAGCTGTTGTCACGCCACCGTGGAGGGCCGTGCCAGGCTGTGCCCTGACTGGTGACAAAGTATGGGAGACCCTTCCTCCCACCCAGGGCCTTGGTGATAATCCACTGTGTCCAGGAGGCATTGCCTCACCTCCACTGCAGAGGCCTCTGCACTCCACACCTCCCACCCCAGCCACTCCTGACCCCATGTGACCCATGTGACTATCCCTGACCCCACTTGTTCACACCTGACCCCACCTGTTCACACCTGACCCCATCTGACCCATGTGACTCTACCTGACCCTATCTGGCCCCAATTGACCCCACCTGTTCACACCTGACCCCACCTGGCTGCACCTGACCCCCTCTGGCCAGTGTCCTGGAGCCCTGCGGGCCGTCTTCTGGGTCTGAAACTGCCCTTGGAGACAGTGCACGGCTCGGGCATGGCGGCAGGATAGGGAGGAATCAGGAGGCGGTTACTCAGGATCCAAAGCTGAAGTCATAAAACCTGTTTCTGTTTCTCCTAGGACGGAAGAGGAGAAGAAAGAATGGATTCAGGTGAAGCTCCTAAAGTCACCTCATTCTTGAGCAGTATGGCCTTTCCTGTTGGAACAAAGGCTTGAGTATCCCCGGGCCGTGCCCTACCGGTCTGCCTCGAAGTGGTGGACTGACCAAGTTCATAAGCACCTTTAGACACACCAGCCTTTCAATGTGCTTGCTTGGCCCCCGGTAAATAGAGAAACATAAAGAGCTGGCCAGCGTGGCTCCGTGGTTGAGCATCGACCTATGAACCAGGAGGTCATGTTTCCATTCCCGATCAGGGTACATCCCAGGTTGCTGGCTCCATCCCCGGTGTGGGGCATGCAGGAGGCAGCTGACCAATGATTCTCTCTCATCATGGATGCTTTTCTCTCCCTCTCCCTCTCCCTTCCTCTCTGAAATCAATAAAAACATACATATGCAGGGCCTGGAGGTGGGCATCAGGGAGGCGCCCTCCCCTGGGGGTGGACGTCTGCTGTCCGCTGGCTCTGGGGAGGGGCCACACTGCCCTCTCCACGGCCTGGCAGGCAGAGCAGGACGAGGGGTGGGACTCACAGGATGGAGCCTGTGCTTCCAGGGGCGATGGGCGGGGAGGTGGGCAGCACCCGGGGCAGCACAGGGAGCCCGGAGTGGCCAGGCCAGGCCAAACACTAATTGTTAGAGACTGTGGCTTCCAAAATGCGTAGAAGCGGTATCTGGGTGGGAGAGAAGGAAAGTCAGAGAGCAAGTGGAAATGGACCGCAGGAAAGGGAGACAGGCCTCACACCCACAGAGAACATCCGTGGCTGGAGCACCACGCGAGGGAGCCCGCTGCACTGTGGCACCGGGCGGAGCGGGTGGGAGGCCCGGCTGCTGTCAGTCACGTCCCAGGGCCTCACTTCCTCCTGTCAGGGGGCGCTTCCCGTGTGCAGGGTCAGGGGACGTGGGCGCACAGGACGCTGTGAGCACCGCTGAGGCCTGTGCCCTGCCTGCTCCAGGTCATCGAAGCCACCATCTCGAAGCACAAACAGAACAGCCAGACCTTCAAGGCCTTCAGCGCCGCCTTCAGCCAAGATGAGGACCCCTCCCAGACTCCAGAGCCCCCTGTGAGTGCCCGAGCCGGGGGCTGTGCGGGAAGCGCCTGGGTGGGCATGTGGCTGCCCACCCTGCACGCAGGGCTGGCGTCAGGAAGGGAGGCTGCCCCCACCCGGAGTTATCCTCATGCCCAGGGCCAGGGCTGGTGGACAGCTGACGTCTGCCCACTCTCTACCGAGTACC
The DNA here is from genome assembly GCF_000412655.1 of Myotis brandtii. Classification (NCBI taxonomy): domain Eukaryota; kingdom Metazoa; phylum Chordata; class Mammalia; order Chiroptera; family Vespertilionidae; genus Myotis; species Myotis brandtii. Next base: position 999,651 of record NW_005370673.1, read on the forward strand.
TCTGGGGACCACTGTGCCTCCAGGCCAGGTGGCCCCGGTGGGGCCGCAGCAGGAGGCAGTGCTGTGGGCCGCTCACTGTCCCCACACAGGCCGCCTGGGCCTGGCGGTGGGGTCGGGGCTGTAGCCATCCCTTGTCCCTTGGGGGCCACCTGGGGCTTCGGCACAGCCTCTGTCTGGGCTTCAGAGTGAGGCTGCCCACCGGGTGTCTTGAAGCTGCTGGGTGCCCCGCCAGCCTGGCCAGCAGCCCCAAGACCCAGACGCCAGGTGGCACCCTTTTCTGCGGCCAAACTTCGGCCTGCAGGCCACCTCGCTATCTACTTAATATTTGCATTAAATCTGCTCGCTTTTTTCTGCTTTCTGGATTATTTTGAAAGAAAACAGGCAGGTGCAGAGCTCTCTACAAGGACACCTGAGGGAGGAGCCGGGACCAGGGCTGCTCACTGCGGGGCTGATGGTCAGGTGCAGGTCTGGGCTGATCCCATTGCTGCCCTGGACTTTGGCATGTGACCGAGCCTCCACTCTGCCAACTGTCTCTGTCCCTTTCAGACGACGAGTGCCAGCTTCGAGGAGCCTGCGGTGGCCGCCGACGGCAGAGGGGGTGCTGCAGGGGTGAGTGGCCCCAGCAGAGGCAGGAGGTGGACACTTGGGTCTAACTAGGGTGGCCTGAAGGGTGAGTTCAGACCACAGTGACCTGTGTGTGAGCAGGTCCCCACAGTGATGATCCTGGCCTGTTGGGGGAGGGTTGGGGGGCCACTGGGACCTGAATGTGCATGTCCTCGGGTGGGTGGAGGTCCCAGCTGAGCTCTGGAGACCTGAGCTCTTCTCCTCGTGTGATACGTGCTGAATCAATGTGAAACGAAGCAGTTCCACCCTAAAGGGCTCCACCGTCCAGAGAGGAAAGGTCATCCCGTGGACGGGGATTTCGGGCAGACAGGTGCCCTGTCAGGAGGGCCTGAGGGGTGCTATCAGGGAAGGCTTCTTGGAGGTGGCATCTGACCAGTCTGTTGGGCCCAGGAGGATGGGTCCAGGGAGGCATGTGCCCAAGACCCCTATCCTGGGCCTGCTCACCTTCCTCAGCCCGGGCAATGCAGGCAGGAGGCACTGCCAAGCTCCTTCCTGAAACAGCTACAGCGGTTCTCAACCTGTGGGTCGCGACCCCTTTGGCGGTAGAATGACCCTTTCACAGGGGTCGCCTAAGACCATCCTGCGTATCAGATATTTACATGACGATTCATAACAGTAGCAACATTACAGTTATGAAGTAGCAACAAAAATAATTTTATGGTTGGGTCACAACATGAGGAACTGTATTTAAAGGGCCAGGTGGCTGCACAGGGGCTGAGCCCTGGATGTGGTGCAGTGCAGCCCGTGGGCTGCGTGTCAGGGGGACCCAAGGCACGGAGAGAGGAGCAAGAGGTGGGCGGGGTGTGTGGGGCCCCCTCAGAGAATGTTCTAGGTGGAAGGGACCCCTCCGATTGGCCGCCCCCCTCCTTTGATGGGTGAGAAGGTGGGTCTGCCTGAGCCAGGCTTTGACCAGTAGAGCTGTGGGGCCATGGCCATGCTGGGCCAGTGGTGCACAGGCTCCGCCTCCTCCTGTCCCGGGCTCAGCCCTCCAGGGGCTCCAGGTCGCAGTCCAGGTCTCCTTGTTCCAGGCCCTTTACCCACCCAGGTTGGGGCTGGGCCCCAGTACGAACAAACAAGCAGCAGCAGACGGCCTGTGGGGCCAGCTGTGCGTGGCCCGGCCACGGTGTGCAGCTCTGTGTCTCGGGGCAAGACTCAGTGACATTGTAGGAGGCACTCAAAAGTGGGCCTTAATTCTGACACCCAAAAAAAAATGAAGTTAAGCCCCACCAGGAAGCCCCGCAGCGGGCCTGAGCCCAGAGCCTTCTCGCTCTGTGCTCTGTGCAGGAGCATAGAAACATCCCCTCCCAGGCCAGACCCTCTGTGGGCGCAGGGCCTCTTCCCGGTGCTGCTGCTGCGTGAGCCCCTCCCCTAGCATCCCAAACAGCCTGGCTGCCTCCACCCTCTTCCTTTCCCTGGGGCTCACCCCTCCCTCCCCCTCCACACCACAGGCCCCAGCAGTCCTGAGAGACGTCTCCAGGGAAGGAGCCCTGATAGGGGAGGGCTCAGTGTGGCTGGCGGACAAGGCCAGAGGTGGCTCGGGGAGGACACCCACAGGCCTTCGCCACCCTATTGTCTGTGTCTGTAGGTAATGCATATAAGATCTTTGTTTAATCTCTTCCTGACCCCCCCAACCCTCTTCCCTTTGAGATTCATCAGTCTGTTCTATTTCCATGCTTCTAATTCTATTTTATTTACCAGTTTATTCTGTTCATTAGATTTTAATATTGCCTTTTTATTGTTCATATTTTTTATCTTTTTCTTTTTCTTCTCCTTCTTCCTCTTCTTAAAGAATACCCATGAGCATTTCATGTAATACTGGTTTGGTGGTGATGAACTCCTTTAGCTTTTTCTTGTCTGTGAAGCTCTTTATCTGACCTTCAATTCTAAATGATAGTTTTGCTGGGTAGAACAATCTTGGTTATAGGTCCTTGCTATTCATCACTTTGAATACTTCTTGCCACTCCCTTCTGGCCTACATAGTTTCTGCTGAGAAAGCTGACAGTTGTATGGGCGCTCCCTTGTAGGTAGCTAACTGCTTTTCTCTTGCTGCTTTTAAGATTCTCTCTTTGTCTTTAGCCCTTGGCATTTTAATTATAATGTTTCTTGGTGTTGGCCTCTTTTGGGTTCCTCTTGTTTGGGACTCTGTGCTTTCACCAGGTAGGGAACATTTTCTGTCATTATTTCTTTAAATAGGTTTTCAATATCTTGCTCTCTCTCTTCTCCTTCTGGCGCACCCATGCGAATGTTGGTCCCAGAAGCTCCTTACACTTTCTTCATATTTTTGGGTTCTTTTTTCTTTTTGCTCTTCTGATTGGATGTTTTTTGCTTCTTCATATTTCAAATTGTTGATTTCATTCTCAGAATCCTCTACTCTACTGTTGAATCCCTGTAAATTATTCTTTATTTGTCAGTGTATGCTTAATTTCTGACTGGTTCTTTTCCTTTCTTTTTTTTTTTTGCATTCTCACTAAGATCCTTGAAAGTCTCACTAAGTCCCTTGAAGCTCTCATTAAGATCCTTGAAACCTTATAACTGTGGTTTTTGCACTCTATATCTAGTAGTTTGCTTTCTTCCATTTCTTTCATTTGTGACATGTTTCTTTGTCTCTGCATTTTGGCTGCTTCCCTGTGTTTGTTTCTATGTATTGGATAGAGCTGCTATGTCTCCTTGAGTTGGTAGAGTGGACTTGTGTAGTAGGTGTCCTATAGGGACCAGTGGCTCAGCCTTCCACAATCACCTGAGGTGGGCACTAGGTGCACCCCTTTGTGGGCTGTGTGCACAGTCTTGTTGTAGTTGAGCCTTGATTATTGTTGGTGTCACTGTGAGGAATTGACCTCCATGCCAATTGGCTGTGAGGACCAGCTGTGACTACAGTGGGGGAGCTACTTGGCAGGGAACACCCCTATGGAGCAGGACTTGCTTCAGTGGGGCTTTGGTGCTCACTGAGTCTGGCCCTTGCGTGTGTCACTTGTGGATGTGTAGAGTTGTAATCTGGTGTGGTCTGAAACTGACCACTGGGTGCACTGGCTCTTGAGTCTCCAGGGAAGTGCAAAGTCAGCCACTGCCTGGGGCCACCTGGCAGGAGCTACAGAGGGTTCTGCAGATGGCTGCTATTTACTATTTATATTGGGCTTGGAGGTGCCCAGGTGAGGCCTGGCTGTGAAGCAAAGCAGGCTGGTGCTAATGCCAGGTCTTGGACCTTTTATTGATATGTTTGGGGTATGCTGTCACCAGCTGCAGCTTGTTTGAGAGATTTTAGCAAAGTCTGAAGTGTGAGCAAGGACAGACCATTAATATGCAAAAGCCACTACAAACAGCTTGGAAGGGGCTGCAAATTGGATGGGTCAGGGTCTCAGGGAATTCCCAGGGCGGAGTAAACAGTGTGCTCCAGGCTGATGGAGACTCATATATGACTGCCAGTCAGTTCTGTGACACAGGAGGTCCCAGCACAAGAACAATGACCCCTGCGAGCACCCTTGTCTGGGAGAAAGCCACCCCAAGTCCCTGCCCTAATGTCACCTCTTATGTATCTGGGTCCCCCAGATCTTTGCCCTGGTGCTGGAGCTCAGAGGAAGAGATACCTTGTAAGTGCGCTATCCCTTTAAGAGAAACACCTGGGTCTCTGAGCCTCAATCCCTATTGGTTTTTACAGTCTGAAGTTATGGGGGCTTCTCTTCTCAGCTCTGGGACCCTGGGCTGGGGTCTGGGACCCCTTGCTCCTCATGGGGGGACAGGAGGAGCTCTGCATACATGCTCTCCCTCCCGATTAAAAAAGTGGCACACGTGGGTGCCAGACCAGCTCGTTCCAAGCATCCACTCCTCCTATCAGCCTCCATGTGCTTTCTTCTTTCTCTAGTTGTAAGACTTCCATTCAGCCAGCTTTCAGGCAGTTCTGGATGATGGTCTTCTGTATTTTAGTTGTAATTTTAATGTGGTTGTGGGAGGTGGTGAGTACCGGCGTGGTGAGTACACCACCATCTTGGTTGTTCTGAGAAGCATTGGTTTTGCTTACAGTGGTTGTGATGCGCATTCTCCCGTTAGCAGGGCCTCTGTGGGATAAAGTGACAGGGACCCAGGGCTGTCTGACTCCCAATGTCCGTGGGGCAGGGGGTCATGACATGGAGGGAAGCTGAGCCTAGGAGGAGCTAGCCTGCCCTGGGCACCTTGTGCCATTCTGTGCAAGCATCACATGGTGGTGCCCATGGGGGCTCGGGGGATGGTGAGTGGGGGCCACACAGCTGGGAAGTACAGTCAAAATTTGAACCCAGGTCTCAGTATTAGTCAGCTCAAGCTCTGTAACAAAATACCACAGACCCGTGACCTACACAGGCATTCATTCTCCCGGCTCTGGAGGCTGGAAGTCGCTTGTCAGCCCCAGGGATTGCACTGCCACGCGTGTGCCGTGAGGAGTGTGTGCCAAGCTCCAGGGCCCAGTGAAGATAGAGTAGGGGCGTGAGTGCCGTGTAGCCGATGCTCAGGACAGACACCCAGTCCTTGACTGGACCTCTGTGCAGACAGCCACCGTCTCTCTCAGCATGGCCTCCGGTGGCTGAGTCCCTGGCCCCCATGCAGGGCCAGCATCCCAGCATGGGGTCCGGATCACTGCGAGCCTCACTGTGTGACAGGGGAGAGGCGGGGCAGCCATGGCCATGGGCTCCCGCTTCCTTCCCTTGTCTACATCAGTGATTTCCCCTGTGGGTGCTGCCCATGCGTCATACAGCCACCCCTACGTATGCTGGGGGCTGACTGCGCCGTGTGTCTCCCACAGCTCGAGCCCAAGAGGGGGTCCTCCAAGATCAGGCGGGACAAGGAGAAGCAGAGCTGCAAGGGCTGTGGCGAGACGTTCAACTCCATCACCAAGAGGAGGCACCACTGCAAGCTGTGCGGGGCGGTGAGCTGGGCAGTGGGGCGGGGCAGCCATTCTCACGCCTCCTCCCAGCCCTCCTCTGTGCCGACTCCTCCCAGTCCTCCTCCAGCCCTTCTCTGTGATGCCTTGGTCTCCGCCCTCCCCAGGCTCCTGGCCCCCAGGGCCTGCAGAGGACCCCCCTCGCCCGGAAGGACGTGGCCCTTCCCGCCTCTTCCAGGACAGGCCTCTGTCTGCGGGAGGGAGGGTCACGGTGCCTCTGTCTGGCAGGTCATTTGTGGGAAGTGCTCCGAGTTCAAGGCAGAGAGCGGCAGACAGAGCCGAGTCTGTGGAGAGTGTTTCCTGACACAGCCAGTGGCCCCCGCGAGCACCAGCCCCAGGGCGCCTGCCGAGCCCCAGCAGAGCGTGGAGGTGGGTGTCCCTGAGCCTGTGGCACGAGCTGCCACCTGGCAGCCTGGGCAGCCTGGGCTCCTGGGCTCCTGGGCAGCCAGCTTCCCGGGACCAGGACTGATGGGTTGGAGGCCTGCAGGTGGCTGAGCAGCGGCACTGGAAGGTCGAGCATCCTGCCTGTGCGCCAGGCTCCCCAGGGTCCTCCCAGCTGAGTGCTGGGAGCCACGTGCACCCACGGTCAGGCTGCTGTTAGCAGCCCAGGCTGGGACAGACCCTCCAGGCCAAGGTGCCTGTCTCAGGCCTAGGAGGGGAGTCCAAGGCCCAGGTGTGGGCGGTGGATCCCCTGCGGCCTCTCCACGGCTTGCAGACGCCGTCTTCTCCGCCCTCATCTCCGTGTGAGAACACCAGTCACATTGGCGAGGGCCCACCCTAGTGATCTCACGGGACACAATTACCTCCCTAAAGGCCCCTTTCCAAATATAGTCGCACAGAGGGTTAGGGTGCAGCACATGGATTTGGGGGCACACAATTCAGCTGAAGCAGATGGGAACCAGTGGCATCTTCATTCACGATCACTGTGATTGGAGACCTGGAGGGGAGATCTGCTGTGCCCCCCAAAGCCGTTGAGGGCCCCACCCTCCTCCCCTCCGCCCTCCTGAGGGTGCAAGCATCCCCTTCAAGGACAGGCCTGAGTTTATGGAGTGCAGGGAAGATGGAAAAGAGCAATGGGGCTTTCTCAAAAGTGCGTTTTCCTGTTCTCTGCACATATGGTCTATGGCTCTGAAGCCAGATTCCTGCTGGAGCCTCCTGGGAAGCTATTTATGATATTGGGGTCCCTCCCTAGATATTGCAGGCGTGGTCGAGTGGGCCCCGCTGTGGCAGGGCTCCTGAGTGTCTATTACAGACGTCAAATGGTACGTATATCAGAACCAAGTGTAGAAGATGTGAGCGCGGCCCTGCGCTCTCAGCACCAGTGCCTGGAAGACCCAGTCTGAGCAGGGACCAGCCCGCCAGGGGTGTCTGAGGGGCTTCCAAATGGCACTGAGCTTGTGTCCATGGCTGCTCTAAGCATGCCAGAGTGAGGAGGTGTGGTATGTGTGGTGGATGGTGTGTGTGTGTGTGAGTGTGTGTGAGTGTGTGCGAGTGTGTGTGTAGGTGTGTATGAGTGTGTATGTGAGTGTGTGAATGTGTGTGTTTATGTGAGTAAATGTGTATGAGTGTTCACGTGAGTGCATGTGTATATGTGAGTGTGAATGGGTATATGCATGTCTGAGTGTGTATGTATGTGCATGTGTGTGAGTGTGTGTATGTGCATATCTGTTAATGTGTATGTGGGTATGTATGTAAGTGTGTATGTGTGTATGTGTATATGTGCATGTGTGTATGTGAGTGGGTATGTGTGTATGTGAGCATGTGTTTGTAAGTGTATGCATGTACATGTGTATATGTGTGTGACTATGTGTGTGGATATGTACATGTCAGTGTGTGTATGTGTGTGTGCCTGTGTGTATGTGTGTGTATGTTAATGTGTGGGGAGGTGTGTATGGATATGTATGTGTGTATGCATCTGTATGTGAATGTGTGTGTTAATGTGCATGTGCATGCATGTATGTGTAGGAGTGTGCATATGGGGGGTGTATGTGTGAGTTTGTATGTGCCTATTATGTGTGCATGTATGAGCATGTGTGCATGTATGTGGGGGTGCACTTGAATGTGAGTGTGTGTGTGATCAACCAATGGTCATTGTAACCAATTCAATGCCTACAGGAATCCCCAATTTGGGGTTCAGTGAGGAAAGAAACTATTGAGTGCAAACAGCTCAATTGTGACATGCAGGGCTGTCAACATAGTGTGCGCGTGACAACAGCACTGGCTGCCGAAGAGCCCAGCTGTGGGCTCAGCTCAGGTGCTCTGTCCCGGTGGGAAGGGAAAGTGCACTCCCAGAACCACAGGGGAATAGAGCCACTCTGGGTGGTCAGAGCTGCGCAGCTCTGATTGGATGGGGAAAGCCTCAATCCTATTGGTTGAAATGGATTCCAGGACCCCCTTTATAAGGGCCAGCTCAGGCGACAGAAACAGCGCAGGCAGGTGGTTCAGTGCAGCTTCTCCCTGTGCAGAAATGGCTGCTAGGCTCTGTTTTGTTTTTGTTTTTTAATTTAAGCCCAGTTAGCCAGCAGGAGCCCTTCTTAGTAGGTGTCTTTTTTCTCAGGTCCCCAGTGTGTGTGTGTGTGTGTGTGTGTGTATGATGAGCGAACAGCTGAATCACTCCCAGCCCGTCCTTGCTGCCCCCCACTCACGTGCCCACAGTGCTCCCGGGGCCCTTTTCTTCTGGGGGGGGGGAGGGCATAGCGAGGGGCCCTGCCCACCGGCCTGGGGGGGGGTCGGGAGGCCCCCCGGCTGTGGCGGCAGCAGGAGAGCCTCGCTCTGGCTCTTGCTGGTTCACTTCTTTCCTGTTTTATATCTGCCCTGACCCCACGGTGGCTTCACTCCCGAGGGGGTACGGCCCCATCCAAATGCCCTTGCGGTGACCCTAGGAAATGTCACCAGGCCCAGCCCCTTGTCTTGGTCCTCTACCCTCCACTCAGGCCCCACGGCAGCCCTGCCTCCCCCACGAAAACGGCACCTGCAGGGAGACAGAGCACTTGGCCCCGCTCTGTGGACCCGCCCGCCCGCCTGCCCGTGTGGCCTCTGTGGGTATCCGATGGCGGCCTGGCCTGGAGTAAGGTACCGGCGGCCACTCCCGCATCGGCCTTCTCAAACGTGCTGTGCCAGGAGGCTGCCCTGGCAG
>NW_005370673.1:1008934-1014874 GCF_000412655.1 Myotis brandtii
CTGAGTCTTGGCCATGGCCCCTGCTCTGCAGTCGCCCCTGCAGGGACCGTGCTCACCTGAAGGTGGCCCCGGAGATGAAGTGTGCCCACTGCTGAGGGGCTGGCAGCCACAGGAGGGTGGCCACCTGCCCAGAGTCACCTGGCACATCTCGGGAAAGAGCCCGGCCTCCGCCCTCAGGCCAGCGGCAAGGCCCAGGAAGGACACAGGGCGACTGTGCGCGGGGGCGCTGGCAGGAGAAGGGAGGTCCGGACAGGGCCTGGGGGCACCTGGTGGACGTGCAGTCGTGCATCCCTCTGGCCACTGCCCGCCTGTCTACACCGTCTACACATGGGAACTGAGCCGCCACCAGCCCCGACTCCACCTCCTCCTCTGCGCACCCCCGGCTCCCAGGTGCCCTCGCCCCACCGCCCCGTGTGGAGCCGCTCGTGGGGCCAGGCCAGCCAGGAGGGGTGCGCTCCTGAGCAGCCTCATGAGAAACTCGACGGGGGCCCACCTGTGCCACACGGGCGCCTGAGAGTGGTTCCTGGAGGGGTGGGCAGAGCTTGTCTGGGTGAATAAATGCTGGCAGCCAGCAGGTGAGCAGTCTTGGTTTAGAGTCCCTGGGTGGGCCTCTGGTGGCTGGGTGGGTGACGAGGGTGACAGAAGGGCCCAGTGACCCAGCCTGTGGGGCATAAGCACTGGCACCTGGAGACCTGCTCTGTCCCTGCCCATGCAGGTGAGGCGGATGGGCCCATGTCCCGTGGGGGGCAGGAGTGTGGATGCGGGGTTCACGAAGAAGTTAGGGAGGTCAGGTTGGGAGGTCCTGTTTATGCTAGAGCTCCAAGGGCCTTAGGAGAGAGAGGAGGGAGTTAGGGGCCAATGACCAAAGGGACCCCCATCTCCCTAATGTCCTCGTGGCACCCCGGGGGCATGCTGCTACTGCCCAGCCATGGCACACTCTCGCGTGCCTATCTGAGGTACTGAGAGGGCAGCGTAGGGGCCAGAAATGGGCATCTGATCATGGGTGAGGTGGGAGCAGGGCACAGGTGAGGGGCACACATGTCATGGGGGGCCCAGCTGAAGTGGGAGTGGGTTCCAGGGGAGGTGGGTGGGGCCCAGATGAAGGGGACAGGGTACAAGTGAGGTAGGCACAAATGAGACACCACCCATGAGGCAGGCGGGCACAGAGGAGGTGGGTGAATGCTCAGGTTCGGTGGGACATAGTGAAGTAAGGGCCCAGGAGCAGCTGGCAGGGCATAGATGAGCTTATGCATGAGCCAGTGCCCCCCACGTGGGCCCACCCAGCTGTCTATACCAGTGATGGCGAACCTTTTGAGCTCGGCGTGTCAGCATTTTGAAAAACCCTAACTTAACTCTGGTGCCGTGTCACATATAGAAATTTTTTGATATTTGCAACCATAGTAAAACAAAGACTTATATTTTTGATATTTATTTTATATATTTAAATGCCATTTAACAAAGAAAAATCAACCAAAAAAATGAGTTCGCGTGTCACCTCTGACACGCGTGTCACAGGTTCGCCATCGCTGGTCTAGATGCTGCTGCCTCGGTCCAGAGCCGGCGGGGCAGGGGCGACGGAGGCCCCACTTGCCAGTCTCCTCACAGCCCCAGGGTGCTCCCCCTTGACGGCTGCGGAGGCTGGGTCAGAGTCCTACAGCTTCAGAGTGGGAAGCTGGAATCGACACGCCGGGCCCGCAGCACAACGAGGGGTCTTCCAGGGAAGGCTGGGCACCCCACCGAGGCCCACATCTGGGCTCCCCGGGGCTCTGGACCACGGGGGCCCCAGCCTCTCCTGTCTGCCCAGCCTGCCCCCCTGCCCCCCACTCACGTGCCCACAGTGCTCCCGGGGCCCTTTTCTTCTGGGGGGGGAGGGCATAGCGAGGGGCCCTGCCCACCGGCCTGGGGGGGGGTCGGGAGGCCCCCCGGCTGTGGCGGCAGCAGGAGGAGGAAAGACACCCTCCTGCTGGTTTCGGACAGTCTGGGCCCCAGGCTGCCCCCTGCTCCTGTGGAGGCGGGGAACTGACTGAGCGTATTTAGGAAGATGCCTGGGTTGGGGAGAACAGAAATGGGGGGTGGGCGTGCAAGGGACAGGTCTCTGGGAGCCCCTCCCCAGGAGGCCAGCCAGGGGGCACCAAGGCCTAGAAGGGCAGTGGGAGGAGCACTGTGGCCTGAGGGAAGGCGGGGCCTCGGCTTTGGCATGGGGGGGGGCAGGGGTCTTCTCACCCCCAGGAGCGGAGGTTGGAGCGGGGTGTGCACCTGAGCAGGGTCACAGGAGCGAGGTAGAGATGAGAGAAAGGAGAAAGCGAGGTGGCGAAGTTCCTGTTGGGGTCAGAGCCCAGGCTCCCGTCATGGGCTCCAAGGGGCTGCTGACCACCCTGCCAGGGAACACATCCCCACTAGGCCCAGAGGGGGTGCTGGCTGTGCCCTCCACAATCCTAGGAAGAGGAAGGAGGCAGCGTCCCCGTGGGCCTCCTGCAGCCAGGTGCCTGGCCCAGCCACCTGCTGGCAAGAATTATGACCCGGAGAGCATCCTAGCAGTCCTGATACTGAGGCCCAGAGAGGGAAATACACTTGCCTGAGATCACGCAGCGACTTAGGGACCAGTAGGACTCACTTGTCCCTCTTCATCCATTTATCACTCGGCAGGCACTGCTAGCACCTCTGTGTGCTCGGCACTGGGGGGCCGGCCCTGGATTTCTGGGACTGGGGTCAGGTGACGCCCATGGCCTCTGGCTCTGCCACCCTTCCCACTGTGTCTTCTCCTGCTCTCTCCGCCCAGGTCACCTCTCGGGCCCCAGCTCCTCGCCACGCGGCCCTTGCATGTGCTGTTCTTTCGCTTCCTGTGGGTCTCTGCACAGACAGCCCTGCCCTCTCAGCTCTGTGCTGGGCATCTGCCCTCTTGTTTCACGTCTCCCCACCTTGAGGGCGGCAGCAGCACTGCCACAGGCCTGCACAGAGGAGGCGCTCAGTGAACACCGGTCAGCAGCCTGTGCACCCTGAGCACGCGGGTCTGGAACCCTCAGGCTGCAGATGGGAAATGAAGGCTCCGTGACTCCCCGTGGTTCCAGGTCTCAGGGACTCAGAGCCAGTTCCCCTCAGACGCCTGTTCCATTGCAGAGATCGGCACGAGACGAGGGGAGCCCCCACCCAGAACAGGAGCAGAGGGGCTCTGGGACCCAGGTGGGCTTGATGTGCGGCTGTGCCCCCCCCCCAGGGCACAGCAGGTCACCACTGTGCACAGCGAGGTGGTGGGTCAGCCCCCGAAGTCCCAACTGACCCCAGAACCCAGAACCCAGGCCTGGGGGGCTGAAGCCCTCGTCCCACCCCAACAGCTCGAGGGGCCACCCCACTCCTTGGGTCTGACTGCGCCTGGGAACCCCAGTTCCTCTGAGCAAACAGTCCTGGTGCTGGGCCTCCAGGGAGGCAGAGGGCTCGCCTGCCCCAGGGCTGCCTGGGAGGTGTCTGCAGGCATGCTTCCACTGCATGGCCCGCCGGGCCACTGCTGCCCTGATCCCTGAGGGCTCCGGGTGGTCCCCCAGGGGCTCCAGGTGGTCCCCACCCCAAGGGCTCCAGGTGGTCCCCACCCCGAGGGCTCCAGGTGGTCCCCCAGGGGCTCCAGGTGGTCCCCACCCTGAGGGCTCCAGGTGGTCCCCACCCCGAGGGCTCCAGGTGGTCCCCACCCTGAGGGCTCCAGGTGGTCCCCCAGGGGCTCCAGGTGGTCCCCACCCCGAGGGCTCCAAGTGGTCCCCTCCCCGAGGGGTTCCAGGTGGTCCCCCAGGGGCTCCGGGTGGTCCCCCAGGGGCTCCGGGTGGACCCGAGGAAGCCTGCTACTCCCTTTCCACACGCTCTCTCCGCCCAGCACTGCTTTCCCATTTACAAGGAGAAGCCTGAAGGCCGGGGTGAGGGATGGTGTCAAGGAGGTGGGCAGTCCCACCCCACATTCTGCACGTGCCCTCCTGGCCACCCGCCCTCTGCCCTAATTGGACGGATCTGTGGCCTCAGTGCCCTGCTCATAGGTGCAAAGCCCTGAGGGAGTCCCGGCCTGGGAAGGCTGCCCCCAGCCCCGCACCGCCTGCTGACTGTGAGCCCTTTCCTTGAAGCCCCGTGTGCTCAGGCCCCTGGGCCTTGCTGGCACCCCCGGTGGGAGCGTCCCAGGGTCCCTGAGCCCTGTCCCACACTCCTAGTGCCCACACCCACCCACTCCACCCCGTCCAGTGCTGGCCCCATGTAGACATGGCCCTCTCTGGCCAGCAGGGCTGAAGACTCAAGGCTATGCCAGGGGATTTCCTGCAGAGGAGCTGGCGCTGGGTGGGCCACAGCTCGCTGGCCCCGCCCACTCCTGCACCAGGTTGGTCCAGGTTGCCCGTGACAAGGCAGCCCAGCCACAGGTGGAGGGAGCTGCACGCTGTGCCCTGGGAGCGAGAGCAAAGCTCCTCTGGAGTCAGATGTCCTGGTCCCTGCGGTCCTGCCACCCCCAATCCCCACAATCAGCCTGCAACGGCCCCCACCCCCAAAACACCCTGCCTTGGCGCTAGCTCCCTGCCTGAATCCAGGCTGGCAGTACCTCTGAGAGGACAACACCCTCCCCTCTACTGTCAGGGCCAGGCTTGCCTGGGAGCCCAATCTTCAGGGCTCCCCAAAAACCTCACAGGAAGGGGCCATCATCCCCCCCCCCCCCCGGGCACAGAAGGGAGCACTGCAGGACACAGAGGGGCTGCCTGAGGCGGTCCCTAATACCTTAGAATGGGGGGCTCATGTCTGAGGTGGGTCCCCAGTAGCTAAGAATGGGCAACTTTTATCAGTTGGGTCCACAGTATTCAAAAAGGGGCCTGTATCTTAGTTAGGTCCTCGTAGTGTAGACCCGTGGTTGGCCCCTTCATTGTGGCTCTTCCACAAAATACCATGTGCGGGCGCACATGTACAGTGCGATTGAAACTTCGTGGCCCATGCACAGAAGTCGGTATTTTGTGGAAGAGCCGGTATTTTGTGGAAGAGCCACACTGAAGGGGCCTAAGAGCCGCATGGGGCTCGAGAGCCGCGGTTTGCCGAGCCGCAGTTTGCTGAACACTGGTGTAGAGCAAGCATGTCAAACTCAAAGGCTACCATGGGCCAAATAAACAAGGTTTAAGTTTATGAGGGCCGCAAAAAGCAAAAGCTTCCATTTTCATAGAAACGTAGGTTTATTTCGATAGAGACATGCTGAATACAAAAAGCTGAAATAAATGAGTCATCGTTAACATAAAATAATAGAACATTTTAATAAAAATTAATATTTTTTCTTGAACATTAACTTACCAGACACTGAATAACTTCACAAATTAATAAGTGTAACGCAAATAAACCTATTTTTCTTGTTCTCTGAAAATGAAATATTTCCTGTTACACACACCAAACAAGTCAGTACAAGACTAATGACGTGGCCATCCACTGCTCAAATATTCGCTGCTAGTATTAGCGGAGAGAAATGGTGGGCCTGCGCGTAAGATACATAAGGGAAATGAATGCAACACAATTATAGTAATCAGTCATTAGCGAATGTTGTAGTTCATTATTAATAACTAGTAGCCCGGTGCACGAAATTCGTGCACTGGGGTAGGGGGGGAGAAGGGGCCCCTCAGTCTGGCCTTCACCCTCTCCAATCTGAGACCCCTCAGGGAATGTCCAACTACCTGTTTGTGCCCACACTTTTAACAGATAACAGCTCCATTGTTGTTCCTTTCTTATGCTTAAAACCATTGGAATTAGTAGGTATTCAAAGTGTGTATACATTTTGGGGGGACACCCTGTATATCTCTAGTCAGTGGTGAAAAAAACCAACAGCAGATTTGGAACCCCCAGACAGGGAACCTTGCTCATTCCCCACATGTCTCCCCACTTCACTTTCCACCTTCGTGGGCAGCAGGAGAATCAATGTTTTCTCTCATTAATTCGGAAAAGCAC
>NW_005370673.1:1016435-1016987 GCF_000412655.1 Myotis brandtii
CTGGGGTTTTGTTTAGCTTCTATATTTGTTACAATGTTTCAAACTGCAAGCTCAGAGGCCGGCAGCAGCAGGCGGGGAACGTTGGAGTCTTCCGTCACTGAAGCAAGCAAGCCTCCTGTTAGCTTTAAGCTGCCTGGCTGCCGGCCCCCATCTTGGCTGGTAGTTAATTTGCATATCGCCCTGATTAGCCAATGGGAAGGGTAGCGGCCATACAGCTAATTACCATGTTTCTCTTTTATTAGATAGGATTAGACTAGAGGCCTGGTGCACGAATTCGTGCATGGGTGGGGTCTGGCCAGCCCACCCCAATTAGCTGATCAGGGGCAGGGCTGGCCAGGGGTGGGGGGAAGGAGGGGGAAGGGCCACGGTCGAACTCCCAGTCAAACTCCCAGTTGAGGGGACAATTTGCATATTAGCCTTTTATTATATAGGACTAGAGGCCTGGTGCACAAAAATTTGTGCCCTCGGGGGGGAGGGGGGGGTCCCTCAGCCCGGCCTGTGCCCTCTCGCAGTATGGGACCCCTCAGGAGATAACGACCTGCTGGCTTAGGC
>NW_005370673.1:1018550-1026111 GCF_000412655.1 Myotis brandtii
TACTGTTATGAATCGTCATGTAAATATCTGATATGCAGGATGGTCTTAGGCGACCCCTGTGAAAGGGTCGTTTGACCACCAAAGGGGTCACGACCCACAGGTTGAGAACCACTGGTGTAGAGGGAAGGACTCATGTCTTAATTAGGGCTCACATAGCTCAGAGCATGGGCCATTTCTTATGTGGATCCCCAGTAGCTCAGAGCAGGGGTGTGTGTCTTAGGTGGGTCCCCGGCAGCTCAGTGTAGATGGCCCATGTTTAGGTGGGTTCTCAAAGCTCAGAAGGGAGTAGTGTCTTAGGTGGGTCCCCAGATACAGAGAGTAGGGGAGTGTTTCGGGTGTTTCCCTAGTACTCAGAGCAGGAGGTCTATGTCTGAGGAGGGTCCCAGTAACTCCGAGGGGAGGCCCTGCGTCCAGGGGGGCTTTAGCAGCGGAGGGCAGGGCCGGTGCTCAGGTGGCTGTCCGTGCTGCAGGAGCTCCAGTGCGGGCTGTGTTCAGGCAGGTCTCGCAGCAGCTCCTGCGCAGGTGTGAAATGTGCGTGCAATGGGAGGAGGGGACCCAGGAAACAGTAACGCAGTGGAGAGCGAGGCGAAGAAGGGCAGGATGCCAACACTGGTGTCCGGGGTTGAACAGTGTCACCCCAGTGCTCATGTCGACCCAGAACCTCAGAATGTGCCGTTATTTGGAAATAAGGTCTTTGCAGAGGTAGTTAGTTAAACTGGGGAGAGCGTGGGTCCTAAAACCACTGCCGAGGAGAGGACACGTGGGAAAGGCCAGGCGATGGTGGGGGTAGAGACTGGCATGGTCACCACGGGCCAAGGGCACCAAAGGTCACCAAGAGGGCCGGCTGCTGGAGAGGCAGAGGCGGCTCGCCGCGGGCTCGCAGCGGGAGTGCGCCTGCTGACACCTTGCCTTTGGACTCCTGGCCCCCAGAGCAATAAGAGAATAACTTCCGTTCTTTCATGAAGCCATGAAGTGTGTGGCTATTGCACAGCAGCCGTAGCAAAGCACCACACAGCTTGCAGAGGAGAGAGATGCTGCTGTACCCAATACCTAACGCTGGAAATGCCATGGACGCGGGCGTGTGCAGGTGCTAGAGGAGTTCTGAGGCTTCTGATGGAAATGCCTAGATTTCCTTGAAGAGACTGTTGATGGGAACAGAAACGTGGGAGGTGAGCCTGCGAGAGTGCAGGAAGAAGTGAGGAGAAGGCAGAGCAGGGCCTGCTTCAGAGCACGCCCGTCCCAGCAGCGGACGCGGCGGGGGTGTGAGCATGAAAGGCGCGTGCTCAGAGGCTGAGGCTCAGAGGCTGCGGGACAGGCTCTGCGAAACGGGATGAAGACTGTCCTGTGAAGAGGCAGAAACGTGGCTGAACTGTGGTCTAGTGTTGAGCAGAAAGTAGACGTTTTAAGGGATGAACGTTTCGCTGAGGGACTGTCCACGCCGGTGTGGGCAGTGGAGCCGGGTCTCCTGCTGCAGGTAGGACGGTCTCAGAGGAGAGAAGTCAATTGGGGAAGAAACTGTGAAGCAGAAAGGAACCAGCGCTCGATGACTTGGGAAGGAAGTCCTTAGCCCGTCCAGACAGTTAAAATTAGAAAGTTCACTGTTTAGCCCTGGCTGGTGTGGCTCAGCGGATGGAGTGTCAGCCTGCGGACTGAAGGGTCCCAGGTTCAATTCCAGTCAAGGGCACAGGCCCGGGTTGTGGGCTTGGTCCCCAGTTGGGGGCGTGCAGGAGGCAGCCGATCAATGATTCTCTCTCATCGTTGGTGTTTCTCTCTCTCTCTCCCTCTCCCTTCCTCTCTGAAATCAATGAAGGTATATTTAAAAAAAGAAAAGGAAGTTCACTGTTTAGAAAGTGTGGTCCGAAAAGAACACCAAGGAGAACACGATGGTGGGAAGAACTTGCTGAGGAGGTTCGGTGGGACCTGGGTGCCCCCGGCCAGTGGGGTGCGGGACCGAGGTCAGGTGCTGGGGGGTCTGGAGCTCCTGTCTGATGGTGTGGACCCCTGTGAATCACATGGGAGGCCAACGCGGCGTCTGAGAATGTTACACGAGCAGAAACCCCGCCAGCCTGGTCCGAGAGCAGCGAGCAATGGAGTGAAGGAAGAAGAACTTGGAGGGCAAAGCCATGAATGCAAACAGAGACCAGAGAGGGTGGGGCTGAGGCTGCTGCAAGGCCCCCAAGAGGAGGGGCTACAGGAACCAGGGACACAGCGTCCGGCCGCAAGAGGCTCTTCTCAGGCCTGGGGCTCGCGGGACTGGCACGGGGCTCGGGCTTGCTTGGGGCAGTGGCCCGGTCATCCCCTCCATTGTCTCCCTTTGGACTGAGCTGACTCGGAGAGATGTTGAGATGAGGAGGGTGTATTTTAAACATGGGACCAAAGTGACTTTTGAGGGGGTCAGACAGAAGATGGGGGGTTGAATAGTGTTCCCCCCAAATTCGTGCCCACCTGGAGCGCTAGGATGCGACCTTGTTTGGAGAGAAGGTCTCTGCAGGTGTGCTCAGCTGAGGTCACACTGCACTGGGCTGGACCCTAAGCCCAGTGGCTCGGTCCTTGTGAGGAGAGGACACACCGATGAGGTGGAGGCCCGGGGCGGCGGGCAGCACAGGGAGGAGCCGGGGTTCCACTGCTGTTGGAAGCCCCTGGCTTGTGGTACCTGGTGTGGTGCTCAGGTCACCGGTACCTGGAGGCTGCTGTCAAGCATCTGAGGTCTGGAGGCAACGGAGCTTGGCTGAGGGGAAGCCCCCGGGCACCATTGCTCCCAGCAGAGCCCGAACCTGGAGTCTGCCCGAGGCCAACCACGCTGGGTCCCCCTCCCCCGGAAAGCCCAGGTGTGTCAGGGAGGACTAAGGCGGGGAGGACGCAGGCTGGATGGGATGCGGTTAGGAAGTGAGGCTTGTTCTATGCTTGGGAATCAATACATTTAGTAGAAAGTGTGTGTGGGGCGGGGGGCGGGGGCGGGGGAGCCGAGGCCACAGTTGGTAAGGAGGCCACAGCCACTCAGATTCCCAGGACAAGGACGCTTGCTGGCTCGCTCGGGCCATCGTCACTCGCCCCTGTGCAGACAAGGTGACGGATGGTGGTGACCTTGTCTCAGGGTGACCTTGTTTGAGGCCAATGATCTGCGATTGTTTCTCTTTAACAAAAGAGCCCCGTGGCCCAGCTTCCGCCCAGTGCAGAACCCTCTACCCCAGGAGAGGGAGCACACACAGCCGCACGGGGCTCTAGGCTCTGGTGGCTGCTGGTGGAGGGCCTCAGATACCCAGGAAGAGGTGGGGTAGAGAACAGGAGGCAATAGAAGTGAGCACGGCCACAGCCTGGAGATGCGGCAGCTTCCCCTCCCCCTTCGTCTTCGGGATGTTTGCTCCCAGAAGCCAGCCACCGCGCGGTGAGGAGGCTCAAATCCCCTTCCCTGCTGGGGAGGCGTCTAGCCGGGACCAGGAGGCTGAGCAGCATGCCCGCAGCCGTTCTGCGCGGGGCTGTTGCCGTGCGGCCTTGCCCAGGGTTCTCTCTGCCGCTGCTCCGGAAGGTCAGATGCACTGGCCCCTGGCCTCCAGCTCTGGGACCCAAGGCACAGGGCCTCCCTGGGAGCTCAAGCTGCCAGCAGCCATCACCCCGTTGCAGCCGCCTGAGGCAGCCCCCCCCCCCCCCCCCCCCCCACCCACGCCCCAGCCCCTCTCCCCCCCAGAATCAGGCCTGAGCCTGTCTCAGGTGTGGAAGAAGCTCCCTGGGCGCCTGCTTATTAGGACCGTGCAGCTGTCAGTGCAGGACAGAGGGCCAGTGGCACAGGGTTTGTGCTGGGCAGGGGGAGGCCAGCAGGGAGCACGGAGGGAGGGGAGTGTGGAGAGCAGGCTGGCACACTTGGTGGGGGGTCGAGTGCCCCCTTCCTCCCCTGCACACGCTGGCTGGGCGGGTGCACTGAGCCCCTGGATGCCTGACCCGCGGGCACTGCCTCCTGCTGCTTCCCTGGAGCAGCTGGGCGGTGGGCACACACCCTGTCCCCAGCAGGCGCCCAGCCCTATCACCACAAGGGAGCCCTCAGCCAGTCAGGTGTCAGGACCCAGCACACGAGCGAGCGCCTTGGCCAGGACCGTCCTGCTCTCCCAGCCTCGGGCTCCCATCTGTGAGGGAGGCGGCAGGCCAGTGTCTCCTGCAGGTGGAATTCAGAACTGTCCTGTCCCTGTGTCCAGTGCACCCGCCCTGAAACCTTTATCATGTCCTGCTTTCTGCTTAGATAACAGGTCCAAGCTCACACACAAGAAGTCAAGCGGCAGGAAGACATAACCACAGTCGGGCTGCCCAGAAGGGCAGAGGAGTCCCAGGTACACAGTCCCAGCTCGGGGAGGCCTGGCGCGCACAGGGCTGGTCGTGTCTCCAAGTAGTCACTTCAAACCTGTGGCCAGGGGCCCGATGGCATCTGAAGTGACTCGATGGTCTCCTCCTGAAAGCCCAGGCGAGCCTGGCTTGTGCGGGCGCCTGGCAGGGAGGACACTGGTCAGGGTTCGGACCAGGGTGGTGAGTGGGCTCCAGGCAACGGCTGCCTGCATAAGGGCACCAGCTCTTCCTGTGGAATGCCGGGGCCAGTGCGTGGAGGGTACCAAGTAGCCTGGCAGAAGACGCTGGGGGAAATTCTTTTAATTTTTATTTATTTTTTTTAAATGGATTTCAGAGAGGAAGGGAGAGGGAGAGAGAGAGAAGCATCAATGATGAGAAAGAATCATTGATTGGCTCGGGTAGGTGCCCTTGACAGGCCAACGCTCTGGGGGAAATTCTTTTCTCCCCAAATACCCCGCTCTTTGGAGCTACAAGCTCAGATTACTTTTATTTTTAAAATGCTTTTAATTTTAAAAGCTTAAAAGAAAAAGAGGCCAAGCCCACGAGGTCACCTGCTTATGTGACACTTATCTTGCAATGGAACTTCTTAGACTTGGATTTGAAGTAAAGATGAAGAATATTTATTTAGAGAAAAACAAGAGGCATTTTACAATTCTAGTTATGACTGAACTTGAGGGAAACACACCAATAACCACCTCCCCTACCAGGCTGATGCCCGGGCTCCCTCAGCCACCAGTGCTGTGGGTGCTGTGCCAGAGGCTGGGGCTGAGGCAGGCAATGCCTCAGCTAAACTGGTGGGAAGAGGAGACCGCCAGACTAGACCCTAACCATCCCCCCCGCTCCGATATCTCTGGCAGCATGTGGAAGCCCATTTTACAGAGCACAACACTGAGGCCCAGGACTTTCAGACTCCTCCCCCTGAACCAGCCTCCTTGGCTCCTTACCCCAGACTGTGTGCTCCCAGCTGCAAACCTAGACGGGGGAGTAAGTAATGGGGTGGGAGCTGGACCCCCAAATGCAGAGAGGTCAAGGCTATAGTCAGTTCCTCGGCATCTGTGCTGGGCTCTCCTTGCCTCCCTGCCAGCTGCCCACATGTTGTCTCCACCAAGGAAGCCGTATGTTCTCTCCAACTCGCAGACATGGCACAGGCTTTAAGGTCAGAGCATGCCTGTGCTGGGCAGGCATCAGGGAAGGCTCCTGAGGAGGTGGCTGAGCCCGAGGGCAAGGAGACACCAGCCCAGCACCACCCAGGCACTGCTCCGGGTCTGGGCTGGGACGCAGAGAGCCTGGGGAGCTGGGAGAGCCAGGAGCAGGTGGCAGGTGCCCACGTGCAAGCGCTGTGCCATCTTGGAGCGGGTCACCGCCTCCCTTGCCTCAGGAGGCGACAGAACCTTCTCTATCCCTCAGATGAGAACGTTAAGGCCCCAGCACGGGGAGGCCTGTCAGGTGGGGAGAGGTGTGTAGAGGGCCCAGCTGGTCTATTGTCTGTGATGGGCTAGAACCTGGCCTAGTTTCTCTCCCTGTGCCGTCAGCGTTGCTGGCACCCTCCAGGAGGCCCTGGGAAGGTGCATGGGGCAGCCAGGCAAGGCCCATCCTGGCCAGGCTTCCACCTCCAGAACCAGCCCCAGGGTCCCCCGTGCGCCCCGAGACAGCCTTGGCAGCAGGTGGGTCCTGAGGTGTGGCAACACGCATGGCTTCCTTGGCACAGGAAGGAGGTCTCGGGCCACCCAGCTCCCAGCTGGTACAGGCAGAAGCTGGCCCACGTGCTTGAACACCAGAACGTGTAGCTAAGCCACAGATGGCCGAGAAAACATGTCTGTTATGGACTGAACTGTGCTTAAGTCTTAACCCCCATCCCTCAGAACACGCCCTCTTTTAGAGGCAGATGCAGTCAAGTTAGCGAGGTTGTTAGGGGCCCTAACCTAGCAGCACTGGTGTCCTGTGCAAAGGGGGAGTGTGGACAGATACGCACCTGGGACAAAGCAGCCATGTGAAGCCCGCAGTGCTGCTGCCACAGCCGAGGAACCACTGGAAGCTGGAAGGGCCTGGGACAGACCCTTCCGAGTGCGGCCTCCAGAGCCCCCGGGCAATACGTTCTGTGGTGCTCAGGCACCCAGTCTGCGGCGCTCGCTACAGCAGCCCCAGGAGGCATGTCCACCTCCTGGCCAGGCTTGGACTCAGCACGTGGGCTCCTGCAGGCCTGGGCCAGAGTGTGGCGCTGTGGGCGGCCCGCGGGCAGCTCCCACCAGCTCCAGCCTGCACTTCCAGGGCCACCGAGCTTCCCCCCAGCCGGTCCCCTGACTACAGACAGCTGCCCTCCGCACAGCCCTGTGCACAGGGCTCAGACCCAGTGAGGTCACAAGGCCCCAGAGGTCGGCTCCGGCCATTCAGCAGGGAATTCGGGGGTTCCAGGTCCCCAGTATGGTCTGGGGTGGGGGGTTAGGAGGCCACTGGGGCCCTGAGGACTCACCTGGCTTCCCAATGTGGCAGACGGAGCTTGGTTTCACGTGGAGGAACTGAAGACCGTCCTCAGGTGTGGCCCACACGTCTGAAGTGGGAATGGGAGACGGGGAAACCAACCTGACTCGCTGTCATACTGAACCTCAGCTTCCGCCGGGCTCGGAGAGCGGGGTGCCTGCTCCGCACTGCGGGGTCCCAGGGAACACTCACCTATCACCGCCACTGGCCAGGCCTCCAGAGCCAGTCCCGTCCACGGGCCACCTTCCCACACCTGTGCCAGCCACACTAGCAGGTCCCTCAAGCTTCCAACATGCGCAGACGTCGGGGCCTTTGTTAGGGCTGCAGGACCGCCTACGCCACTCGGCCCCGCATGGCTCCCGCTCAAACGCCGCCCTGAGCCCTGTCTGGCTCCAGCTCCCGCTGTGGTCTGAGCCCCCCACCCCCTCCGTGGTGTCCCGGGCTGGGCTGGGCCGGGATGGGGACTGGGCAGGCCTCTTCAGAGGGACCAGGGCAGGATGGGCGGAGTCAGGAGAGGGCGGGTCCGCGGGTGTGTGCGCTGGGCGCGCTGCGCCAGACCCCAGGGTCCGAATCCTGCCCCGCAACCCAGGCGTCCCCGGGTGAGGCGCACAGTGCCTACCCCTGCCTCGAGGGCCCGGCCCACAGTGACACAGTGGGGTCTCCCTGACCTCTGGCCTAGGGAGGCCCGCTCCATCGGAGAGGCGGGGGAGAGGGCACCACCTGCGCCAGGCCCTTCGGGCGTTGGGCTCCC
>NW_005370673.1:1026518-1030457 GCF_000412655.1 Myotis brandtii
TGGGTCAGGCGTCCGAGACCCTCCGTGGCAGGGCGAGGCCTAGGGGCCATTCGGGGGACGCCACGACCGCCCCCGGGAACAGTACAGGTGAGGCAGGACCGCGGGGCGCGATTCGGTCTCTGCGCCCTTTTCCCAGACGGGGGGCACCGCACACCCCGGGAGGCGGGGGTTCATCTACCGCCTGGGAGACACCGCACAGCTGGCGGGGGTGGGTGGCGGTGTGCACTGCCTAGGGGGCGCACTGCCTAGGGGGGCGCACTGCCTAGGGGGGCGCTCTGCCTAGGGGGGCGCACTGCCTAGGGGGCGCACTGCCTAGGGGGGCGCACAGGGGACCCACAGCGCGCGCGGGGCGGGAGACCATGATGGGGGGAGGCACAGAGAGGGAGACCAGCTGAGGGCGCACTTCCCCAACCCTCTCCATCCCGCGGGCGTCCCTGGGGACCGAAGGCTGGCGGTGGAGGCCAGACTCCTAGGTGCCCAGGTGCGCGCCCTTTCCTGTGGGTCGTGGGCGCCCCGGCCGTGCTGGGGAAGTCAGCAGACGTGAGGAGATCGGAACTAGCCTCGCCTTGCGGGGAGGTGCCCTGGTTCCTGTCTAGCTCCCAGCCCCCCTTCGCTGTGGGGAACCCGAGCCTGGGGGGAGCGACAGCCGGGGGGTCCCGCGGACGCCGGCCGGCCTGGAGGCTCAGGGTATCCTTAAGGACCGGAGCGGAGGGCTGGCTTGGTGTTTGGTTTCGAGAATGATCTGAAGAGGGTTCACCTTCGTGCCCTGGTTCTGGGGTAGGAAGGCATCTGAAGCTCCAATGCCGACTTTGTCCCATGAAGGCACCTGAAATCTAACCCTTTTAGAAACGGAATCAAGCCCGGACCACGCGCCCTGGATGCCCCAGAGCAGTGGTTCTCAGCCTTGGCTGCACATTAGAATCACCTGGGAATCTCTTTAAAATCCTGATTTCTGGGACTCATCCTCCGGAAATTCTGTTTCTTTGTCATGGGGTGGGGCCACAACATTAGTAACAAAGAAACAGAATTTCCGGAGGATGAGGCCCAGAAATCAGGATTTTAAAAAGATTCCCAGGTGATTCTAATGTGCAGCCAAGGTTGAGCCACAGCATTGTAACAAAGAAACAGAATTTCCGGAGGATGAGGCCCAGAAATCAGGATTTTAAAAAGATTCCCAGGTGATTCTAATGTGCAGCCAAGGTTGAGAACCACTGCCCCAGAGGCTCACTGTAGACGCTGAGGCGTCTCGGTACCTATGCCGCGCTCGGCAGGATGGGCCCAGGTCAGCCTGGGTGCAGCTGGTCCCACTTACAACAATGACACCTGCCATCAGGGGGCGGGGGTGGGGGGGTCCTCTCAGATGGGGAAACTGAGGCCCAGGGAGTTGAGTCACCAATAGGAGCTAAGACCTGCCCTGGCCTGGTGGGTGGCTTTATTTTGTTTGGCTGTTTGACATCCCAGGGCAGCTTGATGCCCAGTCCTGACCTGGGTGCTTCGCCGGGTGTGGGAGGGACACTGTGTATGCTAGCGTGCTGGGAGGAGGGTGTGGACAGAGCGCAGGGACGTGCCCAAGGTCAGCCAGGACAGGGAGAGGGGCCTTCCAAGGTTTGCATACAAAAGGCTGTTTGCAGAGGACTCTCCTGGGGGAGAGAGGCACGGAGTCCCAGCCCAGCCCCAGCCCTGCTTCTGGGCTGCTGCAGCGCAGCTTCCTGCCCATGGAAGCCCTGGGTCCCAACCCATAACCCTCCCTGAAACTGGAGGTTGGAAGCCCCCTTTTACTTGGGGTGCGTCTCAGCCTCTGTGCCTCAGTTTCCGGGTGTGCTAAGTGGTAGACACTATCCACCTGCCCCCAGGCTGTTCTCTGGGGTAACACTGTCCTTCCCACCGCACCCCTCCCCTGCCCTATGCACCCGGTCTCTTGGGCTGTGAAATGGGCACCCTTCTCTCTGTGGGGCTGTGAAGGGAGGGGTCTTTGGAGATAGTTTGGCACTGTCTAAAACACAGCAATGGGCTGTGTTTTTCCTGCAGTCTGTAAAATGGGTGCATTACTCTGCTCTTCCTGAAAGTCCAACCAGATGGATTCAGTGTCCTGGGGTCTGTGTCCTTCCCTCGTCCCCCTGTGAGGCTGGTGAGGGGTGGTGGGGTGGGGGAACCTGGCTCAGAGCTGGGCTTTAAATGTTTGTTGACTGGCTGACTGGGTGCCCAGCCCTTGTAGAGACCACCCTCCCACTGCCCGCAGGCCCAGGCCTGCTCCCCGAGGCTCCAGCACTCCCTGCACCTGCACCTGGGGGGGGGGGGGGGGGGCAGCCGCAGGATGTGGGATGGTGAGGGTCGCTCTGGGTTCCCCTTGGCTTCCCTCTAAAGAGGACATACAGATAGCAATAGACATATGAGAAGTTAACATCACTGATCATTAGAGATGCAAATTAAAACCACAATGAGAGATCACCTCACACCTGCCGGAATGGCTACCATCAATAAATCAATAAACAAGTGTTGGCGAGGATGTGGAGAAAAGGGAACCATTGTGTAGTGGAAAAATACCATGTAAGGAAAAATATCCTGTAACTAAATTACATCTAGAAAAATTTTTTTCATTGTGTATTGTTGGTGGGATGGTAAATTGGTGCAGCCATTATGGAAAATAGGATATTCCTCAAAAACTAAAAATGGATATACCATACAACCCAGCAATTCTATTCTGGGTATTTATCTAAAGAAAATAAAAACACTAATTCAAAAAGCTATATGCACCTCTATGTTCATTGCAGCATTATTTATGATGGCCAAGTTATAGAAGCAACCTAGGGTGTCATTGATAGATGAATGGATAAAGGAGAGGTGGTACATATATACAATGGAATATTTTATAGCAATAAAAAGATTGAAATCTTGTCATTTGCAACAACATGGGTGGATCTAGAGGGTATTATGCTAAATGGAATATGTCAGAAAGACAAATACCATGTGAAAACTTCTATGTGGAATCTAAAAACCACACAGAAACAGACGGAAGGGGTGGAAGGAAGGGGGAGGGGACTGTAGTCAATCATATTGCAATGAGTTTGCACAGTGACGTGATTACTAGAATTAGTGGGGTGATCAATTGTAAGGTATCAAAATGCTAAATCACCATGCTATCCATCTGGAACGAATATAACCAACATAAGGGTGTACCAACTATACTGAAATAAATACATTTTTTAAATGTACACCAAAGGGGGGAAAGGGTACTTAGTTACGGAAAAATAGAGAAGTCACAGCTCTAAATGGAGGACTGGGAAGTGTTGCCTGCCTGGCGATCCTGGGGAAGGGCCACGTGGCCCGCCTGTGGCCGCCCTGCCCATCTACCCTGCCCCAAAGCCCACGTCCACCTTCCTGGCCGGAAGGAAAGCACATGTCCAAGCCCACAGATCCTGGGAAAGAAAGGAGCGTGTCCTGCGTTAGGTCTCACCGCCCCCCCCCCGCGCCCCCGCCCACGCACCGCGCATGCCCTCGCCGCTTTGGCCCTTGTGGAGACACTGTGGTCAACTAAGAGCCCAGACACTGGGCTCCGCCGTGGCCATTGCACCTCTCAGCGCCGGGGCCATGGCCAGCGAGGGTCCGTGGGGGGGGCGGGGGGGGGGTCTTGGACATGTCTAGAGGGGGCCCCCTGCCCCTAAGCCAGCACCACTCTGGTGAGCTGTTTGTCTTTCTAATCTTAACCAAGCTAAGAGGCCAAAAACTGTATTTTAGGTTTCAAATTTGCCTTTCTTTGACATATATATTTCCCCTGAGTTTTTGTAATAACTTTATGGAAGTATAAATTACATACCATATGATTCACCCATTTAAATTGTACATTTAATGTGTACAACTCAATGGCTTTTAGAATATTCACAATTTTAGGACATTGTCATCACCCCAGAAAGAAGACCCACATCCCTTAGCACAGTCAGG
>NW_005370673.1:1030490-1030885 GCF_000412655.1 Myotis brandtii
GCTAATCTACTTCCTGTCTGTGGATTTGCCTTTTCTCGACCTTTCACAGAAACAGATCGTACAATTTTGTGCTGACTTCATGCGCTGATCACAATGTGTTGAAGGTTCCTCCACATTGTAGCCCGTCAGTGCTTCATTCCTTTTTATGGTCAAATAATATTCCATTGTATGGATGGACCTATTTTAGTTGGTGGACATTTGGGTTATTTCTCCTCTTGGCTACTGGCAGCGATGCTGCTGTGAGCTTTGTGTACAGGTGTGTGCGTGTGTGTGTGTGTGTGTGTGTGTGGACGTGTGTTTCTTCTTCTGTTTCTGGGAGGGCGTCACTGTGACCTGTGGTGATGCTCCATGTAACTGCTGGAGAGATTGTCCAAGCAGCCCCCGGCCCCGCCCCT
>NW_005370673.1:1031163-1054614 GCF_000412655.1 Myotis brandtii
TGCGGCCCCGCCCCTGCAGCGCTCCCGCTCTGGGCTCCGCATGTCCCTGGTACACCTGTCCTCTGTGTGCTCCCTGGGGTTTCGGTTTGCATTTCTCTGAAGCTAACGATGTTGAGTATCTTTTTATGTGGGTATTGGCGGTCACCAGGAAACCTTTAGAGAAATGTCTTTTCAGAGCTTTGGCCATTTTAAAATTGGGTTGTTTGTGTTTTTATAATTCGGTTGTAATGATTTATACATTCCAGAGACAAGTCCTTTATCAGATAGGTGATTTGCAAATATTTTGTCTCACTTTGTAAACCTTTTCATTTTCTGGGTCGTGTCCTTTGAAGTACCAATATTTTTAACTTTGCTGAAGTCCAGTTTATTTTTTCTCTTGTTGTTTGGCTATTGTTATCATATCTAAGAAACCATTGCCTAATCCCAGGTCAAGAAGACTGATCCCTATGCTTCCCTCTAAGAGTGTTAAAGTTTGGGCCTTTATATTTATGTCTTTGATTCACTTTCAGTTGATTTCTGTACAGGATGTGGGGACAGGCCCAGCTTTATTCTTCTGCGTGTGGGTGTCGTCCCAGCACGGTTGTTGGAGACCGACCCCTCCCATGGCATCGTCTTGGCACCCCTGTCAGAGGCGAGGGCCTGGAGGTGCGTCGGTCCCACCGCCATGTGTCTGTCTCTACGCAGGACCTCTGCTTCCATCCCCATAGCTCTGTGGTGAGTTCTGAAATAGGGAAGTGTGAGTCTTCCAACTTTGTTCCTTTTCGGTCTGGTTTGTTTGGCTATTCTGAGGCTCTGCGTTTCCTTGTGAATTTTAGGAGCAGCTTGTCAATTTCTGCAGAGGCAGCCGAGGGGCCTCTGCTGGGGGCGTGGACTCCGCATCTGCCCTCTTCACTGTGAAGGCTTCCGACCCCCAGCACGTGGCAGTTCCCATTTGTTTAGCTCTTTAATTTCCTTAACAGTGTTTTGTAGTTTTCAGAGTTTACGTTTTGTGCTGCTTTTCTTAAATTTATTTCTAAAACTATAAGTAATGTATTTTTCTTGATGCTCTTGTAAATGGATTGTCTTCTTAATTTCATTTTCAGCGTGTTCCTGGCCACTGCACTGAGATGCCTTGGGTTTCATATATTGATCTTGTATCCTGCCACCTTGCTGGGCGTATTTATTAGTTCCCATAGGTTTTTAGCAGATTCCTGGGGATTTTTCTGGACACAAGACCATGTTATCTAATAGAGAAGTTTTGCTTCTTTCTTTCTGATTTGGATGCTATTCATTTAATTTTCTTAACTAAGTATCCTACACCACTGCTTGGGGGCTGTTTGTCTTTTTTTTTCTAACTTAACCTTTTTTGTAGCTGTGATTATTTTTTATCCTCACCTGAAGATATGCTTATTGTTTTAGAGAGAGGGATGAGGAGAGAGGGAGAAACATCGATGTGAGAGAGAAACATCCATCAGTTGCCTCCTGTGAGCGTCCGACTGAGGGTCGAGCCTGCAGCCTAGGCACGTGCCTGACCGGGAGCGAACCCACAGCCTTGTGGTGCGCGGGGTGAGCTCCACCCCACGGAGCGTGGCCAGGCTGTTGGGACTGTTGTTGCGTCTTATTAAGTGTACATGCTGTTTATGTCGCAAGGCCCGCGTCTGCCCTTGCTGTGCTGTAGGAACCCGAGGTGCTGCACCGCCGGGCGCTGCTCCCTCTGTCTGGGTGTCGGGCATGCCTGCGCGTGGCCTTTCCGTGGGAAAGTGGGGAGACCGCTGCTCCCGGGACGCGGGAGGCTGGGCATGCAGCCGTGCATGCATGCGGCGGGCCTCGTGCTGCTGGTGTGTGAGCCCAAGGGGGAGGCGTGCTGCCCCCACCTTCTGCTGGTGACTCGGCCTATCATCCAGCTTTGCCGTGCCTCAGTTTCCCCTCTTCCTCAGAGGGCTGCAACCCAGCAAACACCCATTAGGTACCTGGTGCTGTTTGTGCGGATCCAGAAGGCAGCCCCCAGCTCACACTGCGCCGGCTCCTGGTGGGGCAGAGGCAGGGTGGGCTCAGGCAGCTGGCCGAGCACGGCCACACCCGGCCTCCTTGTCACCGCAGTGAGGGGCGTGGGCAGCCGGCCTCCCTGAGCCCCGGGCATGTGAGCTGGTGGCGTGTGTAGTCCCCACACCTGTGCAAAAGGGGGCTTTGTTTCACAGTGGAGCCTCCATGGCTGCTGCCAGGTGGGCCTGATTTGGGGGGCACTCCGGCCCAGCACAGATGGCTGGTGTGGACTATATCCGGAAAGCAAGTTTGCTGATAGGTTGGTCGTGGATTGAGAAGGAGTCCAATTAAATTCTAAGATTTGGGGCCAAAACCAGTAAAGAATAGAGGGTTTGGTAACTAACCTCAAAGTGAACATGGGGGCGGCCTGGGAGGGAGCACAAGGGCATGGCTGGGTGGGCAGGCGAGCGGGCAGCAGGGTCTGTGCCTGGTGTGCAGGGCGGCCCGGCCGCGCATCACCAGGACAGGTCGCCGGAATAACGGGCCTCGGCCTGGAGGAGCTGGCGTCTGTCCCCGCCCCCTTGCTCAGGCCTCGGCCACGGGGCCCCTGCAGACGCCTCCCGATTAGTGTGTCCACAGCAGCCTCCCGGTCTCTGAGACGAGCCACTCTACCTTTCTGCCCAAGTCGGGGAGTCAGTGCTCAAAATCAGAACATTCTGGAAAAGCAGAAGGAAGAGCCTCTTGCACGTGAGCCGGGGAGGCATGTGGGGCGCCCACTGAGCTTCACTCCATGCGGGACACAGCCCTCCGCCCTCCGCCGGCACATGCGGCTGTTTCAATGTTATTATTTTATAAAGAACTAGAGGCCTGGCGCACGAATTTGTGCGTGGGTACAGTCCCTAGGCCTGGCCTGTGTTCAGGGCCATCTTCCCCGGCTGCCCACAGCTGGCCCTGCCCCCCGCTGCCGCCCACCCCCGGTTCCCCGTTCACCATTAGGCAATCAGAGCCTGCCGGCTGCTGGGAGGGACCAAGAGGTCGGCCGTTCTGCCCACTCCCTGGCCCTGCCCTCCACCCCAGGTCCCCGTTTGTCATTGGGCGATCAGAGCCTGCTGGCCAGGGAAAAGGACCAAGAGGTGGTTAGTACACCTCATAGTGACTGGCCATCTGAGGCTTGCCTGCGCCTTGGGCTGGCCATTGGCGGCTGTGGGGCTGAGAGGACTGGGTGACTCTGGAGGCAGGTGCATGGAGCCTTGCCGCGCGCCTGCTGCCCCGGTGGAGATAAAGCCATCTTGTGGCTGTGGGCACCGCCATCTTTAAGGGCATGGCAGTCAATTAGCATATTCCCTCCTTATTGGCTGTGGGTGCCACCATCTTTGTGATTTCGTGATGGTCAATTAGCATATTACCCTTTTATTATATAGGTTGCCGTGATTGTCTCTCTGTCCTTCTGTAAGGACGGCCTTGCTGACATCACCAGATGTACCTCTCCTTGCGGCACCGTCCCCACAGCTGGAGACAGGGTGACTTCACTGCTCACTGCTGTGAGGCGAACCTCCTGGTGCAGAGGTCCTGGCAGCGGACTCATAATATTTCCGTTGGCGACGTCCTCAGCTGCATCTACAGCATAAGGCTCTCACTGCATTTGCCAGAACTCCGTCCGGGGTGGATCTGCACCCGTGAGCAAGGGCCAGAGGAGTTGCCCAGGCCCTTTCTAACTTGGCCTTGGCCTTTCTCTTTTTGCCTTTCTGCCGAGTTGAGGGTAAAAGATTAGCACTCGTTTGAATAGTTTCCTCGGTTCCTGTAGCAAGCGATTCTGGTGCGTGCTGGCCAGTTATCTCTCTCTGAAGCTTGCCCACGCGTCAGGCACTTCTTTATTTGGACGTTCAGCTTTCATGGTGTGAGATCTCTATGAATAAGGGTGTTGAACCTTTGTCCTATATCCTCCAAAGATCTTTACCTGATTTTTAAACCCGAGTTTATGTTTGTTTTTCAATTATTAGGGAGTAACAAAAGTTTTTGCTCTCATGCAGCGCCCCCCCCCCCCCCCCCCGCCCCCATTGTGTGTGACTCCCAGGTGCGGACCGGCTGTCTGTCACAAGGTCGTTTCTACTCAGAACAGGAAGGAGCCCAGATCCCCTCCCAAAGCTGTTTCCAGGAAGAAAGGCTGAGTCGCCATTGCCAACATACACTATTTGGTTAATTACACTTTTATTTCTTTGCAGTTGGCTACACTTATCTGGTTGGGTTCCTGTCAAGGTCATCTTGTTTACAGCTGGTCTGCAAAATATTGTGCTACATTTTAACGCGTAGCAAGAATAGCATTTAGTGAGGAACGCCCAGACCCTGGGAACCTTGGCCTGTAATATTTGGGTGATCCCTGTATCATTGCTTTCATTGTCTTCTGATGCGTGTTTTTTCTTTTTTCTGTGTGCCAAGCTTTGCACATGCGTTTTATTTTTTAATTTTTCCCTATAACTATAAAATCTACCTTTTTTCATTCGTAGGTGTGCATTACATCTCTTTTTAAAGAACCCCCTGCTCAGAATTTTTTTTTAACATCGGATTGTCTCCTTTAAAAAAAATGTTTTACCCATCCCCCACTCCCCCCCACATGGCCACCACCAGCCTGCTGTCTGTATGTTAAGGTCTGTTTCTGGTTTTTGTTTATTAACTTGTTTTATTATTTAAATTCCACATATAAGTGAAATCACATGGTATTTATCTTTCTCTATCTGCCATATCACTTGGCATAATACGCTCTAGATCCATCCGCGTTGTTGCAAGTGGCAAGATTTTATTGTTTCTATTGCTGAGCGACGTCCCCGCGTGGTCTGTTCCCAGCACTGGGCCCTCAGGACACGGAGAGTTTGCCTCAGGTCGGTCGGCTCCCAGCCCCTGGCTCTGCCTGCCACTCCTGTCCGGGCCGGATGACCCAGGGCTTCCCATGGCCGTTGGGCAGCCGTGCCCATGCCAGCCGAGGCTCCTGCAGAGCCCCTGCCTCCGGAATGGGGGCTCATGCTGTCACTCTCCCTAGGCACGTGCACCCAAGTGCGGCCGCCCCAGCGGGGTACTCTCCAAGTGCTCCGCGGTGACGGGGCCTCTGTGGGGACTGTCATCGTGTTCCACTGCCCCTCAGGACACCAGATGGTGGGGTCTGGCCTCCTCGCCTGCACCTGGAAGGGGAGCGTCGCTGAGTGGTCTTCAGGGACTCCTGTGTGCAAAGGTGAGGCCCACTTCCCTCAGCTGCCCCCAGATCCGCTGGCGCCCTGGGAGGGGCCTGGTGCTGTCATGTGGACAGCGTGGGGTCCACAGAGAAGGTGCCATAGATGCCAGTCCCGGCTGGGCCTCTGTGTAGGCTCCTGCTCCCGGTGCTGGTGACCCTGGTGGCTTCACGTCCATAGTGTGGATTCAAGTCCCAGGAGCTGCTCCAGACCCTAGGCCTGCCACTGGCATGGCCACCACTTCCCAGCGGTCACCTTGCTGTCTGAGCCAGCGCTTACTGTTCTGCATTTGTTCATTGACTCAGGCTCTAAGCACGCCTGTGGCAAGCCCTGATAGAAGACTCCACGTGCCAAGAATTCTAGGACCGGGACACCGAGGGCCAGGATGCGCCTGGCCCTGGAGCCCGTTGGGGAGAGGTTTTCTATTTGTATTTGTAGTGCAGGGTGCTGAAGGGTAATACCCAGCACAGCCGTTTTCAAAGGGAGGCCAGTGTATTGTGTGATGAAAAGGGCTCAGTAGTCAAGACAGTTTGGAAAAGGCCATGTTAACTTAAAGGCTGCAGGACTTCTCAGAGCCTTTAAAATGCTCCTGTGTTGGGTGCATCTCGAGAAGGAGGGTATCTGTTAGGATTAGATTCCTAGAGATACAAAACCCAAGATAACGGGAGTTAGCCAACAGGGGCTATGGGAGATTTCTCTTGCCATGGCCCTCAGATTGGGAGTCCTCGGCTCATATGGTGCCCCACAGTGGGGACCCTTCCATGTTGTGGCTCTGTTGGGTTTGGCCTTGAGCCCAGACTGCAGTGGGTGAGAGCCAGAAGGGCCTCCCTGGCACCGTCAGAGCTTCTCCCGTGTGCCCCACGAACTCTTACACACACTCCAAAACTCTGCTCCAACACCCGCTTCTTGCGAGGCAGTCTTCCCTGATAGCCTCACTCCTACAAGGGTTTGCACAGACCTTCGCCTTAGCAGCCAGCTGCCCTGCCTCCCTATGGCATGGGCTCCTGGGGGCAGGGTGAGCGCCACTGCTGGGCCTCGGCGGGCCATGCCAGGAGCTGGTCTCATCTCTCTTGCAGCTGTGACGCCCCATGAGACCTTTGGCTTCAGGGTGGCTGTGATCGCCTCCATCGTCAGCTGCGCCATCATCCTGCTCATGTCCATGGCCTTCCTCACCTGCTGCCTCCTGAAGTGCGTGAAGAGGACCGAGCAGCGGCGCTTCGACAGGCATGGTGGCCCCAGCATCCTCGTGGGAGGGGGGCCTGTGGCCTCGAGCCCTGACCACTCCCTGGAGCCAGGAGCCGGCGCGGCACTGCCCCAGGGGTGCCAGCACTCATGCCCATCTGGGCCTCCTAAGGGTGCCCAGGGGCATGAGGAGCAGGGTCACCCTACCAACAGCTGCCCTCACAGCCCACGACGGCTGCAGACAGTCGGTCAGGGTCTGCACTGCGGTTGGGGCGTGGCATCGTGGTCATGAGCGTCATGGCCCTGGCGGGCGTGTGGGCTGCGGGGACAGGGGCTGGCTGGTCCTGCAGTGCGTGCAGCCGCGAGCAGTGTGTGCTCCGCTGTGGGGCGTGAGGGCTGAGGGCTGCGGCCTGTGGTATCTGCAGCTCCAGGCGACTCTGCTCACTGCCGGCGGCTGCTTCACTGTAATTTGTCCTTTTTCGGAGTCCAGTGGAACCTTGGTTCTCGGAAGGCTGTTCAAGAAGCGATTTGTTTGTAAACTGAATCATTTTTCCCATTAAAGTAATGTACAGTGAATTAATCTATTCCAGACACCCAAGTGATTCGTCTTAGCCTTCCTCAGTGGTCTGTGATCATTGTTTCTTTCACACCCTCAGCTACATCAGCTTTTTTGATGGCCGCTTTATGTTTTAAAATTGTGCTAATCATCGATTTCACCATGACATACTCAGTAGCCAGATCAGACATGCAAACACCTCTATCCTACTTTGCAATTATTTCTTTTTTAAGCTCTAGTGTTTTTCTCACAACTTTCCTTTTCACTTTGCTGCTATCACTAACCTTAGGACCCGTGGTACATATTTAATAATAATAAGTAGCAACAAAAGGAGAAAAACATGGAAATATTCACAGCACAATTTCCTGAGATGTTAATAATGCGAGGGTCAGCAGTAAACTGACTCACACTTGAGTATTTTCTTTGTCACTTGAGAGTCACGTGACTGGTCATACAGGTATCAGCATGAAAGGGTTGTCAGGTCGAGAACTGAAGTTTTGTTTGACAACAGATTTTTTAAAATATATTTTTTAATTGATTTCAGAGAGGAAGGGAGAGGGAGAGAGAGATCGAAACATCAATGATGAGAATCATCAATCGGCTGTCTCCTGCACGCCCCCTACTGGGGATCGAGCCCTCAACCCAGACATATGCCTTGACCGGAATTGAACCCAGGACCCTCAGTCCGCAGGCCGACGCTCCATCCACTGAGCCAAACCAGCTAGGGCGACAATTGAGATATTTTTTTGTGAACAACTGAGTAGAGAACCGAATTGTTTGAGGTGGGAGATATATGAGAACTGAGGTTTGACTGTAGTTTTTAACATGGTGGTAAAATGTTTATAACATAAAAGTTGCCATTTAACCGTCTTTATGAGTAGAATTCAGGGCACTAGTTCCATTCACTACACTACACTGTGCCGCTGTCCTTGACGACTTGTCTCTAGAATGTCCCTCGCCTGCTTGGCAGGTAGAGTGGTCTGGCATGTTCCAATGGCCTGTGACCACGTCCCCCCCCCCACCCCCCCAAGAACTGAGGAGGCCACAGGGCCTCCAGTGCTCCCAGCCCAGCTTGCAGAGGCTCAGGGTGGCGGCCTGGGCCCTCACGCACTGACTGCCTTGCATCTCTTCCTGCAGAGCTGCCCAGCTGTGGCTCCAGCTGCGAGGTGAAGACTTGGAGACGCTGCAGGCCACCTACCTGGGCCTCCCGGGCTTGAAGAACAGCAGCGGCAATGCGGGGCCCAGAGGCCAGCCTGGCCAGGAGCGTGGCCACCACAGCTTCACCACGTGGGCACCGGCTGGGCAGTGGGCAGGGATAAGGGCGGGGGGCCTGGGTTGGTCAGGACAGGGCAAGAGAACCAGGAACCCGCGGGTACTGGCTGCCCCCTCACGCTGTGCCACTCACCTGGGCCTTACATCCTGGCCCAGAGACGGGCTGTGGTCCTGCTGGCACCTGTGCTGGCCCCGCACCCTGGCTGCGGGCCTCCCACCCCGTGGCTTTATCGTGAGAATCACCCTTAGGGAGAAGGCAAAGCTCCTGAGCCTGCATGTCCCGTTCGCCCAGCCCTGCAGGCTGCACCGTGTCCTGTGGACTCGCTCCGTCCTCCCCCCTCTCCCGCTGCCTCCCTTTCAGCGCGCGCGCACACACACACACACACACACACACACACACACACACACACGGGGTTCTCTCACACACCCTCTTCTGACTCCCAGAGTCTGGTCTGGCTGAGAGTGGTCACCGCTCTGCTCACCCTCTCAGGACCCACGTGGCACCAGCAGCTCGGCCTCTCGGCTGTTTGTCCTGGTGGCCAGCGGTCCCCGCAGAGCCCAAGCTCGGGCTGGCTGTCGGGCACTGGCCCTCAGGCTGCGCTGCGTTTCCCACGCAGGTGCCTGGGTGCTGGGCGGGGCGGGCGCCCCCGCACATGCAGACAGCGCTCTTGGGGCCGAGGGGAGTCCCTGCCAGCTGATGAGACGGGGCTCTGCAAGGGACCCCTTCCCTGGCCTCAGCTTCTCCCCGGGGCCTTACAAAAGTGTGGTTTTAGTTCTGTTGTTATTCTGTCTTTTTTTTTCTGCGAGGAATGAGGATGGGTTCTGCTTTTCCCTTTTCATTTTATTTTGTTGTATCACCGTGAACTCGAGGCTATTCTTCTCTAAAGCTTTATTCTGGGGAAATGTCACAAATGCAGAGGCGGAGACAATGTGTGGGTCTGTCCCCGCTGCTGTCCTCAGCAGTCACTGTCCCCATCATGCCAGGCCGTGGGCTCGGCGCTTCCCTGGGAGCCCCGCCCCCGACTGCGCTGGGTGCCCCCTCGGACTCTTGCGCTGGGTGGAGGCAGCGCTCAGGACCAGGCCCGCCGCACAGAGCAAGACCCCCCGGGCTGCTCCCACTCCCCCCACGGCCGCCTCCCTGCGCAGTGAGGTCCTGGCAGGGCTGAGGCACCAGGAGTGGGCAAGGCTGAGGGCGGGCGGGCACTGCCGTGGGTGCTGCTCTTGGTGCTGCTCTTGTCCCACCGCACAGATGAGAAAGCAGGCGCAGGATAGGCTGGCCTGGCTGCCCATGGTTGCAGGAACTCTGGGCCTGCCCCGCGAAGGGCTTGGTCCCCTCTCCCGCCCCTGAGCCGCAGACCTGGGCCTGCCTGCTGGTGGCCGCACCTGCGCTGCCTCTGCCCTCGGCCTGGGACGCAGCTGTGGTTACACGGCTGGTGGACCCCGAGCTCTGCTCCGATGGCCAGTGTTCACGAGACCCCCTGACTGCTCAGGTTTGGGTAAATGTTGATGCTTAGAGCTGTTTCTCTTTTTTGAGATGACATTTTGGGGTGATCCTAGAAATAGACTGTTTAGGCCAAAGAGTCTTAATATTTTTTTATATATTTTTTATTGATTTTTTACAGAGAGGAGGGGAGAGGGATAGAGAGTTAGAAACATCGATGAGAGAGAAACATCGATCAGCTGCCTCCTGCACGCCCCCCACTGGGGATGTGCCCGCAACCAAGGTATATGCCCTTGACTGGAATCGAACCTGGGACCCTTGAGTCCGCAGGCCGACGCTCTATCCGCTGAGCCAAACTGGTTAGGGCGAGTCTTAATATTTTTATTACCAAACTAGAGGCCCGGTGCACAAAATCCGTGCACAGGTAGGGTCCCTAGGCCTGGCCAGTGATCAGGGCCAATCGGGGCCTTCCTTCATTCTGCGCCGCCCCCTGGTGGTCAGCGCACGTCATACTGAGTGAGGGGACACTTTGCATATGAGCCTTTTATATATATAGATTCTTCAGGGACCCAGCACAGTTGAGTGGAGATGTTTTCCCCTGGCAGACTGGCAGGGCCGCCTTGCGGGAGCCCCTCTGCGTGCCTTCGTATTTCTTCATTGACCGTGAGGAAGGGCGTTTCCTCCGGCCCTTGCTTGCCAGCTGCGCCCCTGGGTGTGGTCATCTTCTTTTGCTTTGCTGACGGGCCTGCTGGAGTTTTCCCGTGTGTGCTGGGAGCTTTGTGCACCGGGTAGAAGTGAACCTGACTCCAGAGTTGGCGCAAGTCCTTTCCTTTTCGTGTTGGTTAAGTTGGCGTGGTCCTGCTCATGCCTTTCCTTTCCATGAGTCAGATTCCTTTCAGGCCCCGCCCGTGCCGCCCCTCGGGGGTTCACCCTGACAGGTTGTCCTGGCTCAGCTGGGAAAGCCCAGCGGAGCCCCTCACCCCTGCCCCAGGCAGCATGCATCCTGGGCGGCCAGTGCTGCTGCGGCTGCATGGGTCTCCCCGGGTGGGTGCTGTGGGGTCGGGGCCTGCCCACGACGCCTGTCCTCAGACCTGGGGCCTTGTTCTCTCTCCTCTGATGGCCAGCTCAGAGCCATGTGGGGAACTGTGTGACCACCTCCCCAGAGGGCAACTTGGGGGCCACTCAGAATCAGCTCTAGTCAGGGCAGCTTAGGCAGGAAGTAGGAGGCGAGGCTGGAGGGGCATGGGGGTCAGAGCCCCTCCCCGAGCTCTCCCACAGCCCCCAGGATCCCGCTCTGAGTCCAGCTCATGGGGACCAGAGAAGGCAGCACCTGCCAGGACTGCACAGCCTGATGGAGGAAGCAAGGCCCCCAGCCTGGGCCTCTGGGTCCCAGGCAGGGACCCTGACAGCAGCCCAGGGTCTGGCCGTCCTAGCCAAGGCCCAGGCGCCCTGTTCTCACACTGATGGTGGTGATTGTCATCAGCGAGGCGAGGTTTGCCCTTGACCTGCTTTTACTTCATAAAGACGTCCCAGGACTCGGCACGGCCGGCACTGTTCTCAGCTCCTTCAGATCTTCCCACTTCTAACCTTAGGGGCGAGCACTGCTCTGATTCCATTTCAAGGAACTTGTCCAGACCATGCACAGCTGCTAAGCATGAAGCTGCTTTAACACAGGCTTTCTGGCTCCAAAGTCCACGGATTTGCCCCCAAGCTGTCTTTCCTGTTCACTAATTCATTAATTGATTCATTCACGTATCCATGAAACCAAGAGATAATTTCGTAATTCCTACTACTTCCAAGGGCTTGTCTGAGAATTAGCTGTGGGTGGGAACAAAGAGCCAGGAAGGCTTCTCAGAGGAGGTGGCACATGATGTGAGCCTGGATTTCGGGGAAGGAGGGAGACAGCCCCTGCGGGAGGGAGCAGCCTGCAGAGGCTGGAG
The DNA here is from genome assembly GCF_000412655.1 of Myotis brandtii. Taxonomy (NCBI): domain Eukaryota; kingdom Metazoa; phylum Chordata; class Mammalia; order Chiroptera; family Vespertilionidae; genus Myotis; species Myotis brandtii. Next base: position 1,042,738 of record NW_005370673.1, read on the forward strand.
GTGGAGCAGAGGCCAGTTTTTCGGGGGAGAAAGAGGAGCCAGGTGACATCTCAGGCCAAGGTCTCAGGTCTGATCAGCCTGGGGACTGGTTGGTTTGTGGGCTGGGGAGTAGGGGCCACAAGGGAACAGAAGCTAGAGAAGGTAGTGACCTGGCCCCCAGACCCCTGGCCTGGGGAGGCAGCCTGACCTGTGGTTTTCACACACTCTGAATAAGGCCCTTCCTGACACAGCCCGGGGACCCCGCCCTGCCCTTGGAAAAGTCCGGAGCAGGGTCCCTGAGACCTGGGTCTCTGCTCGGCTCACTCCCTCACAGCTGCGGGCCTGCGGCTCAAGGCAGGGCACTAATGGCAGGGCCCCTCCAACGGGAGAAATGGGGTTCCCCAGCCTTGGGGTGCTGGTCGGCTCCAGGCCCACTGAAGGCCATGGCCGGGCCTGGGGCCCAGCAGGGGGCAGTGTTGGGCCCATGGAGTCCTGGCTCTTTCCGCAGCTCACACCTCCTCTCTCTGCAGAGACCTCGGTGAGCGCACCAGAGCGCTGGCTGGTGTGGCCGGCTGTGTGGACAAGGACCCCCAGGCCCCGGGCAGTGCCGCCTGCTCACCCTGGGCCCCGGTGACGGTGCACAGTGAACCCCGGGAAGACCCCGCCTGCCCCCAGGCCCACCGCTGCAAGGCCCAGACAGCCCAGGCCCGAGCCGCCCTCCACACCGAGGCGACCCGTCAGCTGGCCACCTGTGTTTCGACGTGTGTCCAGCTCGAGGCGGGTCAGTGAAGTAGAGTCCGGTTTCGGGATCCTTGGGCCTGGTGCGGAGCTGGGCGTGCCCTGTGCCTGCAGCTCAGCGGCAGCAGCTGTGACAGCCGGGCTCCTGGGAATCGCCCTGAGGCGGGCAGAGCAGCGGCAGCCCCCAGCCAGGGACCTGAGCGGCTGGACATGAGGACATCTGCTCCGCACAGCCCAGGGGAGTGGACAGCCCGTCCTGGCTCCCAGCGGCCAGGCTGCCTCCACAGGGAGTGCTCCTCCCAGGGTCTTCGCGGTTGCGGGGAGGGTGGGAAGTAAACAAGTCTCAAACTGAAAATCGCAGAGGGGAAATCACGGCTCAGTTCAACCCCTGCAAACCACTCAGGGGAAGTGTCTAGATGCAGCCTTTATCCCCCCAGCTGCGTGGACAAGGACCCCGGGCCCCTGGCAGTACCGCCTGCTCACCCTGGGCCCCGGTGACGGTGCACAGTGAACCCCGGGCCCCTGGTGGGGCACCCCCCGGCCCTCTGGGCAGCACGCTCAGCAGGGCAGGTCTCAGGGCCTCTCGTGGGGAGCCCTCTCCACCCCCTCTCCCCCGCCCGCCCCCCCCACCCCGTGTCGGGGTCCGTCAGCGGGAGGAAGGCACTGGATCGTGAAGGCCGCTGGCGGCTCCGGGTGCTGCTGGATGTCAGGAATTCCTGGGCGGTGGCACCTCCAGTGCCAGGGCTCCTCACACAGGCGTGGGCTTTCACGGTGAGAGCTGCCAAGGCCCAGGAGTCCTGCTTGGTCACTGCTGGTCAACACAGAGGCAGATCCCACTTTTGAGGGGAGGGCGTACCGGCCAGGAGCTCCCTCAGGCCCAGTGGAGCCATCGCAGTCCCTGGCCCTCCCGGCCAGAGCAATCAGATACAGAGCCCCCCAGCCCTGCTCCCGAGGGGGTGGCTGGAGGGAGCCCCATCACAGTGACCCCCTCAACCAGAGCAGCGCAGGGTCCGTCCTGGGGTCCCTGCAGGCTCCGCTCTCCTGCTTGTCCTGGAGTGGCCAGCAAGGCCCCTCAGCCACGTGCGAGGGGTCCTGTGGGCCGGACAGAGCGGGCAGCCCCTGCTTCTTGGCCCTGTAGAGGGCGACGTGAAGGGGGTCGAGTGCCTCGTCCTCAGTGCTCAGCTGGAGCAAGCCCAGCGGGCCCCGCGCCCAGCCCTCGCAGGGAGGAAGTGGCAGAACCTGGGGGCAGGAGGCCTGCCGTGGGGGCTGGGGAGGGCGAGGGGAGGCCGGTGTTTTGTCCCCGGTGCCTGACCCTGGGCCACTGGTCAGAGGACAGGAGGAGTGGGGTGAAGTGGCAAAAAGAGGGAGGCCCCATTCCCCTCCAGCTCCTAGGAGCTGAGAGAGAGGCCTCCAGATGCCCACAGGGGCTGCAGGGGCAGAGGCAGGGGAGGCGGTGGTGCCCCGCTGGCAGGGTGCCGCCTGGTGCTGCCATTGCCAGGAGGCCTGGGGGAGGCGGCCTCAGCAGTGCGGTGCGTGGTCCCTGTGGTCTGGGGGTCTCAGCGGGGTTGGGAGGTGCCCCACCAGGAGCAGGGACAGAGCTGCCTTCCTACAAGCTTTCCGAGCACAGCAGCCTCCCAGCCATGGACACGAGGGGGGTGGGCAGCTGGCCCCAGATCACAGCTTGTCCTGGGAAGAGAGAAACCCTTCTCTTCTGTTCCTTGACCCCCCACCTCACCGCGGGGCTGCGCATCGCTTGCCGGCCACAGGGCTCCCCTGCACCCCCTTCTCAGCTGAGAAATGGGGACTGTGCTGCTGACAGCATGAGGCTCAGTGAAATCAGGCTGTGAGACAGCCCCTCGGGCAGCTCGGGCGCCACCACAAAGCCACAGCCCCTCATCGCCTGGCCCAGGAGGCTGGACGCTCTGCCTCAAGGTGCGGGCGGGTTGGCTTCTGGAGGCCCTTTGCTGGCCTGCGGACGGCTTCTCCCTGGGTCCTCATGGGCCTTTTCTTGGTTCATGTGCAGGGAGACAGAGAGGAGGACGAAAGTGAGCTCTGGTATCTCTTATGAGGACACTAACCCTATGGGATCAGGGCCCCACCCTTAAGACCTCATCCCCTAATTACTTCTTTAGAGGCCCATCTCCAAATGCAACCACGTGGGAAGGTAGGGCTTTGATTATGTGGACTTGGGGGCACACAAACATTCAGTCCATGACAACCCGTCTCCCTAGCGTCTCAAAGGCCCAGACAGCCTCATCTGCTCCTGCAGGTCCAGTGTGACCAGCGGGGCTCTGCCCCCTGGAGGCAGGGGCAGCATCCGCTCCAGCACACGCCTTGTTACAGGACTGAAGGGCCTGTGCTTCAGACCCCAGTAAGACACACACGGGAGTGCGCAGCACAGACAGCAGGGCTTATTTTTAGGAAATGGCCCAGCCCAGAGACAGGGCTGCTGCTCAAAGACCTGGCTCCCGATGGCTTCCAGGGAAATCATTCATCACGGTGACTCAGGCGCCAGGGCCGGCCCCTCCCGATGGGTCAGTGCTGGGGGGCGGGGGTTGGGGGGGTGTGATCAGAGCCGCTGGTGCTGCTTTTCTGAGCCTGGAGCTGAAACACACTGAGGCCTAGCTGTGATCTCTGGTTTGGCTGAAACTGGGTCTCTGGAGTCGGCAGACCCCAGGCGTTGTTCCCAAGATGAGTCCATGCTGATCGGACCCTCCTTGTCCAGGGCTTCACCCTAAGGGAGTGGCCGCAGGGAGCAGGGGCAGGTGAGGCAGGTGCTGGATGAGGCCATTGAATCAAACAGAAAGAAAGAAGAGGTCACATCAAAGAAATGCGTAGAGGTCTACGCGGGTGTACCTCCAGGTCTCGGGGAGGGGGGAGCCTTGCAGGGCGGCCCCAGCAGACCAGGGTCTGGGCTGGAGGGACACAGCTCCCTGGGTGGCTGCCTGGCAGCACTGACTGTGGCAGGAGGAACCCTCGGTGTGGGCGGGCGGGCACAGCAGGGAGAGCGGCACCACTGGGCACTGGGCGCATCACCCTCAGGCCTGGGTGCTGGCGAGCCCACGGAGTGCAGTGGCTGTGATGGCTGAACCTCGGAGAAGCCCATCAGCCGTCGCTGCTGGGGCCGTCCTCAGTCCTCATCCCCAAGCGGCGAGCAGGGTCAGGCTAAGGAGTCGCCTGGGAACCTCACTGCCAGGCAGCACCGCCGCAGCTGGGCACAGGCTTCGGGAAGACTGTGCATCACGACTCCTCCGCAGCTGGCCCTGTGTCCCCTGATCCGCTGCCAGGGAGAGAGCCAGACCGTGGCGACACCACCGCTGCCATGTTGTCCCATCTCTGCCGTTCCTGTCGGTTCTGCGGGGACCCCCCCCCCCCCACGTCTCCACGCGTCTGGGAGCTCAGCTGGGTGCTCAGCAGGAAGCCGGTGCCTAGAGCATCCCTCCCGCAGCATGGGGGCGGGTCCAAGGGTGTCTCCCGAGAATCGGGAAGCAGGGCTGTGGGTTCCTAAGGCCTGAGCCCAGACTGTGCCCTGTGGGCCGAGCAGTTAGAGGGGCGGCTGCCAGAGAAGGTCTAGGGATGCCCCCCTCCCCCGCCAAACACCCTGACGCATTTGCTCTCAGACCCCACATCCAATCCTGCAGCAAGTCCTTTAGCTCCACCTCAGAATCCATCTGGGAACCGTCTCCCCGCCCCCACGGCCGCCACTCTGGCCCGGCCTCAGCCTCCTCTGCCTCCTGGTCTCCCTGCCTCCATCCTGTCCTCGTCCCAGATTCCGTTTCCACAGCTATCAGAGGGCTGTGTTTCTTTATTGTGGTAAAATATATGGAACATAAAATTTTACCAACTTAATTATCTTCTCGTGTACAGTTCAGTGGCATTAAGTACATTCTCACTATTGTACAACCATCCATTTCCAGAACTTGCTCAGCTTCTCAAACCAAAACTGTCCATTAAGTAATACCGCCGCCACCCCCCCCCCCCCCCCCCCCAAGCACCATCTGCTGTCTGCCCATGAACTAACTGCTCCGGGAGCCTCGTAGGAGGGGAGCACACAGTCTGTGTCCTTTTCTGGCTGCACGATGTTGCTGGGTGTGATGTCCTTAAGGTGATCCTTGTTCACTGCATGGATACAGCGCGGTGTGGGCCTAAGAGTACACTGGCTGGATGTGCAAGGCTGCTCTAAGCGTGGGTCTAGTCGGGGTGCTCAAGGCCAAGATACTTGTATGCAGGTGCAAGGTCGCCGCAAGCCTTACACTGCACAGACGTGCCCTTCTGTAGCCACAATATGATTGTGAAACTATTGGCATGACGCCTTCTTTGTCTAAGGAGCAATATACAGGCTACTGACCAGCTAGTCTGAAGGGGAGTGTGAAGGAGACTAAACTGGAGAGACGGAGCTGAGAGCTGGGACTGCTACGATGTAAGGCTAAGAGCTCAGCTATAGCTGCCACGTTAACCAGCCAGTGTGCTGGGCAGGGCGACAGGAGAAGCTGCCGAGCCAGAGAGCTCAGGTACCGCTACGATGTGAGGCGGTGAGTCTAGGGGGCAGCGTGCGGCTGCTCAGATAATGGCTGTGGGTACAGAGACGGATGTTGCTTTGTGGGAAAGATGTATCTGTTCACCAGCCGGTGTGCAGCCGCCTGCTGTATGCACTTCGCTGTGAGGACTGTCCCGTCTGATGGCTGTGTGGCCACTGGCTTCTGCAATAAAGACTCATCCTTATACACCCACAACCTCTCATGGCTTTTCCGTCTAAGACCCAGGGTCCAAGGAGGTCCAGCCTCAGGCAGAGGGCTCGGACCCAACACCTATAACTAGTGAGCAGAGGATAGAGGAACTTGGACTAAGTCCCAACAGTTATACAGCGGGCAGGGTTCAGGCAGGAGCCAGCCTGGCGCAGTCGGGAAGAATTGGGAATACATGGACTCAGAGCTGAGCAGGGCTCTGGCTGTCTCCGACACACGGGTTATCCATTTGTGGTTGATGGACGCTTGGGCTGTTTCCACTCTGCTACTGTGAATAGTGCTGCTATGAACATGGGTGTTCACATATATTTTTGAGACCATGCTTTCAACTCTTGTGTAGACAGAAGGTTGTTTTAAGAACATAAATCAGAGCAGATCACCACACCTTCCCTCACTCCTAACTCAGACTATGGGCTCCTGACTGCCTGGCCTGCGTTATCCACCCCTCACTGCCCGCCTTTACCCCCATTGCTCCCCTCCATCCCCCTGCTGTCCCACATGCACAGAAAGGGCATCCAGGCCTGGGCTCTCATATGCACGTTTCCTTTGGAAAACTTCTCCAACTATCATGTGACTTGCTCCCTCACTTCAGCAAGGCCTCTGCCCCTAAATGTAGTGGCTCAAAAACAATAATCATAGCCCTGACTGGTTTGGCTCAGTGGATAGAGCGCCGGCCTGTGGACTGAAGAGTCCCAGGTTCGATTCTGGATAAAAAACAAACAAATAAGAAAAACAATAATCATTTGTCATCTTACAGTTTTCAGTGAGGCCTGGCAGGGCAACTGTGGCTCCAGGGTCTCTTGTGAGGCTGAGGTCAGACCAGCCAGGGCTGTGGTTTCATCTGAAGGTTTGACTGGGGCCGGGAATCCACTGCCACGTGATTCACTCCCTCATGGCCGGTGGGTGCTGGCCGATGGCTGGGGCCTCCTCCCCACGTGGGACTCTCCTTACGACACGGCAGGTGGTGGCTCCCTAGAGCAAGTGGAAGAAAGGCCGGAGCCAAGTGTGCTTTGTGACCAGCCTCCGAAGTCCCGACCGCCACCTCTGCCCCATTTCACCGTTGCACAGACAGCCCGATTTGCCATAAGAAGAGTTTGCAGAACAGTGTGACCCAGGATGTGACGGTTGTGGGCCGTCTCGGAGTCTGACTGAGGCCCACGCGGCCCCTGTCCTTGGGAGCTGATGTTCCAGGGGGAGAGGGACAGCGAGAAGTGCCAGTGACAGGACCGGGGCCGGGGAGGAGCCCTGTGCCAGGCGTTCCCCAGGGATGGACCAGACCCTGGGGTTTGTGCTGGACGGGTCTGTGAAACATGAAGTTCTTACTATGAATGGGATTGAACAGCTTAGTATGGTGTTTCCTCTTTCTCTGAACATAGGAGTGTTGACCTCTTTCTTCCTGGTTTCTAGGAGCTCTTTATTAATTTGGGAGCTGAGCTGCCAACATTTCCCAGGTTTCTTGTTTGCTATTTGACTTTGATGACCTGTTGGAGTGGAGGCTGGAGACAGGCCTGCACCGGGGAGCGAGCCCTGAGAAAGTCAGGAGACGGCAAGTGCAGACACCACGTTGCATGAGCTTTCCCTGGTGGTTTAAAGTTGTATTTCCTTCTGATCAGGTAAAGACGCCATGATGACAAGGTCTGAAAGAAGCGAAGGAGGTGGAAGCTGTCAGGCTGAGGGTCAGGGCAGTGCGTCCGTGACATCAGGGACAGGTGGGAGCAGCCTCAGTCTGCATAGCCACAGGCCCTCTGGTCCCCTCCAGGTGTGAGCCCACAGTCCTCAGTGGAGCAGGCGAGGGCCCCAGGATCCCGCCCCTCCCACGAATGGCTGGGCCTCCAGCCTGAGCACTCACTCCTGTGGCAGTGGGAGGGGGTGGGGAACAAGCGAGGGGAAAGGGCCGTGCCAGGGGACCGCCCTCTGACCCCGGGAGCAGCATATGCCCGCCTGCCACCTGGAGTTGGGATCCAGACTGGCAGCCTCGCCGGCGCCACTGCTGGCTCTGCGTGCCTGTCTGAGGAGCACTGGCCTTGTCTGTGAGCTCTGGCCCTGGGAGTGACTCGCACCTGGAGGTCCAGCCTCCTCCACCACGCCACGACCCTTCCCCTCCATCTCGAGCAGCTGGGAAGGTGGGATGCTGGTTGCCTGGGAGGGGCCTGGGAGCCCCCACCCTCACTGTTCCCACTGTGTCGCCTGTCCATCCAGAACCCCCTTATGGCACTGACAGTAATTCTAAGCAGGGGTGGGGAACGTCCAGCCCACGGCCAATTAGGCCCAAGAAATCGTTTGGTCTGGTCCTGCCCAGGCAACCGCAGGCGGGACTCGAAATTCAATAAATCTAGGAGCTTTCTTCATAGCAACACACATTTATATTAAGTGAATCATAATAACAATGTAAATTTTGAGGGACAAGCAAGGAACGTTAATTACAAGGTAGACAGGACACACACGTGTACATGACAGGACAGACACATATGCCTCTCGCCAGCTGCCCGCGGCCGGCTGCCATAGTGCGTGACTCAGAGGGCAGTCAGCGCCAGGCAGGTGGGAAAGTGCTAACAACTGTGGTGATGAGACCGAGGCAATGCGGTGTGGCGCTTCCTCGAGACGTGGATGACCTCGCCTCCAATGGCTGACAGTGATGTTGTTGACTTCTTTATTGACACAGACCATAACTCCGATCCAACCTCTATCCACTCGCCCACCATCAACAATCCTCGCAAAAACGGAATCTCAGGTGAAGATGAAGGAAATTACGGTACCCAAAAAAGACCAAGAGTAGATGATACTGAAACGTGTTGTTTGGGGTGCAGAGTCTTCCTTGCTCTACAAAGTTTGAAGAATAAACTTGTGGACTAAGGCAGATTTCTTTTAATAAAAATGTAGTTTATTGGAAGCATATACAAATTCCATCTGGGCAGGGATGTCCCCAAAGGGCACTCCCTGGGGAGGAGCCCTCAAATGGGAAAGCCTGCTCTCTCGCTCTCTCTCTTTCTCTCTAATGGGAAAAAATTAACCTAAAAAATCTGAAATCTACTGAGTCTCCTTGTCTCTGGGTTTATAAAGGCTGTAGCTCTTTGTCTGAACATGACCCTTTATAATTGGACCCTTCCTTAATCTAGGACCCCGCGCTTTCCTCATTGGTCACTCTGCTACATAGTATCCATTTCAAAGTCTAAAGCCCACGTGGTGCTCCCCCCCCCCCATCTTGTAACATTTCTTTATCCTCTGTGAAAGCATTCTGGCCTCTTGTAGCTATTTCTGCCCTTCACTTATCCATCTTACCTGTTCAGATTGGAGTTGCTTTTGACCTTCCTTATGGCTCTCTCTCAGTTGTCCTGGCCAGAGATGTTTTATTACCCCTTGTGGCTCTCCCAGCTGCTCATATCAGGGCTGCTTTTGATCTGCCTTATGGATGCTTAATTGCTCAGGCCAGAGGTACTGCTGTCCTTGGTTTATGACTGTTTTAATTGCTCAGGCCAGCAATGTTTCCATCCTCCCTGGACCCCTCTCCTGTCAGCCTAATTAAGCTAGCTAGCTAACCCTTATCAACACGAATGTTGGATATGTTTCAAATGCAAAATGCAGGATTAGAACCCTGGCTGGTTTGACTCAGTGGTTAGGGTGTTGGCCTGCAGACCGAAGGGTCATGCATTCGATTCCCCATCAAGGGCACATACCTAAGTTGCAGGTTCCCCAACCCCAGTAGGGGTGCATGAGGTGGCAACCAAATCGGTGTTTCTCTCACATCAATGTTTCTCTCTCTCCCCGTCCTCCCTCCCTTCCACTCTTTCTAGAAATCAATGGAGAGAATATCCTCGGGTGAGGATTTTTTATAAAGTACAGTTATCAAAGCAAAATAATCGTGTCACTGGCGACACACACACACTGGATAGTTATGAAAGCTTGCATGGTCTGACATCCTACAAATGGTGGCTACAAAGAAAAGGAAAGTTGATGCAGAGTGTCGATCTTTCCAAGAGTCGGGGAACTGCCTCCCTCGGGTCACTGACTGGGCGCGGTGTTGAAAGCACTGGAGGGTTCTGCAGGAGGGTTCCCATTGCTCCCTGGCAACTCCAGGGGCGTAGCAAATGCTGCCCAGCGGGCGGTTGTCCTTCCTGGGATAACGGCGGAGTCTGACAGGCGAACGGAGCCGCTGGCCCTGGCAGCCACGCATGGGCAAGAGGTGAGGGCTTGTTTGAGAGACTTGGTTGATGAAAATTTGAGCTAACATTTGAAAAGTTAAGTGGCCTTTATAGATGGAGCTCCAGCCATGGTTGCCGCGCAAAAAGGGTCACTTGCATTTGTCAAGAAGGAACTGAAAGGTCTCGACAGGATCAGAGTGGGTTCATTGTGGGCCACCGCATCACACGCCAGAAGCCTCTGTGCACAGTTGTTGTGCCAACAGCGGGTGACAGCAGTGGTGTCATGTCTAGACTCTGACAAAAGCAGAGGGTTTAACAGCCGCCAGTGCAAGGAAGGAGTCACTGAACGACCTTGACTGAGTACGGTGACCCTGTTCACCAGGTGCAGTGCGTGCTCCTGAGGGTTTGTGAACTGCGGGGGCGCTCGTCACTCTGGAAGGACAGGCCTCTAGGACAGGAGAATGCTGGGGACTGTGGGGACTCGCGGAGGCCTTTAGGGAAGATTCAGGAGTGGAGAGTAAACCAATGGAACGGAGCATCTTTGCCAGCCATTCAGTGTGGAGCCCTTGGTGTGCCTACAACACGAATCACTCAGCTGCAGAGCAATGAGGAGCTGCTTGAGTGCTACAAACGTGGCCTCAGCAACAATGCGCTTCCCACTTTGAGGAGACATGCATTGACATATGCATCTGTGTCCCCAACTTCCTGCTGTGAGTTCTTTCCTTTTTAAAATTAACTCTTTATTGTTGAAAGCATTGCCTATGTCCTCCTCTGCCCCCATTGACCCCTGCTAGCCCGCCCTCACCCCGCCCCAGGCCTTCACCACCCTGTTTTGTCTGTGTCTATGGCATATGCATATATGTATACAAGTTCTTTGGTTGATCACTTCCCACCCACCCACCCTGCCCTGCTTTTCCATCGAACAGATTCCTCAGTCTGTTTGATGCTTCCTTGTCTCTGGATCTATTTACATATATGTAAAGTTCTTTGGTTGATCACTTCCCACCCACCCACCCTGCCCTGCTTTTCCATCGAACAGATTCCTCAGTCTGTTTGATGCTTCCTTGTCTCTGGATCTATTTAGTTCATCAGTTTATTTTGTTCATTAGATTCCACATGTGAGTGAGATCATGTGATACTTGTCTTTCTCTGGCTTATTTCACTTAGCATGATACTCCCCAGGTCCCTCCATGAAGTCTCAAAGGGTAAGAGATCCTGCTTTGTTAAAGCTGCATAGTATCCCATGGTGTAAATGTACCACAGCTTTTATCCACTCGTCTGCTGATGGGCACTCAGGCTATTCCCAGATCTTAGCTATTGTGAATTGTGCTGCTATAAACACAGGGGTGCATACATTCTTTCTGATTGGTGCTTCAGGTTTCTTAGGATATATTCCTAGGAGTGGAATCGCTGGGTCAAACAGCAGTTCCATTTTTAATTTTTTGATGAAACACCATACTGTTTTTTTCTTTCTTTCTTTCTTTTTTTAAAGTTCAGCAGCAGGGAGACTAGACATTTGACAAGTATTTTTTAAAAGATATATTTTTATTGCTTTTAGAAAGGAAGGGAGAGGGAGACAGAGATAGAAACATCAATGATGAGAGAGAATCATTAATTGGTCGCCTCCTGCACGCCCCCTACTGGCAATCAAGCTGGCAACCTAGGCATGTGTCCTTGACCGGAATCAAACCCAGAACCCTCAGTCCCCAGGCCAACACTCTATCCACTGAGCCAAACTGGCTGCACCAGTCTGCATTCCCACCAGCAGTTTACTAGGGTTCCCTTTTCTTCACATCCTCGCCAGCACTTGTCATTTGTTGATGGTAGCCATTTTGACAGGTGTGAGGTGATACCGCATTGTCATTTTAATTTGCATCTCTCTGATGATCAGTGATTCTGAGCATCTACACTAATAAAAGAGAAACATGGTAATTAGCGTACGACCGCTACCCTTCCCATTGGCTAATCAGCATATCCTTATGCAAATTAACTGTCAGCCAAGATGGCGGCCGGCAGCCAGGCAGCTGGAAGCGAACATGAGGCTTCCTTGCTTCAGTGACTGCAGACTCCAACGTTCCCCACCTGACTTGCCGGCCTCTGAGCTGCAACTCTAAGAAACTTTGTAACAAATATAGAAGCTAAACAAAAGCCCAGAAACCAGCTTTCAGCCGGCCGGGATCTCAGAGCTGGTGTTATACATTGTTTCCATTATAGAACGCAATCAGCAGTGGAAGCCTCAGAGCTAGAGCCAGAGCTAAACCTGGCCCCGAATAAAA
>NW_005370673.1:1055854-1056821 GCF_000412655.1 Myotis brandtii
GCCCCCCCCGAGTGCACAAATTTTTGTGCACTGGGCCTCTAGTCCTATGTAATAAAACCCTAATATGCAAATTGACCAAATGGCAGGAACGACCGGTTGCTATGACGTGTACTGACCACCAGGGGGCAGATGCTCAATGCAGGAGCTGCTCCCAGCCTGAAGGCCCCAGGTCAACCAAGGCGGGTGCCAGCAGGGGAACCCTGATCGCCCCACCAGTGGCCCTGCAGAGGGAGGCAACTGACGGCAGCAGGGTGCAGGGTTCGCAAGCAGGAGTTCGATTGCTAGCTATGATGTGCACTGACCACCAGGGGGCAGTGCAGAAGGAATGAAGGCCCTGGCCAGCAGCTGGAAGGAAGGCCCCGGTCTGCCCTGTCGCTGGCCAGGCCTAGGGACCCTACCTGTGCACGGGGGCTCTAGTTTTTTCATATGCTTATTGGCCATCTGTATGTCCACTTTGGAGAAGTGTCTACTTAGATCATTTGCCCATTTTTCAATTGGATTGTTTGTCTTCCTTTTGTTACGTTGTATGAGTTCCTTGTATATTTTGGAAATTAACCCTTTATCAGATGTATCATTGCCAAATATGTTTTCCCATACAGTGGGCTCCCTTTTCATTTTGTTGATGGTTTCTTTTGCTGTGCAGAAGTTTTTATTTCGATGTGGTCCCATTTGTTTATTTTCTCCTTAGTTTCCTTTGCCCTGGCTTAGGAGATGTATCTGTAAACATATTGCTATGAGAGCTGCCTGAGATTTTGCTGCCTGTGGTTTCTTCTGGGATTTTTACAGTTTCACTACTTACATTTAAGTCTTTAATCCATTTTGAGTTTATTTTGTGTATGGTGTAAGTTGGTGGTCTAGTTTCATTTTTTTTGCATGTATCTGTCCAGTTATTCCCAACACCATTTATTGAAGAGACTGTCTTGACTCCATTGTATGCTCTTGCCTCCTTTGTCAAATATTAATTGAG
>NW_005370673.1:1056958-1060188 GCF_000412655.1 Myotis brandtii
CCCTTGACCGGAATCGAACCTGGGACCCTTGAGTCCGCTGGCCGACGCTCTATCCACTGAGCCAAACCGGTTAGGGCCTTTGTCAGATATTAATTGAGCATAATGTCTTGGGTCGATTTCTGGGTTCTCTGTTCTGTTCCACTGGGCTCTATGTCTGTTCTTGTGCCAGTACCAAGCTGTTTTGAGTACAGTGGCTTTGTAGTATAACTTGATATCTGGTATTGTGATCCCTCCCACTTTGATATTCTTTTTCAAGATCGCTTCAGCTTTTCGGGGTCTTTCTTGGTTCCCTATAAATTTTTGGAGTATTTGTTCTAGATCTGTGAAATATGCCATTGGTAGTTTAATAGGGATTGCATTGAATCTATAGGTTACTTTGGGTAGTATGGACATATTAATGATGTTAATTCTACCAATCCATGAATCTGTGGTATATTTTCCCACTTGTTTATATCTTCCTCTATCTCTTTTTTCAATGTCCTGTAGTTTTCTGAGTACAAGTCTTTTACCTCCTTGGTTAAGTTTATTCCTAAGTATCATAATTTTTTTGTTGTTGCAGTGGTAAATGGGATTGTTTGTTTAGTTTCCCTTTATGATAATTCATTACTGATGTATAAAAAAGCCATTGATTTTTTGGGTGTTAATTTTGTATTCTCCTACATTGCCAAATTAATTTATTAAATGTAGTAGTTAGGGTTTTCTATGTACAATATCTTTTATTTATTTATTTTTTAAAATATATTTTATTGATTTTTTACAGAGAGGAAGGGGGAGGGATAGAGAGTTAGAAACATCGATGAGAGAGAGAAACATTGATCAGCTGCCTCCTACACACTCCCCACTGGGGATGTGCCCGCAACCAAGATACATGCCCTTGACCGGAATCGAACCTGGGACCCTTGAGTCCGCAGGCTGACGCTCTATCCACTGAGCCAAACCGGTTAGGGCTCTATGTACAATATCATGTCATCTGCGAATAATGAGAGTTTTACTTCCTTCTTTCTAATTTGGACGCCTTTTATTTCTTCTTGTCTGATTGCTGTGGCTAGGACTTTCAGTACTATGTTGAATAAGAGTGGTCTTGTTCTTATTCTTAAGGGAAACATTTTTAATTTTTGCCCATTGAGTATAAGGTTAGCTTTCAGTTTGTCATATATGGCCTTTATTATGTTGAGGTATGATCCCTCTATTCCCACACTTCTGAGAGTTTTAATCAAAAAATGGGTGCTGAATTTTATCAAATGCTGTTTCTGTATCTATTGCTATGATCATGTGACTTTTTCCCATTTTGTTTATGTGATGTATCACATTTATTGATTTTTGTACCAGCCTTGCATCCCTGGAATAAATCCTGCATGGTCATCATATATGACCTTTTTAATATATCTGTGGGCGCCCGGCCAGCCCTTTCGCTCCTCTGCCCTTCCTCCCAGTCTCTGTGTGCTCTCCACTTTCCTTGTTTATCAGGGTTCTCTCCAGCTGGTCTTCAGTTGATTATTCAGGAAGTGTTTGGGGGTTTTTTTGTATTTTAATTTCAGTTTGGTCCTGGGAGTGTGTCTGTGTAGCATCCACTTACACCGCTGCCATTTTTAATCTGTGCAAGCAGTTCTTTCCAAAACTTACCATCGCAGAGTCCACTGCATTCTAGACTGACAGACGAAAACCTGGAAAAGCAGTTGCAAGTAGCAATATCATCAACACCAGCTAACATCACATGCCTCACCAAAGAGAAGCAGTTCCAGCCATCACACCAGGGTGATTTCAGTAAATGTTTGACCAAATATAGCAGGCTAATTTTTAAGTTGATAATTTTGTATGGCCCACGAAAGATGCTATAAATATCCAAAGGGCCCTTGGCAGAAAAAGGACCATTGTTCTAGGTGAAATGAATGAACTAAATGGTAAATGCTAGGAGCCATGACACAGGGTGACAGATATGGGCTAACAGGGTCCAGGCTGGGTTCTACTGTGCTCAAGAGGACTCTCCAGAAGTCCCTGCAAGGACGGTGTAGGGCTTTCCAGGGAGAGCAGGCTCAGGCTGGGCCTTTCCTGGAGCCGGGCCAGGTGCGCCCTCAGTTTTGGAGAGTGGTGGCTCCCAGGTAGTGACCACCACGACTTGGCCCAGGGCTTGGGGTGTCCAGGAGATAACTGCACCCATTCTCTGGATACCCCAACTGCACAAACCTTTGATGGTCAGTTCCAGTCCTGTTTTACAGAGGACAACTGAGGCACAGACATGGAAGGGGGCACATGGACTTGGGAACCTGAGCATCCTGTGCTGTCTAAGAAGTAAATACTGAGCTTGGGCCCCCACTCTAAGTCCAGCCCCAGCAGCTCAGATGAGAGCATGCTAATGGGGGAGCAGCCAGCACAGGCAGAGAAGGAACCAGGTATAAAACCAAATGGCTGCTGGGAGGCCCTGCTTTCTCTTCTCGCCACAGCTCTCCATTTTGTGGTGGGAGCCCTGTGCATTCGCATTCTGTGGGCCTGGAAGCTTCCTGGAGTGGGCACCAGAGCTGGAAAGGCCAGGCCTGTGACAGAAAGGGAGTGGACTCTGGGGAAGGAGGTATTTGTCCAAGGTCACCCATTTTACAGACTGGAAAATTGAGGTTCAGGCAACTTAAATGACCTCCTAGTCAGGGTCACACTGATAGACGGGTGGCCCCCTTTTGCAGATGGGGCCCCAGAGAGGGGAGTATCCCACTCAAGCCACACCGTTGAGTCCAACTTCTATCTTGGATCAGGGCGTGGTCACTGTGCAGGCACTGTCCTCTTTGGCTGATCCCTTTAGGGCACTAGACGTTCCCCGACCTTTTGCTTCCAGTTTGTACCCCCGTGACCTGACCTTCTACATGACTGTAAGTCACTTCCTCTCTCAAAGACTCAGTTTTAAAAAAAGATTGGTTTAAATTGATTTTTAGAGAGAAAGGGAGAGAGAAGGAGAAAAAGAATGAGGTGAGAGAGTAACATCCATCAGCTGCCTCCTGCAAGTCCCTACTGCCATGAGCTTGCAACCTGGGCATGTGCCCTCAGCAGAAATCCCACAGGCAGCCAAGCAGGTAGGGCCGGGGGCGGGACCAATCCAGGGAGGGAGCCAATAGGAGGGCACGGCGGGGCCAGGAAGGCGCGCCGGGGCTCTCACAGAGGCTGCCTCGGGCTGGGGGCGTGGCTAGAGTAAGGGGCGGGGCAAAGGGCCTCTGAGAAGGCCCTGCCCGGCCGGCGGGGCTGAG
>NW_005370673.1:1060310-1060542 GCF_000412655.1 Myotis brandtii
TTGGGCGGTGACGTCGTCGTCGGGGGCGGGGCTTAGAGGGAAGGGCAGGGCTAAGAAGAGCGGGGTTTGGCGCTTTGGGTGGGGACGCGGCCCGGGACCGCCCTGTTCAGTTGGGGGCGGAGCTAAGGGCTCCGGCGGCCTCTTAGCGGCTAAGGCTGGGAGGGGCGGAGCTTAGGGGATCAGGGGCGCGGCCTAACGGGAATGCGGGGTCTCCATGAGGGCGGGGTTAGGG
>NW_005370673.1:1060856-1061148 GCF_000412655.1 Myotis brandtii
GGCCCTGGAGGGCCCTGGGTGGACCCAGGCCGATGCTCACCTGTGGCCGGGCGGTGCTGGGTGAGGATGCCCCTGACCGAGGGGGAGGTGAAGTGCTGGGTCCTGCTGTGCTTGCAGGGGGAGAACCGACACTGTCCTGCCAGCCTCCTGACCTGGGCCGCAGGCGCTGCGCGCTTGGGCTGTGTGTGGCACCCAGGGACTCTGGCACCCCTGCACTGCACAGCTGGCGCAGGGGCAGGCTCGGGGAAATGGGGGGCTAAGCCTCCAGCACTACCCCCCCCCCCCCCCCCCC
>NW_005370673.1:1062175-1072059 GCF_000412655.1 Myotis brandtii
CCCCCCCCCCCCCCCCGCCCCTCTATGAACTGGAGCTCTCAGCGCACTCCTGACCTAGCCGTAGGGCCACACTGCTCTGTGGACCCTCCCCAGTTGGAGAAGCCCCGAGTGATGGGCCATTGCAGACCCATGCACAGTGGTCAGGGACTGTGGGGGCTCCCAGAAGTCATACCTCATCCCTGAGGGACCCACTCTTCTGCCTCATGGGACAGAAGTCACCTGGGGGTGCACCAGGGCGTCAGGTAGGCACAGAAGGCCCTGTCCTTCCCCCCCAGAACTCAGTGGAGTCTCAGAATGGATCCTGCACACACAGGATTTCATGGGCTGGAACCTGGTGACTTCCGGGACACCAGGTCCCAGTCTAGGCCAGAAGGGACCCAGCTGTCGCCTGCTCCTCCCCTGTCATTCCTCTGAACCCTTTTTACTTGTGGCTGCAGATGTTACTGCGGCTGTGGAATCAGTCCCTGCCTTGTGGTGTGCTAGAGAGAGAGCAATCTCAGCTCAGCTCTTTCATGCCCAAGGCCAAGTCCGACTCAGACAGGAGGGAATCCTGGGAGATTCCATTCGGGACGGGAGGCTGAAGCCCAAGCATCTGAAGTGTGTGGGGCAAGGCCTGGGGGTGGAGGGGTGGGGAGGGACAGTGGGCTGAGCATTAGCCAGGTGGAAACCACTGGGATAGTGTTCTTGCCTGGGGCAGGGCTCCTGGCAGTGTGGTGCAGCTGGGGCTGCCATGTGGGAAGGCTCAGGGGGCTGGGCGCCAGGTGAGAGCAGTGGGGCCGGCTCCGACCAGGCCACTAGTGCCGGCGGGTGTAATGAGTCTGTAGTCCTAGCGCCAGCTGGGCATGGAGGTGGGGGAGGTGGGGCTTGGCAGAGGGAGCTGGCAAAATCCTGGTGGGTTTTGTGCCAGAGCATTTTTCTTCCTATATCCTGTAAAAACCACCTGGGACTGTATCAGGACCTAGACCAAAGTGGTTTCCTTTTCCGGTGCCTTTTCGTGCCTCCGAGTGCCGCCTGGGTGTGGTGTGCGTGCAGTGTACAGCAACCACAGGGTGCAGCAGAGCCTGGAGCCTCATCCCACGGGCAGTGGCACTGTGCCAGGTGGTTACAGCTGGGGCAGCAGGAGCCCCGCCTGGCTGTTGGCCCGCAGGGCTGGAGGAGCTGCCGCAGGGTGCTGGCCTAGGTGCGCCCACCTCCGCCCATTCATTCCGGAGTTCTAGTGACTGCCTCCTGTGTGCCGGCCGCGCGCACAGATGCACATGCCGGACAGGACGGCCTTGGGCCTGCCCTTGTGGGCCTGGTGAGGGGCAGACATGACGCAGCTAAGTGCACAGTTCACTAGTCTGTCACTTAATGGGGCAGAGATTCTGGATGTCAAGAGGTGGCCCCGACAGTGCCTGGATCCACCTTGATCCATCACTCCCTAGCTGGCTGAGTTGTACTTGCTGTGCCTCAGTTTCTCTATCTGAAATCAGGGGAAGGGGGGTTGTGCTTGCACTGACCCAAGGATGCAGATGACCTGTTCCATGGAATACCCAGCTGTGGGGCACAGCTGGCTGGGGGCCCTTAACGAAGGAGTAATCAGAGTGCCGAAGCCGGGTGGCTGGAGGGTCCTGCTCACGTGGCTGTGGCAGGTCCCTGGGCATCCTGCGTGCAGCTTGCTCACTGTGGTGGGGCTGCTGACGAGTCTGTATTCCAGGTAGATTTCAGGGGCTGGGAGAATTTAGAAGTTAGAGATTTGTTTTCTAGGGTAAAGACCCTAGTGTGAGCGGGCATTGGGAGGGCGAGATGAGGAAGACAAATGGTCTGTTTAGTCAGCCCCACAGAGGAAATTGGGGAGGAGACCCACGTGTTTCCACATGATGACCCCATTTAAAAAAGTCACCTTTACTGAGTATAAATTTCTTACAAGTAAATGAGTCATTTTAGTGAATAATTAGGTAAGTTTGGACAAGTGTATGCACCATGGAACGACCGTGCAGGCCCAGTCAGCCAGAACACCTCCATCCTCCATCGTGTCCCTGTGCCCCTTCCCAGGCAGCCCCCACCTCAGGGGCATCTGCTTGCTTTAAAATTCAGCAGTGGGATTAGCAGCTAGGGTTTCTTTTTATTTACGAGGTTTTATTTTAGAGCAATTTTAGTTTGTAGAACATTGAGCAAATAGTACAGAGGATCCACCCCACCCCCACTTCAGTTCCCAGGATTGTTGACATCTTGCATTAGTATGTGCATTTTTGGCACTTGATAAACCAATTTCATAGATTAGTACTAACTATAGTTTACGTTATGGTTCACTCCTTGTGTTGTACATTCGACGAGTTTGGAAAAGTGTAAGATGTCCTGTATTCACCATTATTGTCATACGAGTAGTGTCACTGCCCTAAAAACCTTTGCTCCATCCATTCGCCCCTCCTGTTCCCTAACCTCTGGCAACCACTGATCTTTTTACTGTCTCCATAGTTTTGCATTTTCTGTTGGAATGCAGTGTGTAGCCTTTTCACATTAGCGTCCTTCACTTTTAGAAATATGCATTTGTTTCCTCCCTATCTTTTCATGACTGCATGGGTATTTTTATCACTGAATTATATCTCATTGTATGGATGAACCACAGTTTAAATATCCATTCACTTTTTTTTTTTGGTTGTACCACTTTAACAGTATTTTGGTGGCATTAAATACATTCACAATGTTGTGAAACCATCACCACTATCCATTTCTAGAACTTTTTTATCAAACAGAAACTCTATCCCCAATAAACAGTAACGCCCCTTTCTTCCATGCCCCAGCTCCTGATGTTACTTTCTCTTTCTAGAATTTGCCTGTTCTGGATATATCATATCCATGGAGTCACACAATGTTTGCCCTTCTGTGTCTGACTTATTTAAACTTAGCATAATGTTTTCAGTGTCCACCCATAGCATGCGTCAGCATCTCCTTCCTTCTTAAGGCTGAATTATACAGACCACGTTCTGTTTACTCACTCATCCATCAGTTGCTTCACCTTTTGGCTATTGTGAATAACGCTACTCTGAACATTGATGTTTGTTCAAGTATCTGTTTGAGTTTTCTGCTTTTAATTCTTTTTTTCCTTTTTATTTATTTGTTGATTTTAGAGAGAGGAAGGGAGAGGGAAAGAGAGAAACATCAGTTGGTTGTTCCACTTATTTATGTAATCATTGGTTGACACTTGTATGTGCCTGATTAGGGATCAGACTGCAACCTTGGTGTATCGAGTTGGCACTCTAACCAACTGAGCTACCTGGCCAGGGCTAAATTCTTTTTAGTATATACCTAGAAGTGGAATTGCTCAATTATATGACAACTCTATGTTTAGCTTTTTGAGGAACTATCATACTCTTTTTCCACAGTGGCTGCACCATTTTACATGCCCACCAGCAATGTATGAGAATTCCAATTTTTACATCTTCATTCTCCATGTATATATATCAAACTGAATTCAGCAGCACATTAAAGGAGAATGTAAGGATAATTCACCCTAATAAGTATGAACTGATATTTCATTGTGGTTTGATTTGCATTTCCCTAATGACTAATGATATGAGCAACTTTTCATGTGCTTAGTAGCCACTTGTATATCTTTGGAGAAATTCCTATTCAAATACTATGCCCATTTTTTAATTGTATTGTTTGTGTTTTTTGTTGTTGGGTTTTAGAAGTTCTTTATATGTTCTGAATATTATTCCCTTATTAGATAAATTCTTCACAGACATTTTCTCTCATTCTGTGGGTTATCTTTTTCACTCTCTGTTTTTTCCACTCAAAATACTATTTATTTCTGGACTCTTTATTCTAGTCCATTGGTCTATATGTCTGTCTTTATGCCACCACCACATTGTTTTGACTCTTGTAGCTTTTAAGTATATTTTGAAATTAAGAAGTGTGAGTCCTCCAACTTTGTTGTTTTTCAGGATTGTTTTTGCTATGAGGGTTCCTTGATATATGAATTCTAGGATGCTTTGTCTGTTTCCGGAAAAATTATCATTGGGATTTAGATTGGGATTATATTGAATTTGCAGATCACTTTGGGTAGTATCGTCATCTTCACAATATTAAGTCTTCCAATCTATGAACATGGGATATCTTTTCATTTATTTGTGTCTTATTTCATTTCATTCAGCAATTCTTTTTGTAGTTTTCAGTGTACCACTCTTTCACCTCATTGGTTAAACTTACTCCTTAGTATTTTATTCTTTTTGATGCTACTATAAATGGAATTGTGTTTTTTTATTTTTATTTTCCACTGTTAGTGTATAAAAAAGCAAATGGTTTTGTGTGTGTTGATTTTGTATCTTGCAACTTTGCTGTGAATATATTAGTTCTAACAGGTGTCTTTTTTAAAAAAAAACATTGGGGTTTTCTATATATAAGATCATGTCATCTGCAAACAGAGATAATTTTACTTCTTCCTTTCCAAATGAATGCCTTCCCCCCACCCTTTTCTTGCCTAATTGCTCTGATGAGGACTTCTAGTACTATGTTGAATAAAAAATAGTGAGAGTGGGTATCCTTGTCTTATTTCTTATCTTAGAGGAAAAGCTTTAGTCTTTCACTATTGAATATGATGTTTGCTGTAGACTTTTCCCATATGACCTTCATTATGTTGAGAAACTTCTTCTATTTCTAATGTATTGGTTTTTTTAAATCAAGAAAGTGTATTAAATTTTGTCAAATTGTTTTTTGCATCACTTGAGGTGATCTTTTGTTTTTCTTCTATTAATCTGATCTATTATAGTAATGTTTTTCATATGTTGAACCATCCTTGCATTCTTGGAATAAATTCTTTTTTTCCCCCCAAATATATGTATTGTTATTGATTTCAGAGAGGATGAGAGAGGGAGAGAGATATAGAAACATCAGTGATGAGAGAGAATCATTGATTGGCTGCCCTCTGCACGCCCCCCTACTTGGGATGGAGCCCACAACCTAGGCACATTGCCTGACCAGGAATCAAATCATGACCTTCTGGTTCATAGGTTGACGCTCAACCACCGAGCCATGCCGCCAGGCCTGGAATAAATTCTTTTAATATGCTGCTGAATTCAATTTGCTAGTATTTTGTTGTGGATTT
Organism: Myotis brandtii; assembly: GCF_000412655.1. NCBI lineage: Eukaryota > Metazoa > Chordata > Mammalia > Chiroptera > Vespertilionidae > Myotis > Myotis brandtii. Next base: position 1,067,262 of record NW_005370673.1, read on the forward strand.
TACATCAGTATTCATAAGCAATATTGGTCTATAGCTTTCTTGTAGTGTCTTTGTCTGGCTTTGGTATCAAAGCAATGTTGGACTCAAAGAGTGAGTTATGGAGTGTTCCCTCCTCTCCAGTTGTTTGGAAGAGCTTGAGAGGGATTGGTGGTAGTTCTTCAAATGTTGGTAGAATTCACCAGTGAAGCTGTCTGGTCCTGGGCTTTTACTTGCTGGAACAATTTTGATTACTGATTTAGTCTATTACTAGTTATACATCTATTCAGATTTTCTATTTCTTCATGAGTCAGCTTTGGTAGTTTGTGTGCTTTTAGGAATTTGTTCATTTCATCTAGGTTGTCCAATTTGTTGCCATTCAAATGTTTATAGTGCTCTCTTATAAGCCTCCCCCCGCCGCCCCTGTAAAATTGGTAGTAATATCCCAACTTTAAATTCTGATATTAGTAATTTGAGTCTTTTTTGTTGTTGTTGTTAGTTAGGCTAAAGGTTTTGTTGATTTTTTCAATGAACCAACTTATGGTGTTGTTGAATTTTTTACTGTTTTTTTCTCTATTTCATTTACCCGCACTCTAATATTTTTTTTAAATATGTTTTTATTGATTTCAGAGAGAGGAAGGGAGAGGGAGAGAGAGAGAGAAACATCACGAGAGAGAATCATTGATTGGCTACCTCCTGCACACCCCCTACTGGGGATCGATTCTGAAACCAGGCATGCACCCTGACTGGAATCGAACTGTGACCTCCTGGTTCATAGGTCGATGCTCAACCAACTGAGCCACACCAGCTGGCTGCACTCCAATCTTTATTATTTCCTTCCTCCTGCCTCTTTGGGTTTAGTTTGCTCTTTTTCTAGTTCCTTGAAGCATTAGGTTATTGAGTTAAGATATTTCTTCTATAAATTCCCCTCTCAGCACTGCTTTCACTGCATCCCTTAAGTTTTGATATGCTGTGGGGTTTTTTCATTTGTTTCAAGGTATTTTCTATTTTCCCTTGTGACTTCTTTGATCTGTTGGTTATTTAATTTTCAATACTTGTGAATTTTTCAGTGTTCCTTCTACTGTTGATTTCTAGCTTTATTCCATGTGATCAGAAAAGATCCTTTGTATAATTTCAATATTTTTAAATCAATTAAGACTTGTTTTGTGGCCAAACTTGTTTTGACGCCTACCTTGGAGAATGTTCCATGTGCACTGAGGAGAATGTATATTGTTACTGTGTGGTGGAGTGCTGTTTATATATGTGAGACATTTCTGCCCTGGACGGTTTGCTCAGGGTCATGGGTTCGGTCAGGGGCACGCACTGCGGTTGCAGGTTCTCCAGCCCCGGAGGCAACCAATCCATGTGTCTCTCTCATGTCTATGTTTCTCCCCCCCCCCCCTCCTCCCTGCCTTCCACTCTCCCTAGAAATCAGTGGGAAAAATATCCCGCACCCTGGGCAGGCACACGGTCTGCTGCAGACAGGCTGAGGGTGATGCTGTCTTGGGTGATGATTAAAAAAAGAGAAATTCCCAGGGTTTCAGGAGCTGTGTGCCAGGAAGCGGGACAAAGACCAAATATATATTTCTTATAAATCATAACATCACAGATAAATTTTGCCAGTCTCTGCCTTTGATTGGACAATTTAATTTATTTAGATGTAAAGCAATTACTGATAGAAATAACTTGTTTCTGCCTTTGCTATTTCTTTTCTGTATGTCTTGTAGCTTTTTTGTCCTTCAGTTCTTCCACTACTGCCTTCTTTTGTGTTTAGTTGTTTTTTTGCAGTAACAATATAGTGTGGCAATTTTCTTTGTGGTTACCATGAGATCATACATACTCTCCTAAACTTATAACTATCTAATTTGAATTGATACCAACTTAACTCCAATCACATACAAAAACTCTTCTCCTATACAGCTCTGCCCACCCCCCCTGACCCTGTGTCCACCGGGAAACGGGACAAGCTGGCACAGGTAGGTAAGTAAGGCGCTGCGTCTGTTCAGGCAGCTGGTGCTCAGGGACTCAGCATCCTCCCTTGGAGACCCTGTGCCCCCACCTGCCAGCCTTTACCCCACCCTTCCTCTTTAAAGGCTTGTCATTGTAAAGAATGTTCTTAATGGGAAGAAGGTGCAGCGACGATGTTGTAATGGTGATTCTGAGAGAAAGACAAAAGAAGCCTTCCCTAGCACCCGGGCAGGCACACGGTCTGCTGCAGACAGGCTGAGGGCGATGCTGTCTTCCTGCGACTCACGGTCCTGCGGCCCTGCCACCACAGCCCCCGAGCCTGCGCTCTGGCCCCGGGACATGGTGCCTGTGGAAGCCGTGGTCGGGCCTTGCCCAGGCTGCCTGTGCCCTTCCCAGGCCTGGGTATCTCCCGCGGGCTTTGTGGGGGCCGTGAACAGCAGACTCTTAGCCCCTGAGTTTATTTCATAGAAGAGAGGGGCAGAGGCTCTGTCCCGCACTCTGGACAGTTCTCACTGCACCCACCACCCCATCTTCAGGCCAAGGGGTCGGCAGGACATGGAGGGCTCTGGGCTGTGCGTGAGGCCCATGCAGGCTGGGGGCCAGCAGCTGTCCCTGTGCTTACAGCGGTGTGCCTCCCTGGCCTGGGGCCCGCTGACTGAGGCCCCCCTGCTCTCCTCTGCCTGTTTCAGAGCAGACCTACTGTGACCGGCTGGTGCAGGACACGCCTTTCCTGCTGAGCCCTGGGCACCTGAGCGAGCAGCAGGTGGACAGGATCATCCTGCAGCTGAACCGCTACTGCCCCCAGATCCTCAGCAACAAGGATGCGGAAAAGGTGAGGGGCGGGCCTGGGTAGGGGTGGTGAGGAGAGCTCGGAAGTGAAGACCTGTCTCTTTGGGGTGACCTTGGACCCGGGGCTGGAAGTATCACGGGAGACATGTGACAACATGCCACAATGTGACATACCTGGGCGCGGGGAGCGGGGAAGCAGGGGTGCTGGCTAGGCCCCACCCTGGCATCACAGGGCTCTTCCGAAAGGTCATAATGGGCAAATATTTTAGATGTCATCTGGCTCAGCTGTTTGTGGACACTGGGTAAGAGTGGGTGACCTTGCCTGCTATCCCTGCTTCTCTGGCTCCCCCATGGGGCTGAGGTGGGTGCCAGGGATCAGCCAGGGCTTTGGGGTATAGAGCCTGCTGCCCCGCGGGGTGACTGGGCTGCAGCTCCCTGCCTTGGCACAGGGAGGGGTGGGTCCGGGCAGATCGGACGCGCAGGGACTGCTACGGGCTGCTTTCTCAAGTCATGGAAGTAGCACAGGAAGTGAAAAAGGAGGAGCCCAAATTTGTATTGCACTGTTGAAATTAAAGGTCTAATACACATTCATTGTAAAAACCATTTGAACAGTTTCCCATGTTTGTACAGGAAAAAGGACACTCGGGCCTGCACTTACCTCCCCATTGTGTCCATGTGGAATGGTATTTCGCCACTAGGTGGCAGCACCAAGCTACGGCCTCCAGATCCTGGAGGTCAATGCCACGTGCCCTGTCCACTGACCTTTAGAACTACACATTTCTCCATCAGACACATCAAAGGCGCCAGTTCTTTCCTCCTTACCCCTTTTAAATACTTGCATCACATTCCTGTAGACCCGTGGTCGGCAAACTGCGGCTCGCGAACCACATGCGGCTCTTTGGCCCCTTGAGTGTGGCTCTTCCTAAGCCTGAGGAGTACCCTAATTAAGTTAATAACAATGTACCTACCTATATAGTTTAAGTTTAAAAAATTTGGCTCTCAAAAGAAATTTCAGTCGTTGTACTGTTGATATTTGGCTCTGCCGACCACTGCTAGACGATAAACCACTAGAAGTTGTCATGCTATCACCTCAGCGATTCCCTCAACAGCCCTGCAGGGGGCGCTCAGCACTCCCTTTTCACCACCAGCAAACAGAGTCTTCAGTTTGCTGAAGTCACAAACAGGCCGCTGGGTTCCCACAGGGATAATGTCCCTGCCGCCTTCCTTGGTGACTGGTTTCCATGTCACGGGAGTGCGAGGACTAGCCGTGCTGTGACCCAGCACAGTCTTGGCACCGTGAGGCCGTGGTTCAGTCGCTCTCTGCAGGGGTGTTCGGAGCCCCTGGTCGGAGGCACCTCCCACGAGAGAGCTGGAGCCAGCGGGGTGGAGGGGCGGGCGCGGCCGCTTAGGGCCTGACTGTCCTTTGTGTGCCTCATGCCCCAGTTCCGGAACCCCAGGGCATCCCTGCGCCTCCGGCTCTGTGACCTGCTGGGCCACCTGCAGCGGAGCGGCGAGCGGGACTGCCAGGAGTTCTACCGCGCCCTCTACATCCACGCCCAGCCCCTGCACAGCCGCCTGCCCAGCAGGCACACCGGGCGTAAGTGCACGGCCAGCGCCAGGCCTCAGTGTCCACCTGCTCGGCCAGAGGCCTCCCGGCCACCGCATCTCCTCTCTGTGGTCCCAGAGCGGAGGGAGGGTGTCTGGCCACACAGATATCTCTGTCTTCCTGTCTGTCTCTTTCTTTTGTGCCAGTTTTTACACAAAAGGTAGCATCTGCCTCTTCTACCTGTAACCCAGTGCATTGTGGGAACCCTCCCCTTGCTGACCACACCGCCCGGTTGGGCCAGCCTGAGTGAACCGGCCCGTGGTGGGTGCTGAGCTGTCCCTTTGACCTGCCGGGCCCCGGACAGGGAAGCACAGGCCCGACGGCGTCTGCACCAGGCCCAGGAGGAGGGGCTACTCTCCCCGACTCTTAGAAGTCAGAGGCCCCCAGGGATGGGGTGGCTCACCCAGGCCACTCAGCCGTGACGCCGGGCTGGCGTCTGCCCCACGCCGGGCCTGCAGG
>NW_005370673.1:1072196-1072561 GCF_000412655.1 Myotis brandtii
TGGTCAGACCTTTGACAGGCACCTCATGGTCACGAGGGAACAGTGCCCCCCCTTCATGACTCCCCGTGTCCCAGGAAGTGGACAAAAGGAGACCCCCAACTATGCAGGGTCCCTTCCCCGGCACCAACTCCACCACGCGGGCCTGAGGCTCAGTGGCAGCACAGCCTGGTCCAGCTCCGCCAGGGGCTGGGGGCCCGGGGGCGAGGGACCTCGGCAGCCCCCTTGGCTTCCTGAGGCCGGCGACCACTTTCCTCTCTGGCCCCCACCAACTGCGCCTCTGCTTCTGTTTCCAGAGAACTCCGACCTGGAGTGCGCAGACCTGGACTCGGGCACCGCCAGCCACGTGCTCAGCGATAGGGGTAACC
>NW_005370673.1:1091139-1092335 GCF_000412655.1 Myotis brandtii
GAGCCACATGCGGGTCTTTGGCCCCTTGAGTGTGGCTCTTCCTAAGCCTTAGGAGTACCCTAATTAAGTTAATAACAATGTACCTACCTATATAGTTTAAGTTTAAAAAATTTGGCTCTCAAAAGAAATTTCAGTCGTTGTACTGTTGATATTTGGCTCTGCCGACCACTGCTAGACGATAAACCACTAGAAGTTGTCATGCTATCACCTCAGCGATTCCCTCAACAGCCCTGCAGGGGGCGCTCAGCACTCCCTTTTCACCACCAGCAAACAGAGTCTTCAGTTTGCTGAAGTCACAAACAGGCCGCTGGGTTCCCACAGGGATAATGTCCCTGCCGCCTTCCTTGGTGACTGGTTTCCATGTCACGGGAGTGCGAGGACTAGCCGTGCTGTGACCCAGCACAGTCTTGGCACCGTGAGGCCGTGGTTCAGTCGCTCTCTGCAGGGGTGTTCGGAGCCCCTGGTCGGAGGCACCTCCCACGAGAGAGCTGGAGCCAGCGGGGTGGAGGGGCGGGCGCGGCCGCTTAGGGCCTGACTGTCCTTTGTGTGCCTCATGCCCCAGTTCCGGAACCCCAGGGCATCCCTGCGCCTCCGGCTCTGTGACCTGCTGGGCCACCTGCAGCGGAGCGGCGAGCGGGACTGCCAGGAGTTCTACCGCGCCCTCTACATCCACGCCCAGCCCCTGCACAGCCGCCTGCCCAGCAGGCACACCGGGCGTAAGTGCACGGCCAGCGCCAGGCCTCAGTGTCCACCTGCTCGGCCAGAGGCCTCCCGGCCACCGCATCTCCTCTCTGTGGTCCCAGAGCGGAGGGAGGGTGTCTGGCCACACAGATATCTCTGTCTTCCTGTCTGTCTCTTTCTTTTGTGCCAGTTTTTACACAAAAGGTAGCATCTGCCTCTTCTACCTGTAACCCAGTGCATTGTGGGAACCCTCCCCTTGCTGACCACACCGCCCGGTTGGGCCAGCCTGAGTGAACCGGCCCGTGGTGGGTGCTGAGCTGTCCCTTTGACCTGCCGGGCCCCGGACAGGGAAGCACAGGCCCGACGGCGTCTGCACCAGGCCCAGGAGGAGGGGCTACTCTCCCCGACTCTTAGAAGTCAGAGGCCCCCAGGGATGGGGTGGCTCACCCAGGCCACTCAGCCGTGACGCCGGGCTGGCGTCTGCCCCACGCCGGGCCTGCAGGCCTGGCTCTGGG
>NW_005370673.1:1092411-1092772 GCF_000412655.1 Myotis brandtii
TGGTCAGACCTTTGACAGGCACCTCATGGTCACGAGGGAACAGTGCCCCCCCTTCATGACTCCCCGTGTCCCAGGAAGTGGACAAAAGGAGACCCCCAACTATGCAGGGTCCCTTCCCCGGCACCAACTCCACCACGCGGGCCTGAGGCTCAGTGGCAGCACAGCCTGCTCCAGCTCCGCCAGGGGCTGGGGGCCCGGGGGCGAGGGACCTCGGCAGCCCCCTTGGCTTCCTGAGGCCGGCGACCACTTTCCTCTCTGGCCCCCACCAACTGCGCCTCTGCTTCTGTTTCCAGAGAACTCCGACCTGGAGTGCGCAGACCTGGACTCGGGCACCGCCAGCCACGTGCTCAGCGATAGGGGT
>NW_005370673.1:1094256-1094554 GCF_000412655.1 Myotis brandtii
GCTCCCCCTCCACCCTGGGCTCCCCTCCACCCTGGCCCCCCTCCACGGTGGGCTCTGGCCATGTTGAGATTGCTCCCCGGGGACAGATCCCCCAAGGTGCTCTCTGGGGGTGCCCCACCCAGCTGACCCCACGTGGGTCCTAGGCTGTCCCTCGTGGCCCGAGGACGGCACCCGCCCTCAGAGGTATGAGAGCCGCTCACCCGTGCTTCTCCCCCAGGACCCATGGCCTTCCTGGCCTGCCTCGGCCTGGCCGCGGGGCTGGCCCTCCTCGTCTACTGCTGCCCTCCAGGTAGGTGCC
>NW_005370673.1:1094864-1095430 GCF_000412655.1 Myotis brandtii
GAGCCCGCCGGCTCTCCGAGCCTCTGTGTCCCACCGCAGTGGGGCAGTGGCCGGCTGAGGGGAGAGGGTGCGGGGCCCAGTGGTGGTGGCCCCAGTTCCTGCACTTGGCCCTCAGTGACCCCTCCAGGGGTCCTTTGGGAGGAGGGGTGCATGAAGCAGGGCTCAGGGGTTAGAAAGCCCTGCCTGCGTGGGGCCTGGGGTCCCCTCCAGTGCCATGGCCCTGACGGGTGGCCCGGCACGGCCCTGCCGTTCCTTTCTGGCCACGTTGAGATTGCCGAGGTCCTGGGGTCAGTGCCTGGCCGCCTGCTCGGCGGCGCGATCAGCATCACCGGGTGTGGGTACAGGCTTGGATCTCACTTTCCGTCACGGTGAAGGCACGTCCTCATCTTGCCAAGCTGCTCAGTGAATTAAACGGGAGTCTCCTCCCTTCTCAGTGCTTTTGGGTGATCCTGACCTCAGACTCCACACACCTCAGGCAGAGGCTGACCCTGAGGCTCAGGCCGCACTCCCCACCATAGGCCCCCTGCTCTGCCCCACCCAGACATCCCCCCCACTGCCCTGCCATG
>NW_005370673.1:1095869-1105991 GCF_000412655.1 Myotis brandtii
CCAGCCCACCCCAGGCCCATGCGGGGATGGGGGGCGGGCGGACACTCACCATGAGCCTCTGCACCAAGCCTGGGCTGTGGGCCCTGCCTGCCTGTGCCGTCCAGTGAGGGGTGAGGCCGAGGTGGAGGCTGGTCAGCCGAGAAAGAGGACCCTGCACGGGGCGTGCAGGCTGAGCCACATTTCCTCCCCCCGTGGCCGGTCCCCAGGAGACCCGCTTCCAGGGCCTGCTGGCCCCACAGGCACCCGTGGGACAGCGCCCTTCACCCCCACCTACACGGGAGGGGATGGCAGGTAGCAGTGGTTCAGAGCCTGGAAACAGACACCAAGTCTTGTCCGGGATCCCAGGAGAAAGGGAATCCAAACTGAAAACAGCCCAAGGAACATTCTAGAAGTTTTAGAGATGAAAAACATCATTGTGCTTTCCCAAGTCCTGAGCTCTGGCTCCTTAAGCCCTCGATCAGCTGCTGGGGTTTGGCACTGCTGTTCCTCTTCCTCCTCAGTGCATGGCCCCTGCCCAGGTGCTGCCCCCACCCCCTATCTCCTCTGGCTCACGCTGTGGGAGTAGCTCATGCATGAGGGTGAGCATCACGTGTGGGGCCCGGCACTGCTCCCGGGACTCACTGCTACGGCTCTGCTGCGGACACGCCGGCTCCCCACGGGCCTGATGGGCACCACCCTCCCCTTGTTGGGCCTGTCGCCACCCTCTGACAGGTGGGGGATCCGAGGCTTGGAGCCCAGGACCACACAGAAGCCCAGAGTGGGGCTCCACCGCCCGCCCCACAGGTGCACAGGCACAGGCAGTCATGCCTGCACGCAAACACATGCACATGCACAGCTCTTCTGTACATGTGCACACGCATGGAGGGCAGGCTGTGGGCCTCGGCCTGGCCCGGTGGGTCCTCTTGTGATTGTCTCCCTCTGACAGCCCCCCCCCCCTTTTGGGGAAACAGAAGCATATTTGTCAACCCAGGAATCATGAGTTTGTGTTTTCCACGGAGGTTTCCGGAGGCACGAGGCACAGAGGAACCAGCTCCAGGACACGGGGTCTGCCCTTGGGGAAGTGGGTGCAGGAGCCCTCCCCGTGCCAGGCAGCCAGGATGGTGGCTGGCCACTCGCTCCACCACTCGGGGCTGCAGGCTGGGGCATCTGCACGTGGGCACCTAGCTGGGCGCTGCTCCTCGGGCACACTGGGTAGCACTGCCCAGCAAAGCTGTCCCTGCGCGTCGCCCCACCCGCTGACCGCCTTGCTGGGCACGTGGCCCAGGCAGGTTTCTGGGGCAGCAAGAGCAGTTACTGCCCCCAGTGGGCAGGTGAGCGAGGGGACGCCTCTGGGCCTGGCTCAGGGTCTGGGTGAAGGCTGTGGTGAGCCTGCCGCCCCCTCCCCAGTGGGAGAATGTGTGGCGCTCCAGCCCCATGTGAGCCATCGCCCCTGAGGCCCTGAGGCAAGACGGGACTAGTGCCTGTGCCACTTCCAGGGTGAGCTCGGCGGGGGCTGGGCAGGTCCTCAGGCCAGCAGACCCCTGCACTCAGCCTGGCACGGCCTGTCCATCTGCAGCTTCTCCCACCATGGCCCGGCAAGGTCCTGGTTCCTGGGTGAAGGTCTGCGGGCAGAAGCTGGGGGTGTTCTCCATGCTTGTCCTGCGCCCTGAGACACAGCTGGGAAAGGTGACAGGCAGCGCTGGGTGAATGTGTCAAGGATGCTATGTCCACGTGAAGGTGACTGACAGAGATGCCAGGGGGCAGGGGGCAGAGGCCCCAGGGGACAGGGGCAGACACCTGTCTGCAGGCTGCAGACTGAGAAATGAGTGCTTGGGTCTAAGCAGCCCAGGCTGTGGACTCCATCACAGCAGCCTGGACAGACTGAGGCAGGTCCGACAGACAAAGGGCCCAGCTGCCCTCATCTCAGGCCCACGAGGCCCACGGCTCCCTCCTGCGTGAGGCGAGCTCAGGGCTGTCCCAGGGCCTCGGACGCCCAGGAGCTGTGAGGCCAGGGTGCTTGTCTCTGGCTGCGGCTGGGCCACTTCCTGTGACTCCTGACGTTTTCTTTTATCCACGACCCCCAAGTCCTGCCCTCGAGGCCCCAAGCCCGCCCTTGAGCCCAGGCCGCCTTGGAGCTTCCTCAGGTCTCCGCCCCACGCCCTTCCTGGCGGTGCCTGGACTCTGCCTGGAGCTGGGGGAGCCGGCAAGGCCTCCCCTGGGCTGGGCCTCGGGGAGAGAAGCGCGCAGCCCCTGTCAGTCGGTGCTCGTGACCTGGGGTGAGTGTAGCCCATCGGCACCAACACCACAGGCACAGCCTCTCCTGGTGACCCGCCCGCAGGACCTCACTGCCTGTCCCCAGCTTCCCACTGCCACACGCTGGTGAGGACGGGCTCTGGTGACGGACAGGCTCATGACCGCGCCTCCGCGCCTGTGCAGTGCTGCTCCCTTGCCTGGAGCACTCCTTCCTGCTCCCCAGCGCCTCCTACTCCCGCTCAGGCCCCGGGCAAAGTGCCACCTCCTCCAGGAAGCCCTGCCCAACAGCCCATGTGCCGCATGGCGTTCGCTGCACATCAGACCACACGTGCAACAGGGCCATAGGTCTGAGTGGAGCCTCGGATCCCTCTCACCCAGCGCCTCCTGGCTGGAACTCGTAGGCAGGCATCCCTCACGGGCTCGTGGCGAGGCTGCTGACAAGCCCGCCGGCCACCGGTCATAGAACAAGCGCAGCACGTGCAAGTGTGCACAGGACATAGTCTCTGATAGTCACATCGCTGTCACTGTTCATATGTTTACTATTTATACTTGTTATGGGGGAGTATACTCTTCCTACTTATAAAAGAAAAAGTTTGCTGTAAAACAATATGCCAAGCTACGCTGGCAGCAGCCTCATGCATCTCTTTACTGCGTCTCTTCTTTTTTTAAAAATATTTTATTGATTTTTTACAGAAAGGAAGGGAGAGGGATAGAGAGTTAGAAACATCGATGAGAGAGAAACACCAATCAGCTGCCTCCTGCACACTCCCTACTGGGGATGTGCCCGCAGCCAAGTACATGCCCTTGACCAGAATCGAACCTGGGACCCTTCAGTCCGCAGGCTGACACTCTATCCACTGAGCCAAACTGGTTAGGGCCACCGCGTCTCTTGAGCAAATCATTTTCTCTGGCGCTCGATTTATTCTCGTTGTTTTGTTCACTGTGGCCGCTCAGCAAACAAGTCCACCGCCGACACCAGTGAGAGACACACCGAGTGACGCCTGGGGAGGAAGGTAGAGATGACGAACAAGTTACAGAGGTCGAGAGCCAGGCCACTGCTGGGCAGGCGGGCGTCACATCAGCTGCGACCTTGAACAAGAGAAGAGAGAGAGAGAGAGCTGTTGAAGCATCTGCTCTCCCCCCCCCCCCCCCCCCCCCGGAAAAAAAGCTGTGGAAGCATCTGCTCCCCGGATGCTTTGGGACCCATGGGTCCAGCAGCTTCTCTCCTCCTTGGAGCAGCGCCAGGGCCTGGAGGGAAGGCCGGTCACAGCGGGTCCCGGGCACTAAGGTCACGGCCACCGGACACGTTCGCTGGTTTAGAGAACGGCCAGGCCTGGCGGAGGCTGAGGCTGCTGGCTCTGGGTGGTGGGAGCAACTCAGGACCCGCCATTCACCCCCCAGTGAGGTGAGCGCGGCTGCGAGTGCTGCTGGAGGCGGCGGGAAGCTCCGGAGAAGCTGATTGTAAAGAAAACGAGGCCAGACTCTTCCTGTGGATGGAGCCCCGCTTCCTGGGGCGCCTGGAGGCCCTGGTCCACAGGGAGGCTGCAGGCCGGTCCGCTTCTAGGAGCGAGAACAGCCTTGCCCGGGGCCAGGGCAGGGCCCCAGTGGAGACCCTGTGTCTGGCACCGTGAGACCCCTGGACCTGCCGAGCAGTGAGCATCCTGGGTGCCGGCTCCTCTCCCAGGTGCCGCCTCACTGCCGGGCGGCGAGACGGGGAAGGGCTGCGTGGGGAACAACACACTTGCAGGATGTGCCTCCTGTGGACAGGCGCCCTTTGTGGATGCTCTTCACCCCGACCTCCAAGGGGTGTGCATCCTTTCAACCCCCTCTCTCGCCAGGAACCGCGGGGGTGCAGCCTTAGGCGTGTCCTGAGGCCGCCCTGTGCCTGGCTGCTGCGCAGCTGAGGGAGGACGGGTGTCACTCCAAGGTGACGGCGTCCATGCTGCACCCAGAGCCTCGCTGTGAGTCCCCAGCGAGTCAGGACTGTCACTCAGGAGGAGACACTCGCGAGGTTCGTCCATGACGTCAAAGGCCTTGCCAAGCACGAGGGAGGAGCTGCCAGCGCAGCAGCTGCGGCTGAGAGGCCCAGGGCTCCCTGGGCGAGGAGGGGCCTGCGGAGCTCCTAGCGGTGGGTGCTGAGGAGCTGGGAGGCCCAGGGCTCCCTGGGCGAGGAGGGGGTCGCCCTGCGGAGCTCCTAGCGGTGGGCCCTGAGGAGCTGGGAGGCCCAGGGCTCACCTGGGCTTGGAGCAGGGGCCTGTAGAGCTCCTAGTGGTGGGCCCTGAGGAGCTGGGAGGCCCAGGGCTCCCTGGGCGAGGAGGGGCCTGCGGAGCTCCTAGCGGTGGGTCCGCGGAGCTGAGAAGAGCCAGAGAAACGGAAGCTGCAGGGGAGGGAAAAGAAGAAAACCCCCAAGAAGACGCGCAGTGAAGAGCTCAGCGAGCTCCTGGAAAAGTCTGGAAGCACCTGGCAGGAGAGGGCTGGTGCCTGCTAGTTTCCATGGAACTGGGAGTCTCCTGACTCCCTCCTGGCCCCGCTCCATCTTGGGCTGACAGCCGACGACTGAGCCTCCTTTGCTCAAACCTCTGACAACTACAAAGCACTGGAGGCCAGAGGTGCCAAAGTAAGTGGCTGCCCACGGGTGTGATGGGCTGGGAGGCACCTTCCCTTGCGGAGCGCCGTCTCCTGTTTCCCGGTAGCTTTGCTGCCACCTCAGAACAGACAAATCATGAATGAGCAGGATGTTGAATGAGCTACAGTGGTCGGCAAACTCATTAGTCAGCAGAGCCAAATATCAACAGTACAACGACTGAAATTTCTTTTGAGAGCCAAATTTTTTAAACTTAAACTATATAGGTAGGTACATTGTTATTAACTTAATTAGGGTACTCCTAAGGCTTAGGAAGAGCCACACTCAAGGGGCCAAAGAGCCGCATGTGGCTCGCGAGCCGCAGTTTGCCGACCACAGAGCTAGAATGTTGCAAGAGCATAGTAAGCGCCTACCTCGATATGGAAGTACACGTATCGCGAGCTTTCCCAGCGGGCAGCGGCCTGGTGCAGGGCCTGGGCAGCTACCCGCGGCCAAAGGGGGGTCCTGCGGTTGGAGAAGGCACTTAGCAGTGAGCCTTGACTGGGTGAGCGTCACCTGCTGAGCGGCTGCCGGGGGCCTGGACGGGCCTCCTGCTGTCCCCCATCCTGAGGCGGGTGCAGGCACAGGGCCAGCAGAAGGGGGCCCCTTTGTGCGGGCAGCTCACCACCCAGGCCCTGGGAGCTCTGCCTCACGTAACACAAGGGCCGAGAGCACCTGGTTTTCATGGCAAAGCCCCACCCCAGAGCTCCTTTAACATCTGTTAATTAAGTGCAATAATTTTTTCTAGAAAATGGCAAAAAAAAAGTTTGAAAGCATGGACCCCAACACCAAAAGGTTTTCATTGAGAGAGGAATGTTCATGGAGCATTGTATGCTTGCAACATAATCTATGATTCAAAAAAGAAATAAATTGCCCTAGAGGTGCTCAGTGGTTAGAGCACCGGCCTGTGGACTAAAGGGTCTTGGGTTTGATTCCCAGTCAAGGGCACGCACCTCGGTTGCAGGCTCCCCCCGGCCCAGGTCAGGGTGTGTGTGTCTCTCTCACATCGATGTTTCTCTCCTCCCTCCCTCCCTTCCACCATCTCTAAAAATCAATGGAAAAACATCCTCATTCTTAAAATAATTAAAATAAAATAAACTGAGCAAATTGCCACTGACATAGTTCTGAACCGAGTGACACCTTCCTCAAGGCGGAGTTGGGTCCCAGTGGCTCTGGCCCAGGAGAGGCTGGTACAAGCTGTATGACACAGCTCTTGTTTTCAGAGCCCGAAATGCAGCTGCATCTTGCACAACACGGGGTTCCCCTTGGCAAGGGGGACGGTGACTGCGGGCACCGGGCCGCGCAGGGCGCTGACGCTGCTGGAATGGCTTGTTTACAGCTCCCACTGACTCAGCTCAGAGGCAGTGCTCCGAGGGAGCCCCGCCCGCCATGCTCCCCTGTGTCCCCCCCAAACTTCTGCATGAACCCCAGGCCATACTAGGCCCTGCGTCAGGTCCCTGCCAGACAGGCCCTGGACCCACAGTCTCACAGACAGAGCCCGACTTGCAGGGATCAGGAGATGAAGAGCTGGTGGACCTGTCCTGCCCTAGGCCTGCCCCTGGAGCCTGCGTTGGCTCCCCTGTATATCAGGGGCAAGAAGGGGACCCCTTTAGGGACTGGGGCCCTCCATCAGCACTGGCCAGGTGGCAGCTGGGACCCTCATCTCCTGCTGAGAGGACCCCAAGGGCAGGCGCTGCTGGGCCAGGGAGGTTCCTTCTCGGTCCCCTAGCCCCACCCTGTCCGCTGTCACCTCCTGGGGGCGAGAGGGCCTGCCCTGGCCTCCCGCTCCCTCTCTCCTTCAAGGTGGCTGGGGTTTTGAGTGTGGAAGGTGAGGGTGAAGAGCCAGGACAGGGAGGCCTGCAGCAGGAGCCAGGCCTGGACACCGCGGGTCAGCCGGGCGTGAGTGGACGCGGTGCCCTGGGGTGCACGAGGACACCCTCAGGCCCCCGCCCTGAGCGGGAGATGCCTGCCAATCTCTCTCTGGTACAGACCTGCTCCCTCACCCCTACCCCATCTGTCCGTCTTCTCCTGTCTGGCATTTATGTCTGTCGATCGTTCACCTATCATCTATCACTTATGTATCCACTTCTCTTTCCTCTGTTGATCAAGTATTCAATTATCTTCCCGTATCTATCCATCTTTCACCTACCAATCAGTTACTCTATCATCTCTGAGTCCATTCATCCATCATCGTCCATCTTTTACAGAAAGAAGGCTAAGCATACAGTCCCCTGCCCTGTCCCACTCAGAACCCGACTCAGGTTCCACGTGCGGCTCCCTCCCCACCCGACCACTCCAGGCTCCCCCAAGGCCAGTGCAGGCCACAGGCAGGGCTCGCCCTCCGCAAGGCTCCCCCGTGAGCCCTCCCCAACCCCCTTCTCTCTGGTGTCCCTCCAGGACACCCCACACACGTGTGCATCTCTTGCTTCTTAGACCCTCACTCATTCTTGGGGTCTCTCATGTCCCCTGGGAGGACAGCTGAGCTGCAGGGCGGCGCACGGGAGAGGTGGGAGGAGTGGAGTGTGAGGGTCCAGGAGGAGCCCTGAGAGTTGGCTCTGCTCCGCCCCCTCTCTGGGCCTCAGCACACACGGATGAGTGAGAATGCTGTAGACACCTACTGAAGACCTACTGTGTGCCGGACACAGTCCATGGGTGGGGGCACCCGTGGGGAGACCCAGGCCGACCAAGGTCCCATAAGTAGAAGCACAGGCATGAATGGGGCCACGTCACCCCTCTCTGGCTGAACTCCTCCGCATGGGGAGACTGGTGGGCAGGATGGTTGCAGCCTGGTCTTAGGCCGGCATGGCGAGGGTGGGCGGGGCTCAGACAATGGCCAGGGGGACATGGTGGCCAGTGAGTCCAGCCCACAGCCCTAAAGGCCAAGTAAACCCAATGGCCCCCTGTGATAGTGACAAGCAGAGGGTCGAAGGCCTGGGGAGGACTGCAGGGCTGGACACTGTCCCCAGGAGGTGGCGGCACGTTCCAAGGCCCAAGACGGGGACCTGTCTGGAGTGAGGGTCAGGGCTGGAGTGGCTGTTGAGGTTTGAGCCGGAAGCTAGTGTGTTGGGAGGTGGAGGCCATCATTGCCTGGTGGGCACCTTGGGATGGGGCTGTCCCCAATGCCCCAGCACCCATGCAGGCCAGCCTGGCTTGGTGGCCCAGCCCCCCATCTGAGGCTGCCCCCCGGCTGCATCCGCACAGACTTCCGGTCCTGGCCGAAGAAGGAACCAAGCCATGTGCTGGCCACATCGGAGGCGCTGCCATCGCTCCCCGTGGCTGCGGGCCACAGGCCACGTGGGATAAGGTGCAGGTGGCGTTTGCTTGGACACTGGGATGGCCAGGAGTGGGGCTGAGGGGCTGCAACAGGGCACACCATCGGCTGGCACGGGGCCAGGGGGCGGCGGGGGGTAGAGTCCACAGCTGGGAGCCTGAGAGGGGAAGGTAAGATGAGACCCACCCAGTGGGCAGACCCACCCCGACCCTGAGCCAGGCGCAGAAGCCTCCCCTCGCTCACCTGCCCACTGGGGGCAGTAACTGCTCTTGCTGCCCCAGAAACCTGCCTGGGCCACGTGCCCAGCAAGGCGGTCAGCGGGTGGGGCGACGCGCAGGGACAGCTTTGCTGGGCAGTGCTACCCAGTGTGCCCGAGGAGCAGCGCCCAGCTAGGTGCCCACGTGCAGATGCCCCAGCCTGCAGCCCCGAGTGGTGGAGCGAGTGGCCAGCCACCATCCTGGCTGCCTGGCACGGGGAGGGCTCCTGCACCCACTTCCCCAAGGGCAGACCCCGTGTCCTGGAGCTGGTTCCTCTGTGCCTCGTGCCTCCGGAAACCTCCGTGGAAAACACAAACTCATGATTCCTGGGTTGACAAATATGCTTCTGTTTCCCCAAAAGGGGGGGGGGGGCTGTCAGAGGGAGACAATCACAAGAGGACCCACCGGGCCAGGCCGAGGCCCACAGCCTGCCCTCCATGCGTGTGCACATGTACAGAAGAGCTGTGCATGTGCATGTGTTTGCGTGCAGGCATGACTGCCTGTGCCTGTGCACCTGTGGGGCGGGTGGTGGAGCCCCACTGTCGGCTTCTGTGTGGTCCTGGGCTCCAAGCCTCGGATCCCCCACCTGTCAGAGGGTGGCGACAGGCCCAACAAGGGGAGGGTGGTGCCCATCAGGCCCGTGGGGAGCCGGCGTGTCCGCAGCAGAGCCGTAGCAGTGAGTCCCGGGAGCAGTGCCGGGCCCCACACGTGATGCTCACCCTCATGCATGAGCTACTCCCACAGCCCGCGGCCGAGGCAGCTCCTGGGGTCTGTGAGGCTGTGGTGGCACAGGCCGGGCATCTGCAAAAATTGAACCTCTGCCCACCTAGCCACTGCCCACTCTGCCCACTTGCTTTTCCTGGACCTCACCCACAGGGGCCTCCTTTAGAAACCCTCTCCACGGGACCCCAGGCCCCCCAAGCAGGGCCGCCCGGCTCGACCCGGGTCCCAGCACTTTCGGAACCTGCTTCAGCATTTCCCGTGCTCATGCCGGATGTCTCGCCCACAGGCACTTCTGTTTATCCATCCCTTGGTGCCAAGCTGACCTCGCCCCCCAGACCAGACGGCAGGGTCACCTGACCATCTTAAGGGACCTGGGTGGGTGTGGGGAGAGGAGGAGTGAAGACCACAGGGGTTCCCCGGGATCCCAGGCCCCCGAGGGTCCCAGCTGAGGCCAGGCCCCCACCAGGAGATGGGGGGAGCAGGGGTCCCGGTGGAGGAGATAAAGGGCAGAGTGAGGGCTCAGGCCCTGGCGGCCTTGGGGGTGAATGGAGGGAGCTGGGGGTTCCAGCCAAGTGAAGTGAGAGCCCTCGAGACAAGCCAGGCCCCAGAGAGCACCAGGCCCTTGTTGGGGGGGGGGGCTCTCAGCCCACCTGGGCCAGCCCCGCTCCCCTTGCTCTCCTGACAGGAGGGCAGTCACGATGGAGAGTGGGGCGGGGAGACGGTGAGCGCTGGGACTGCCTGGGCCGGTCAGGGGCCCAGGCGGAGTGACCGGGAGGAGGCCCCGGCAGCTGCCTGCCACTCTTCCCCCAACGCGAGGAGGCTCCAGTCTAGGCTTCTGACCCCAAATGCCCCCAAAGTTGATGTGGGGACCAGCCACGCCTCCCCAACCCTGACACAGGCACCCCAGGCCGTCGCCTTACAAACGCGCCACGGGCCCTGGGCCTGAGAAGTGCCGGAGCCCTGAGCCGGGCAGGGCAGGTGGGTCCCTCTGCTGTGAACAGCAGCCGGTGCAGGGC
>NW_005370673.1:1106089-1108476 GCF_000412655.1 Myotis brandtii
CGCCCGCGGGCAGTCAGGCCGGGAGCCCACTTCTGGGAGGTTGCAACTGAAGCGTCTTTTATTTTTTTCAATCCTCGCCAGAGGATACGTGTTTATTGATTTCAGAGAGAGGAAGACAGAGACAGAGAGAGAGAGAGAGAGAGAGAGAGAGAGAACATCAGTTGCTTCCCGTACTCGCCCCAACTGGGGATTGAATCTGCAACCTGGGCATGTGCCCTGACCGAATCCAGCCACAACCTTGGCGTATCGGGACCGCGCTCCGGCCACCGAGCCACCGGCCGGCTGCAGGGAAGCTGTGGAGTCGGCACAGTGTGCGCTTCACTCACGGCCCCGCCAGATGGGGAGCACCAGGGAGGCTCCCAACAGAGCGGACGATGACCACAGTGACCCGGGCCACGGCCTGTGACCCACTGCGGGAGCTCTTCGACCCATTCTGTGAAAAGAAGACCCTGGGGCACTGGAGACCCGAGACTCTGTCTCCACCGGGAAACCTGCCTGGAGATGCCAGGCGCCAAGGAGCCGACAAGCTCCCGGCCTGGAGAAGGCACGTGAGGCGTGAACCAGGCCGTGGCTGCCTGCAGAGAGGCCGCTGGGCCGGGAGGGAGCTGTGCTGGAAGCCGCATGGAGGAGCAATCATTTTATTGGTCGTTTGTGCTTAGAGAAGCGGGGCTGGGGGGAGGTGGGCATACGGCGGCCCCGGGGAAGCTGCTGGTCCAGGCTCCGGGCAGGAAGGGCAGGGGCCACGAGCCCCCAGCGGTGTGTTGGCTGAGGGGGCATCTCTTTGTCCTTCTGGAAATGTCCCGAGACTAAGGCTGGCCTGGCCCCTCCCCCACCCTCCTCGGGCCTGCTGCGTGTCTGTCCACATGGCCCTCCTGGGGGTCCAGTTCCGCCTCTGGCCTCGCTGCCCCTGCTTCAGGGGGAGGAGCCACGGATGGAGCAGGACTCCCTGGCGAGTGTCCTCCAGCCCAGTCCTGGCTCTGGCGTTCGCAGGGGTGCAGCGCCCAGGCTGGGGCCCGCGGCCGAGACAGCTCCTGGGGTCTGTGAGGCTGTGGTGGCACAGGCCGGGCATCTGCAAAGGGCAGCAGAGCAGTGAGGGCTGCCAGGCCAGGGGCCCCGGGCTGTCCTGTGACCCTGCCTTAGTGGTGTCCACGGTGTCGGGGCCACTCCGACTCCAGAAAGGCCCCATTCTGACCTGGGCAAGCCTCAGTTTCCCCTCCGGAGTCACTGAGGGCTGGAGGGCCTGGCCCCAGCACACTGACGGGGACCCGGGGAACAGGGCCGGGAGGAGCCCCAGGCTTGGGGAGAGTCAGGGTCATTTTTGAGGACACACTGGGCCATTAATCCCTGGCCTGGTCATCATGCCATGAATAAGGGAGCACGCTGGCGTCCAGGTGCTCTGTGGGGTTCCCACGCTGCCATAGGCATCCCTGCTGGACAGACAGCTGCCCGTCAGCAGTCCACCCTTCCTCTGGTCAGTCAGGCCGCACCGCCCTGTGGTGTGCAGCCCTGGCCGGGGTCCCGAGTGCAGGACCCTTGCGTCCCGTGTCCCGTTGCTGCCCTCAAGTCAGCAGAGTGACCTCCTGAGTCTGCCCTGGCGACACTCAGGGTGCTCCGCACAGCAGGAGGCCGCTGGCCTCCCTCGGCACCTGCCCAGCGGGGTGCCTCTCTGAGCAAGGGTAGGGCTGCGTGTGGTGGGAACGCTCCGCTGCAGGCATCGCCCACGAGGCCCGGGCAGAGGCGGACGCGAGGTGGGGGGCCCAGCTCACGGTCAGTGGCCAGAGGGCCTGGGCGGGCTGTGGTGGGGGAGTGCCCACCGGTCCTCACACTCACCAGAGCCTACTGCCGGGGCGCCAGGTCCACCACAGGCTTCTGGACGCCGAAGGCCGTGATGAAGATGTTCACCACGACGATGATGAAGACGAGGCCGGTGGCCAGGTTGTTGAGGAAGTCCAATTTGGCGTGCTTGGCTGGGTTGTTGAGGTCATACCTGACTGTGGGCGAGAGGGTGTGGACACTGCCCAGGCTGCCCGCACCGGGCCCAGCGCGGCCGAGCATCAGGCCACCTCTGTCCATCAGAGACACGCCTGCTTTCATGCACTACTGACAAGGGGCCTGGCGCCTGCGGCCACACAGCCAGCACCTTCCTGAGTGTCCTGTGAGAGGTCATCCCGCCAGCCTCCCCTTCAGGTGACAGGCAGGGCAACAGGCAGGAGGTCAAGTAACCGCAGGAGGTCACACAGCAGCCAGGAGGCGGGGAGGCACCTGAGCCCTGCTGCTCCCAGCCCTGACCGCACCTGGGGACGGGGTAGAAGGACAGAGCCACGAGGGGCTCTCTGGGGCACATCCTGGACTGCAGGGCGAAGTGAGGTGCCCCCCCCCCCCCCCCC
>NW_005370673.1:1108787-1109773 GCF_000412655.1 Myotis brandtii
GGGCAGCTCTGAGGGCTCCCTGCTCACAGGGTGTCCGATGGTGAGTGCCCCGCCCAGGAGGTGCCCGCAGGCCTGCAGGCACGGCCGCCAGCTCATACCCAGGAAGATGAGCAGCACGCCCACGCTGATCTGCAGCACCAGGGAGATGGTGATGAGGGCCACCAGGGGCACGTAGAAGCCGAAGCCGGGGCCCTGGTCGATGACGGCCTTCAGCTGCGAGGCGTTGGCCATCAGCAGGGCGATGTCCAGCATGCTCTCGGCGGCGCTCTTCTTGTTGGCGTAGTGGTTCACGTTGATGAGCCTGTTCCTGCCCCAGCGCGTGGGCTGTGGGGAGGGGCAGTCAGTGGGCTGGCCACCGGGCAGCAGGGGCTGCTGGCCCCCCCCGGGGCTCTTCCCGGGACTGGCAGGGAAGTGGGGGCCCAGGTGAGGCTTCAGAGGGAAGCGCTTAACAGAACAAGAGGCCCAAGAGGGTGAGTAGCCCCTGCAAGACCCTCCCTAGGAATCGAGCCCTGGAAGAGAAAGGAGACACACAACCTCAGCACACACGCAGGCTGGAAGCTGCCACCAGTGACTGCCTGCACGTGGTCTCCGCTTTCCGGGCCGCCTGCCCACGGCACCCCTGCATCCTCTCCCCAGGTCTGAGGTGGGGGTGCCAGGGCAGAGGTGGCTTTTGGGGTGAGAGGCAGATCCCTTCACTCGCCCAGCCCAGCCGGGAACTGCCTGCCTGGACCCCGCCCCGCCCAGAGCACCCCCGCTGAGCAGGGCGCACAGCAGACTCCAGAGCCGCCTGGGCACTCGATGCCGCAGTTGAGCTTAGATCTTCCTTAAGTTTCATTTAAAAAGTTTAAGCCACGTAATTGCGATATGGTTGACAGGCCATAAGCTGCGCACGTTTAATGCAGACGTTGCAGGGCCGGAGGCAAGTCCCCGCCCAGGCCTCCACCCGCCGCCCCTGCCCCTGTGCACAGGGTTTGTGAGGACACAGC
>NW_005370673.1:1110058-1114374 GCF_000412655.1 Myotis brandtii
AGGAGCCCCGCCCCTCGCCTTCCTGCCGGGCCACACCACAGGGGAGTCCAGACCCCCTCGCCTCTGCTGAGAACAGCCCGCTCCAAGCGGGCCCCTCCACTCCCGGCGTCTCCACCTCCAGGTGACCTCAAACTGCCCCCGACTGGCCCTCCCGCCCTGGCCCTTTGTCCTCAGGGGCCGCTGTGCTGCCAAGCTGGAACTGTGGCCTCCTGGGGCCACAGGAGATCCTGTTTCTAGACTCAGAAAAGATGGGAATGGGAGGTGGGTGCGGGAGGGGCCACGCGGTGCTCAGCCCACCTCCACGCTCGCACCTGCAGGAGGGAGGGCCTCGCTTTGTTAAGGTGAAGTTTAGTCTGGAACAACAGGCCCAGAGGAAGAGCTGGCTCTGCTGCCTGCCCCACTTTCCCTCACGTGAGTGGCTCTAAAGTAGTGAATCCACTCGGTTTAAAATTCCAGACCCAAAGGCAGAGGGAAGGCGGCCTCCGCAGCCCGGCCAGCCGCTGGGCCTCCCTGCAGCCCCGTGTGGGTCTCCCTCTGCCTCCCACGCCAGGTCTCCAGCTGCGCTCACAGCGGGTGGCCGTGCCTCACGCCCACGCCTCAGGGCTGCTCCCTCGCCAGGGTCTGGAGCCGGCAGCCACTGCCCGCGGGCCTGTGCCCCACAGCATGCGGCCACCCCTCACTCCACACCCAGTCGCATGCGTGCCCCTGAGTTTCATAAACCACGGGGGCCAGAGTGCTCTCAGTCGAAGCCACCCCAATGCTCATCCCAGTCTCCACGCCCAGAGAAAAAGCCGGGTGCAGACTTACAAAGGGCTCCACCTTCTGTGGGCCACATACGTACACACGAGCTTATGCACACACATCCACAATATACACACACACATAAACACAATCATGCACACACACATAAAACAAAGCCTATACATAAACATAACATGCACACATATACATACACAATAAAGGCATATGTACACATGCATAAGCACACACACATATGTATACGCCCATATGAACCGCTACCTGCCTCCCCAGCTGCCAGGAGCCACCCTGGGAACCTCCTACCAAGACCTAGGCAGTGCAGGGGACAAACACCTTGTTAATGTGCTCCTGGGCCAACAGGACTTCCCAAAACCTCACCTGTGGCCCAGGGGCTGGGTGGCTCAGGGCTGTCGGACTGTTTCCCCTAAAAGCCAGGAAGGGGCCTGTGGGCAGGGAGCTGACTCCGTGCAGGGCTGCCACCCTCTGTGGACAGGGTCTTGTGGCCTCTCTCCGAAGGCAGCTCACGGTTACCCAGGCCGCTGGCCCAGAACACACTGCTGTGCATCCTCCGTCCGGCAGGAGGGGGATTGGGACTTGATTCGAACCCAGGATTTGAACCCAGGTCTGAGGCACCCTGGGTGCCCAGTTCTGGTCACAGTATAAGGGATACTCCAGCCCACTCAGGCTTGAATGGGAGGAGACGGAGGGGGCTTCCCGAGCCTCCAGCCCCCACCCCTGCTCTCCTGGGAGACCAAGCAGGATGGGCTGAGGCCCACTGAGGCCCTGCAGAACCTGAGGGGTTGGTGACTGACCCCCTCCCATTGGGCCTGACTCCACTCTGCCATGGACCCCAATCCTGAGAACAGTGCGGAGCAAGGAGCCGCATGGGAGTCCTGCCTGTCCGCCCGGAGCCCATTTTCACATCTGCTGGGTGACAGACCGAGGACCCCAACAAATCTATGAGGTTCATCACCTGGCCCTCCCCTCTGGCATCCCTGCCCTGAGCCCGGTTCTCTCCCGTCTGTAAACTGGCTGGCGGGATGGGATGAGGGGTCCGAGTGGTGGCTGACAGCGGAGGAGGGCTGTCCAGGAATGGAGACCTGACTGGCCTGGCAGGGCCGGGGTGTCCCCCATCGGAGCTGCCATCGGGACCACTGCACAGGCTGTGTCGGCACCGCCTGGGGCCACATCGGCCCACAGCATCCCCAAACCGTCCCACTCAGCCAGCAAGAGGTCTCCACCCGCTCCAGGCAGGAAGTTTGGTGGGGGACCGAGAGGGTGTTTCCGGTGGCAGCTGGGCTGTAGGCTGGGCACACCCACTTCCTGTGGGCTCAGCACTGGCCTTCAGTGACCCTGCGGCCACATCCACGTCACCTTTTAGAACTTGGCTAAGACCCTGTCAGCCTTGGAATCTGCCGGGAAAGCAGAAAGGAGAGGAGCAAAGGTCCCCCAGCACCTCAGGCTGCACGTGGCCCGGAGCCTTGCCCATCCTGTCCCCCCCACCCCCCCACCCCCGTGCTGTCCTCAGCTGGCCACAGTCCCAGAATCTGCTGCAGCCGTGTCCCCCGCTGCCCCAACCCAAGCCCCCAGGCAAGACATAGCTGCAGGCCACTTTCACAATAACACTGACCCTCACCATTCCTCCTGCCATTAGCAAAAAGGAGCTGACTTACAGAAAACATTTCCGGGAGGGCCAGGGAGGGCTGGGCAGATGGGCCTACGTGCTCGAGCACACGGAGAGAGGCATCTCGGATCTCCCCACTGCCCTGGCCCAGAGGGGCTTGTCTGCCCACAGGTTACATGTCTGACTCCTCTGTAGGCCTGGCCACCTGCGGGGTGAACCATACCGCCCCACTTCACAGACGAGAAAACTGAGGCTGGATGGACTCTGCACCTGCCCACGGCTGCACCGCACAGCCAGGCATCCCAGTTTGTTCTCTTGGGGCCAGGGGCACGCTGGGGACACAGCCCACCCGCCCCTGAAGATGCCCTGGTTTATCCCTCCTCCCAGCAAACCTTTCTTCCCGCCCTCAGGCAGGTGCCTGAGGCTCCGATTCTGGCAGGGACGTGAAGGGAAGGCCTGAGATGAGCCAGGAGAGTGCAGGGGAGAGTCATGCATGTCCGGCGTTCGCCCGGGGAACACGCTGCCTGCGTCCCCACCAGGAGAGGGGCGTGTGTGGCAGGCAGGGACGCGGCACTTCACACATTAACTCCTTTAGTCCTCACAATGACCTCGAGGAACGCACTGCTACCACCCCACTTCACAGATGAGAAACTGAGGCACAGAGTGATGCGCCTTGAACACAACAAGGCAGGTCCTGAGGATGGGAAGGGAGGGAAGAGGCTGGGGTGCAGTGTCGGGTGGAAGTGGGCAAGCTGAGTGGCCCTGTGGCTGCCACCCCTCCAGGAGCTCCCCACTCGTGACCAAAGGAGCCAGACCAGTGTGTTGGCTCACGCAGGCTCCCAGCAAGGCCTGACCTCTCATCACACCTCCTCCCCAGCGCCCACGTACTTGGTGGCCCAGCCTGAGGGCCTTTCTCTCCCTATTCCCTCTGCCTCGGGTGCCCTACTCCACATCGCGGGGGGTAGGGGGCGCACCTGCACCACTCCAGTCCTCCAGGGCCCACTGCCATCACACCAGCCCCTGGGGCTTCTGTCTGCTCTGCTTACAGGATGCAGAGCCACCCCCTCCACAGCCAATGCAGTGCCCCTCCCCCTCCAGAGCCAATGCAGTGCCCCTCCCCCTCCAGAGCCAATGCAGTGCCCCTCCCCTCCAGAGCCAATGCAGTGCCCCCTCCCTCCAGAGCCAATGCAGTGTCCCTCCCCCTCCAGAGCCAATGCAGTGCCCCCTCCCCTGAGACCACAGGTCTGCAGCAAAGTGTGCAGCCAAGGCTGGGAGGTGAGCAGGACCCCTCCCTTCAAACCGACTTCCACCGGCCTGGCCTGGTATTACGTGCTCACACAGCCCCAGGCCGGGAGAGAGCCCAGTGAGGGGAGCAGCTCCCCAGCACACAGCCCACGGCTCCAAGTTTCCCGCCTGGCTTCATCTCTAACCAGGACAGACATCCTGGGCCCCAGGCTGCCCGGCTTTAGGGCGGGGTAAGGGGCTGGGCTGGGGGGTTGCTGTGGGAGAAGGAGGGAAATGATGGTTGTGTGGGACCGGCTCCACCCAGGGCATCCACGCCACCTGGCGCCTGGCTTGCACGCACACCTGGGCCCTACCATCTCTGCCCCCCACCCCCCTCCAGGCCCTCCCCCCAGGGGGGCAGGAACGGAAAGACTGTCAACCAGTCCCCGAGGCTGTGCCCAGGGCAGCTTCACACCCAGGCTGGGAGTGCTGGCACCCAAGTGGCCCAGACCACCACTTGGGCCCAGCCCAGCAGCAGAGGGGACCGAGGGCAGGAGGGCACCAGCTCTGATGTGGGGGCACCTCTGCCCTTGCTTGCCCCACGCTCCCCCCTTCCCCTGGCGTGGCAGGGCAGACGCTGCACAGGCCGCGGGGTGGGTGCGGGAGGAGGGAGGACCACAGTGGCCCCAAGTTCCCTGTCAAGACACGA
>NW_005370673.1:1115472-1124254 GCF_000412655.1 Myotis brandtii
CCAAGGGAGCGGCTGCTGCGCCCTCCTCTCGGGACCCTGACCCCCTGACCGGGCCCCAGGCACCGCTGCCTTCACCGCCTCCCTGTGGAGACCCCGACTCTGCCTTGCCCCCCGCGTCCGTTGATTTCCGCTCTGAAGCCCCTCCCCCCGGTGTGCCCTGAGCAGAGCTACCAGCCATCCCGTGCTCCTCCAGCCACCTGGGGAGGTAGCTGGTCCCTCGGCGGGTGCCAGGCTGCGTGGGTGCTAGGCTGCGGGGCTCCGTGAGCTGAGCCACTGCCAGCAGCTGTGTGGGCGTAGGCAGGAAAGGGGTCCCCTTAGCACACGGCCGGGGCATGGTCTTCCCCCATAAACGGTAGCTCAGCGGGGTAGGCCCCTGAGCCCCGCTGGCTGCAGGGGGGCGCAGTCATTCCGGGTGGTCAGAGCCATGCTGTGTGCCAGGCCCCAGGTCGCTGGAGCTGTGCTCGTGGGGTGGCACTGCTGGACCCAGGTGCACCGCTTGGCTCTCCCTGGGAAGCAGGTGCTCCCCGCACCCGACGGGAGGACACTGGGGCACAGCTGGGGACAGGCCCCGCAGGCCAAGCTCAGGGAGGTGGTGCAGCTGTCTGAGTGGTGGGCCCTGTGGTCTGCCTGCCTGCAGGTGGGCACCTGTGGGGGCTGGAACCCGAGGCCTTGCCCAGCACTGCTCTCCACACACACACACACACACACACACACACGCACACGCACACGCACACACACACGCACACGCGCGCGCACACACACACACACACACACACACGGGTCCTCCCCCTGCTGGCCGGGGTGTTCTGTGTGTGAAACTGAAGGCATGGAAAATGCAAGTCACCCTGGGGATTTACCAGGAGAGGAATCATCCACTCAGCCCTGGTCAGGCCTCCCTGTGACCCCTGGCACATCCATGCCACCCGTTGGGCCCCAGCTGCTGTAGGACCTGCTCACGGAGGCATTTGGATCTGGCCCCTCAGGGCTCTGCTCCTCTGGGGCTGAGGTCAGGGTGTGTGTGGTGCCCCAGGAGCTCACCCAACTGCAGCCCCAGTCTCTCTGCCTTCCACGCAGACTGCCAGCTGGGGGGCTGGGGGAAGGGTCCCCTGGGTGGCGGCATTCCTGCGGCTGTCCCAGGCGGGCGGAGCTGCTGTCAGCCTACCTCCCAGCTACGGAAGCAGGCTCAGAGAGCTGCTCAGTTCCCGGTCTGCCTCCCCTGCTACAGGAACAGGAGCGTGGGGTGCCTGGGGTCAGTCGGGCCCGGCACGCGGCCCTCACAGCGGCCGTTACGCTCACATAACCCAACCTGCTGCTCAGGAGCCGCTGGAAATCCAGACTTAGATGTTGGCGCCCTTTGCGCAGAAAGCACGTGCCCCTGCCCCAGCCCCAGCCACATGGGACTCACACCCCACCCTCCCGGGGCAGCGCTGGTTCGGGATGGGCCAGGGAGAGGCGGCCAGGAAAGAGGTCCCGTGTCCCTGTGTGCAGAAGGCAAGAGTGGAGGGGTGGGGGGAGGAGGGGGGCTGAGGAGCCTGCCCCTGCCTGTCCTGCACCACGAGTGTCTCGGTGGCTCAGCGGGGAGTTGGGGTGCCTGGCCTCCCACCCTGAAGATGCTGTCCTGTGGGGCTCCTGACAGCTCTGGTCTGGGGTCCCGTGTCCCTGCGTGCAGAAGGCAGGAGCCAGGAAAGGCCGCGGTGGGCAGTGGGCCGACGGGCCTTTAGGTCTGGGTATGTCGCCCTGCTCTGTAGGGAAGACACGTGTGCAACTCGCGCACACATGCGGACACGCACAACCGGCTGCACACGCAGCGCTGGCTGAGTGCACTTGCCCCTCTGAGCGGTGTGACTGGGCCGTGCCTCCTGTCTGTAAAATGGGGGTGCCGGGAAGAGGTGCCCCTCCGCACACTGTTGCTTGGAGCAGGCAGCCTCGACCCGTGGGCAGGCCCAGAGGTGCAGCCTCGCTCTGCTCCGGGCACACCCTCACCGCCCCTCTCAGTGGCCCCTGGAGAAGCGTGGGTGTGGGGAGGAGGTGCGCTGAGACACCGTGTTTGTGAAAGTGGCGGGCTCCTATCCCTCTCCATCTCTGAGAGGCGGGAGTGGGGCGGGGATGAGACAAGGCTGGAGGTGGCGAGGCCTGCCCTGGCATCCTGGGTGGAGGGCAGCAGGCCTGTGCAAGGTCCTGGCCAGGAGGCTGGCTCTGCAGCTGCAGCTCTGCCCTCCTGGGCCCGGGCCCGCCCCCACATGCCCACTGCCAGGAGCAGCGTGCCTGGGGCAGTGGACACTCCCTAGGAGATGGTAGCTGCCCCCGGGGCGCCCCGGGCACCGTTACATGGCAGTGGGTGGGGCCCAGTGCTCTTTGCTTCTGTCAGGCACTTTCAGGAACCACAGCTCCCACCAGGTGGTGACAGCGTGAGGGGAGAGGGCGGCCACCGGAGGAAGGTGCCCTGCCATCGCTCCCACTTTGAAGACAGGAGAGGAAGCGCCGCTGTGTCACACAGGCAGCCCGGCCGAGCCTGTTAACAGGCCGGTAACACGGTGGGCACCTACGCAGGCGCATCGCCCCTCGGCCCTTGCAGGACTTGACATGCCAGGGCCACGTGGAAAGGAGCAGCTGGCCCTCAAAGGCCCTGATCCCCAGAAACAAAGTGGGTGCTGAACTGCCTTGCAGCCATCAGCAGAGCAGGCACCGCAGCGGCCGGCTCCGGCAAGGGGTCCGGATGTGCAGGCCGTCTGCTCACCTGTGCGCCCATCTCTCCCCGGCACGGGTAGGCCTGGCTCCACTGTCAGCTACTGGCACCTGTGCCAGCAGAGCCCTTCCCCAGCAGTCAGGGCAAAGGCGGCGGGGACAGCGCTCAGCCCATGTGAGCCCTGACTTCGGTGCAGCAAGTGGTGCCCCGTTTACCTGCAGCTTTGCGTGCCCTGGCTGCTTCCTGAGGGTCGGGGGGCTGTGCTGTCCTCACGACTCACTCCTTCCTGCTGCCTGTACTACGGTGCAATGGCCGGAGCTCCCGCAGCCACTGGCCCAGGAGGAGAGCGTGGGCCTG
The DNA here is from genome assembly GCF_000412655.1 of Myotis brandtii. Taxonomy (NCBI): domain Eukaryota; kingdom Metazoa; phylum Chordata; class Mammalia; order Chiroptera; family Vespertilionidae; genus Myotis; species Myotis brandtii. Next base: position 1,118,516 of record NW_005370673.1, read on the forward strand.
GGGGTCTCGCACAGCACAGTGAAGACAGAGAGCCTGTCTCTCCAGTGGGGCACTGAGCCCAGACCCTCCCCGGTGCCACCTCCACACTTCTCAGTGGGAGTAAGAAAGAAGTCTGTCTTGTTTTGAGAGTGCTGTAATCTTTTTTCTGATATCCACAGCTGATCTCAATCCTACTTTTCATATATTTTCATTAATAAATCATTTTTTCTTTAAGCACAGAACATACAACAGATTAAACACTGCCCCTCCCCTCAAGCCTATGTTGAAAAGTACATCCCGCTGGCCAGCTTGAGGCCCTCCGAAGTCTTCTTTCGGAAGTCCTCACTCCTGGGTGCTCCCCACCCCCTCCCGCCGCCCTTCTCTTGCTCCATGGACTCCCGTTTACCTCGGGGCCTTTGCATGGCCCTGCCCCAGGCGCTGCCTTGTCCCCTGACTGCAGACCGCTGTCTGCCACAGCCCCTGGCCCCTCACCATGCCCTGGGGCAGGCCTGAAAGCACTGGTCTTGTTCGTGTGGGGCTGACTGTGCCCTCCTGGGGCCCGGACTCAAAGCCCAGGCACTGCTGACGGTGGCCCACCCGGCCGTCTGCACGGGGCACGCCCTGGCCACGTCCCTTTGCTCAGCCTCCAGGCCTGCCTCAGCGAGTAGCGGGTGCAGCCTGTGCTCCACAGAGACTGACGACACGGCCACGCTGGAGCCGCCCAGGCCCGGGTCTCGGCCCGACCAAGAGCGGAGTCAGTGGCCGCGGGTGAGTGTGGAAAGGAGCGCGCCCTTTGGAACCCTCGGGGCAAGTGATCTGGTTTGGCGAAGAGCAGGCGCTGGCAGGCCAGGTCTCGTCTGGGTGCCCCTTCCTCTTCCCGAGGTCACTGCTGGCTGTGGCCTGTGCAGGGCGGTGTGGAAGCCTGGGCAGGCCACGGCTGCCCCTTAGTAAGTTGGGTCTGAAAGCTTCACATCTGGCCCAGGTGCTCAGCGGACAGCTGCTGAGTGAGCAATGAGGCGAGCAGACCCAGCTGACTCCCTCCTGCCTTCCCTGTCCAGGGCCAAAGCCTCTTTATTCCCCAAGTCTGGGTGCTGCCTCCTCCAGGGAGTCCCAGGTGCCCCTGAGGGCATCCTCTCTGTACCCCGAGGTTTTCCTGCCCCCCCCCCCCGAGACTCCCCCCTCACTAGGGCTCAGGAGCTGCCTCCTGCGGCACCCACAGAGTCCAGGGTGCTTCCCAGCCCTGAAGGCTCTGAGTTGTGACATGACCTCATGGTTCTGGCCGAGTGGAGACACTGCCACCCAGAGGCCTGGCTGGGGCCTGACGGTGCTGCCTCACTCCTGCTTCGGGTGGGGAAACAGGTTCCCAGAGCTGAGGCTGAATACAGGCCTCCTGAGCCCACCCACCCTCCCGAAATGGGTGCCGAGAGCCACCCGGAGGCCATGGTGAGGCCCGAGGGAGCCGGCTTTTCCCTGGAGTGGGGCCACCTTAGACCCCAGGCCAGCACGCTCCAGGGCCTGCGCGGAGCGGGGCTTCGGGCCTGGTGTGCATCTGAGTGGGGAGGGGGCAGCAGGTGGCCTCATCCAGGGGGTGTCCTTGTCCCGCTCTGGCTGGCCAGTCCCAGAACCAGGAGGGACAGGCTCACCAGCCCCCGCTTCCGTTTCTGCCCGGCCCAGGAGGGGTTGCTCTGAGGACCTCATTCTGAGCCCTGAGGTGGGGACTAGGGTCAAGTCATGGGTTTGACTGGGGACCCACTTCTGGGCACGTGCCATGTGCTCCTTCCCACGCGGCCCTCCCGGTGCCCTCGGCCTGTGCCCTCTGCTGTGGCAGGCCTGGGCCTGTCCGTGTGGCCACGGAAATGGCCGCCCTCAGAGGCACTGTTTGCAGTCGTTTCACTGGCAGAAACCGGGGAGGGCCGAGCTCCCGGGGACCTGGGTTCCTGCCACCTGTCACCTCTCACGGTTGAAGAGCAAATGCAGTCCAGCAGATGCACGCACTGCCCACCCAGGGAGGGCGGAGACCTTGTTTGCTGAGACCCTGCGGCGGGGCGGGGTAGAGCGGGGTGGCCGGCAGGGAGCGGGCAGCTGTGGCTTCTGCCTCCGTCTGAAATGCTGGCTTCAACCGCCTCGGCTTCCAAGTTCCTTCCTCTGCTTCCTTCCTTCCTTCCTGCCAGCTCAGGCTGATCAGATCATCTGGGGGCTGAGGTGTTCCATTTGATTCCCCAGCTGCTGCCTACAGACTAGGGAGGGCGTGGCCGACTGCAGGGGCTCAGGGGCCGAGCCCCAGGCTCCAGAGCAGAGTCAAGGCGGGTCCGGACGCCGGCCTCTCTGTGGGACCAGCTGCCTGTGCCACTCCTGGGTGGTGTCTGCACTGGGCAGAGGCTGCCGTCTCTGGGGCGGCTCCCCAGGCACCACATCTCTGTCCGTGGCTCCAATGGCACCGGGGTCGGCAGGCCTGGTGCTGGGCAGAGCCCAGGGCAGCCTGCAGCTGGCTCTCACTAAGGGCATCTCCCAAGCTGATGGAAACCCAGGCAACACAAAGGGGCTTTTATCCGCTGGACGGCGGGTCCCCCTCTGCGCACAGGGAGGACAGACAGCCTTTCAGGAAGCCCCGCAGGCTGGCCCTCCTGCTCGGCAGGGTTTTCCAGATCCTTCTCCAACCCATTACTCACTCTGTCCTGGCAGGGCCTCCTGCCTCTTTCCTGCAGAAACCATGAGAGAGGAGAAAGCAGAGAGGGGAAGAGAGAGATGGAGGGACAAAGAGGGAGAGAGATGGGGCCTGGGAGAGACAGAGGGAGAGGGACTGAGGGGGTCGGAGAGAGCTAGACAATAGAACATGGAGACAGGTTAGTCTCATCTCCCTGGGGTGCTCTGCCTCAGCGGCTCCCTGGGTGTGAACAGGTGCGTTTATGTCTCCCTGACACCCTCTCGGTGAGCTGAGAGCGGGCTTCACACCCAGGATGTGACTTCCTGTCCCTGAAAATGCCTGTGCTTCCCTCCGGCCAGTACAGCGTGGCTGTGCTGCTCCTGCAAATGCACGATTAAGTAACAGTTAACTCCTAGTTGACACCTATAGTAGCTAAACCTTTTCATGTGTTCAAACCAATGTTACTAGTGCTTTGGGAAGGTTAAGAAGTAGCTTGGTTGCTAGTAATAGAGACCTTCACTTTCACATCTATACTTGTCTGGCCTCCCTCAGTCACTGGGCCCATCTCTGTGCCCAATCAATTACAGCCAGGTGGCGTGTGGGATGTCAGAGGCTGGGTCACAAAGGACATGGTGGCTTTGGCCTTTCTCTCCTCGGTCACTCGCTCTGGGGAGCCAGCCACCTTGTCGTGAGGAGACCTGGTGTAGGGAGGAGCTGAGGCCCCTAGCCAGCACCTAATGGCCGTGAGGGAGTGAATCACGGGAAGTGGATCCCCGGCCCCAGTCAAGCCTTCAGATAAGACCTCAGCCCACTTAGAGTCACCCTGCAGAGTCACTGCTAAATTGGCCCATAGAAACTGACAGAGACAGTAAATTATTTCTTTTTAAAGCCACTAAGTCGTAGGGTAAGTTGTTTCACAGCCATAGGTAACTAAAACAATGAAGATTTTGGTCAAGAGGCCAAATTCTGCTGTGGCGTCAGATAACCCCAACACAGTGGTGGCAATCACACTGAGGGTTATTTCTCACTCATGCACATCTCCTGTGCACCCAGGTGGCATCCAGGCACCAGTATATTTCACTCTAGTAGCAGATCACTTCCTGTCACATTCAGAGGGTGAGATGGGTCATGTGATCATACCCAGATGTATGGAACCAAGAAAGTCATTGGGTAAACTATGAGCATTGTTTCTGCCATAAGAATCAAAATCACTATAAATGGCTACTACCTATTTTTAAAAATGACCTCAGATCTAAAGACAGTCATTTTGAAATTATGATTCACAACTTTTCACTTCCTATGGAATAAACGAAACCTTTTTTCATTTTAAACCTGAGAGTATCCAAACTTCCACAGTTGTTACAAGACAGAAACTTGAAAACAAAGCAACTCTTCTTCACAAATATCTGGTAACTAGAGGCCCGGTGCATGAATTCGTGCACAGGTGGGGTCCCTCGGGGTGGCCTGTGGAGATCGGGCCACAGCTTGCACCCCCTGCCTCACAGCCCCGCAGCCCCACCTGGCATCCTGCCTTGGCCTGGCACCACCCCCTCACCTGCTCCACCATCCTGCCTGCAGGGTGATCGATTGGGGCTGGGCCCCCCTGCCTGGCTCCCTCAGCACCTGGGAGCCAGGCGGCGGCCCCGCCGCCACCGCTGGTCACCATCTGCAGGATGATTGGTGGGGTGATTGGGCCCCGCTACACCTGCCTTGACCTGGAGCCGCCCACTCACCTGCTCCACCATCTCCCCGTGGTCCCACTCTCGTTGGGGCCCATCGGGGCCAGCAGTGCCTCCACTGCGCATGCTGCCAGCACCATGTCACTGATGCCTGCCATGTTCCGCACCACCCCCTGGTGGTCAGCGCACATCATAGCGAGCGGTTGAACTCCCAGTCTCCCGGTCAAACTCACAGTCAAATGACCACCCGAGGGGACAATTTGCATATTAGGCTTTTATTATCTACTGGAGGCCCAGTGCACAAAATCGTGCGGGTAGGGTCCTAGGCCTAGCCTGCGATCAGGGCCATCTTCTGCCCATTCGCCAGTCCCAGGCTGAACGCCGCCTCCGCTGCTGGGGCGGGTAGGTCGCGGGTGCGCCCGCAGCTTCCATCAGCTCTGCAAGCCCCAGCAGCAGCGGCGGCAGCAACGGCAGTGATGGCGGTGGCAGTGACAGCAGCAGCGCCCGCATGAGCGGCTCCAAGCAGGCCGCATGTTCCATCAGCGGCCGGCCCAGGGCACGGGCATGGAGGTGAAGTCGCTGGTGCCTGCCTTTCTGCTGGCCTGAGCCCCCAAGCAGCCGGGGATGAGTTAGGGATCCCAATGGCCTGACAGCCAGCCCGGTCCTCCCGCCTCCCACCCCGGTTCCCCCGTTCATCGTCGCTGATCCATCGGAGCCTGCGGACTAGCGGGAGGGACCAAGAGGTCAGCCTTTCCGCCCGCTCGCCAGTCCCCAGTCCCACCCCGCTGCCACCCACCCACTTCCCTGTGGTTCCCTGCTCACCAACAGGCGGGGGCAGGAGGGTGGGGAGTTGGGGGAGGGGAGGGACCGAGAGGTGGTCAATACACCTCATGTTGTTGCCCTAGCCGGTTTGGCTCACTGGATAGAGCAGTGATGGTGAACCTATGACACGCGTGTCAGAGGTGACACGCGAACTCATTTTTTTTTGGTTGATTTTTCTTTGTTAAATGGCATTTAAATATATAAAATAAATATCAAAAATATAAGTCTTTGTTTTACTATGGTTGCAAATATCAAAAAATTTCTATATGTGACACGGCACCAGAGTTAAGTTAGGGTTTTTCAAAATGCTGACACGCCGAGCTCAAAAGGTTCGCCATCACGGTGCTGTCCTCTCCTCTGTTTTTACTCTTTTTACTTATGCTCTCCCCTCTGTCTGAAGTGCCATGTCCCCTGCATGTCACCAGACTGACTCTTGCTCCTTTAAAAAGACTCAGCTCAGCCCCTACCCTCATTCCATCCCATCCCAGGCTAGGAGACTTCCCTGGAATCCCGAGTCCCTGCCTGAGTCACCGTCCCAGTACTTAACCCTTTGACTGGACTTGGTGATTTCTCCCACTACCAGGGGTGGGCAAACTTTTTGACTCGAGGGCCACA
>NW_005370673.1:1127587-1129083 GCF_000412655.1 Myotis brandtii
TGCTTAGAGTTGCAGCTGAGAGGCCGGCAAGTCAGGCGGGGAACGTTGGAGTTCGCCATCACTGGAGCAAGCAAGCCTCCCTGTTCGCTTCAGTGCATGGCTGCCGGCCGCCATCTTGGCTTACAGTTAATTTGCATAAGGATATGCTGATTAGCCAATGGGAAGGGTAGCGGTCATACACTAATTACCATTTTTCTCTTTTATTAGTGTAGATAATAATAAAAGCATAATATGACAGCGGAATAACCGTCTGGACGACCACACTAGGACACCTACTGGCACCAGGCCAGCCAAGGCTGGTGTGATGCGATTGGTTGGGGGCCCATGATCGCCCCACAGAGGGAGGCCCAGGCCACTGACCGGCGGGTGGGTGGGGCCTCCCTCTGCGGAGGCAATCCATCGCAGCACCCCAGCTGGGTGGGCAGGGCCTACCTCTTTGGGGAGATCAATTGCAGATCCCTGTGATTGATCACCCCAAAGAGGGAGGCCCAGGCTACCTGGCGGGTGACACTGCGGCGGGTGGGCGGGGCAATTGATCATGGGGCTGCAGGACTGCAAGAGGGCGCAGGCTGGGCTGAGGGACCCTCCCCCAGTGCAAGAATTTCATGCACTGGGCCTCAAGTAGAGAATCTGTATCAAAAGGCTAAATTATCTATTTTTTCTGATCGAAATAATTTTGCTTCTGGGAATCTAAAGAAGCATTCTTTACTATCATAAAGCTTTACATATAATTCACCATAGTGTTGTATGAAGTAAAGAAAAACCAGAGGCAACTTAAATATAGACTGCAGTACCCCCTGTGAGAGCGCCATGTGACCAGTCCGAGCAGTGCTTGAGTAGAGTGCCTCCCAGGCAAGGGCGAAGGTCGCAAAGGGAATGAATGCAATGATGCACACACACTTACATAGAACAGAAGCACTGAAATGCTACGTGTCTCCTCTGGGCGATGGGAGGGGGTCGTTGCTGACTTGACAAGCTTTCTCCAGTGGCACCTTTAAGCCTGCTGGCCTCCTTCTCCATCCATCTGTGCATATAACTTCATGCATATTTCATACCAAGACCAAAAAGGAAAAGGAAGACACTTAAACAGAGATGCTGGAGTGTTGGGTCCCTAATCAGAGGTGGATGTACTGGCTTCCCGTCTTCTCGAGGCGACAGCTCCCTGCACTCTTGGGAGCTTCCCCAGGAGCAGGGACAGGGAGGGCGCAGCACAGAGGATGCTCTGGAGCAGCACCAGGATGCTGGTCTTGTATCCATAGGAACCAGGTGGGGCCCACCATGGGCTCCTGGGTGCGACAGCCAGGCCTCCCACTCACTGGCCCCCTGTACCTCCCTGACTCATACCGCATGATACCAATGACCCTCCAGTGTCCACACCCCTAACACGCCAATCCATACCATGCACACCCCCATAATGCCCACCCCCATAATGCACACCCCCATAATTCCCACCCCCATAATTCCTACCCCATAATGCCCACCCCCCATAATTCCCT
>NW_005370673.1:1130271-1132195 GCF_000412655.1 Myotis brandtii
CCATATTGCCCACCCCCCTATAATGCTAAGGCTATTTGGAATCATTTTTGGTTCCATATAAGTTTTTGGAATATTAGTTATAGATTTGTGAAATATGCTGTTGGTATTTTAATAGGGATTGCATGAAATCTATAGGTTGCTTTGGGTAGTATGAACATTTTAATGATGTTGATTCTTCCAATCCATGAACATAGTATATGCTTCCACTTTTTTGTATCTTCCTCTATCTCTTTTATTCAGTGACTTAGAGTTTTCCAAGTACAGGTCTTTTACCTCCATGGTTAAGTTTATTTGTAGGTACCCTATTTTATTTTTTGTAGCAATGGTAAATGGAATTGTTTTCTTGGGTTCTCTTTCTGAGAGTTCATTATTAGTGTATAAAAATCCACCGATACCTGGATATTAATTTTGCATCCTGCTACTTTGCTAAATTCATGTATTAAATCTAGTAGTTTTTTGGTGGCTTCCTTAGGGTTTTCTATGTATAGTATCATGTCACCTGCAAATAATAAGTTTTACTTCCTCCTTTCCAATTTGGATGTCTGTTATCTCTTCTTGTCTGATTGCTGTGGTTAGGAATTCCAGTACTATGTTGAATAAGAGTGGTGAAAGTGGACATCCCTGTCTTGTTCCTGATCTTAATGGAAACACTTTTTTGCCCATTGAGTATGATGTTGGCTGCAGGTTTTTCACACATGGCTTTTATTATATTGAGGTATGACCCCTCTGTCCCCACTTTGCAGAGAATTTTTATCATAAATGGGTGCTGGATTTTTTCAAATGCTTTTTCTGCATCTATTGATATAATCATGTGATTTTTATCCTTCAGTTTGTTTATGTGATGTATCACATTTATTTATTTACAAATATGGATGCAAGTACCAACTTTGCATCCCCCAAATAAATTCCACTTGGTCCTGGTGTATGACATTTTTAATTTATTGCTGGATATGATTTGCTAATATTTTGTTGAGGATTTTAGCATCTATGTTCATCAGGGATATTGACCTACGACTTCCTTTTTGAGTAGTGTTTTTGTCTGGTTTGGGATTAGCATTATGCTGGTCTCGTAAAAAAAGCTTGGAAGTCGTCCTGTCTCTTGAATTTTTTGGAAAAGACTGAGGAGGATAGGTGTTAGTTCTTTCTTGAGTGTTTGATAAAATTAACCTGTGAAACCATCCAGGACTTTTGTTTGCTGGAAGTTTTTTGATTACTACTTCAATTTCATTAGTTGTTATTGGAATATTCAGGTTCTCTGAATCTTCCTGATTGGGTTTTGGAAGATTTTATGTTTCTAAGAATTTGTCCATTTCGCCCAGGTTGTCCAATTTGTTGGCATATATTGTTCATACTATGTTCTCGCAGTCCTTTTTTAAAAAATAAATCTTTATTGTTCAGATTATTACAGATGTTCCTCTTTTTTCCCCCCATAGCTCCCCTCCACCTGGTTCCCACCCCAACCCATGCCCTTACCCCTCCCACTGTCCTCATCCATAGGTGTAAGATTTTTGTCCAATCTCTTCCCACACCCTTCACACCCCCTTCCCCCTGAGAATTGTCAGTCCACTCCCTTTCTATGCCCCTGCTTCTATTATATTCACCAGCTTATTCTGTTCATCAGATTTTTTTATTGACTTAATTTTTAGGTTCACTTGTTGATAGATATGTATTTGTTGTCCCTTTGTTGTTCATAATTTTTATCTTTACCTCTTTCTTCTTCCTCTTCTTAAAGAATACCCTTCAGCATTTCATATAATCCTGGTTTGGTGGTGATGAACTCCTTTAGCTTTTTCTTGTTTGTGAAGCTCCTTATCTGACCTTCAATTCTACATGATCTTCTGGCCTTCTGTTAAGAAATCAGCTGACAGTCATATGGGTACTCCCTTGTAGGTAACTAACTGTTTTTCTCTTGCTGTCTTGCTGC
>NW_005370673.1:1132875-1152550 GCF_000412655.1 Myotis brandtii
AAATCCAGTAATTTGCTTTCCTCCATTTCTTTCATTTGTGACATGTTTCGTTGTCTCTGCATTTTGGCTGCTTCCCTGTGTTGATAGAGTGGCTTTGTGTGATAGGTGTCCTATTGGGCCCAGTGGCTCAGCCTCCCCAATCACCTGAGGTGGACACCCTTGGTGCACCCCTTTGTGGGCTGGGTGCACAGTCTTGTTGTAGTTAAGCCTTGATTGCTGTTGGTATCCCTGGGAGGAAATGACCTCCAGGCCAATTGACTGCAAGGACCCACTGTGTCTATAGTGGAAGAACTGCTGTGCTGGAGACACACTTATGGGGCAGGACTTGCTTCAGTGGGTCTTTGGTGCTCACTGAGTCTGCCTCTTGAGTGTGTCACTTATGGATGTGAGGAGTTGAAATCTGGTATCTGACCACTTGGTACACTGCCTCCTGGATCTCCAAGGAGGTGCAAATTCAACCAGTGTGTGAGTCCACCCAGCAGGAGCTACGGCGAGATCTGCAGATTTCTCCTCTTTGTTTGGGGTTTGGAAGTTTTGGAGCTCTCTGACCCAGCTGCAGTTTGTTAGGTTAGGCTGTGAAAGGACAGGCGATTCATTTGCGCTGCTGTGCACAGCTTGGGTGGGGTTGTAAATTGGATGGGGTGGGGTCTCAGAGAATCACCAGGGCGGAGCAATCAGCGACGTCAGCCATCTCCAGGTCTCCACGTCCCTGCATCCCTGCGTCCCCGAGTCCCGCGCCACCACAGTAACAATGATCCCTGTGAGCAGTTCTGCAAGATAGCCACCCTCACTTTCTGACCCGATGCCAGACAGTCCAGTTTCTCCCTGTAGGAGTCTGGATCCCTAGAGTCTCGCCGGAAACGAGTTCAGTGCAGTGGGAAGCTTGTATCTCCCGATTGAAAAAAATCGCGCACCCAGGTGCAGCCCAGTTCGCATGCCTCCATACCTCTGCTCTTGGTGCCTCCGCACCTCCTACCCAGCCTCAATGCGCCTTTTTCTTTCCTTCTAGTTGTAGAACTTCCACTCAGCCAGCTTTCCCATGGTTCTGGATGATAGCCGTTTTGTCTTTTAGTTGTAGTTTTAACGTGTATATACCTTATGCCGCCATCTTGGTTGTCAAAGTTCTCTTGCAGTCCTTTGTATTTCTGTGATGTTAGTTGTTACTTCACCTCTTTTATTTCTGATTTTATTTATTTGAGTCCTCTCTCTTTGTTTCTTGATGAGTCTGGCTAAAGTTTCATCAATCTTGTTTATCTTTTCAAAGAACCAGCTCTTGGTTTCATTAGTCTTTTGTATTGTTTTTTTAGACTCTATGTCATTTATTTCCACACTGATCTTTATTAATTTCCTTTCTTTTACATACTCTGGGCTTTGTTTGTTGTTCTTTTTTTAGTTCTTTTAGATATAGGGTCAGATATTTTATTTAAGCTTTTTCTTGCTTCTTAAGGTAGGCCTGTAATGCTATGAACTTCCCTCTCAGGACTGCTTTCACTGTGTCCTATAGATTTTGGGTTGTTGTGTGTTCATTTTCAATTGTTTCCAGAAAGTTTTTGATTTCTTCCTTGATCTCATTGGTAGCCCATTCATTGCTTAATAACATACAATTTAGCCTCCATGTGTTTGAATATTTTTGAGTTTTTTTATTGTAGTTGATATCTAGTTTCATGCCATTTTAATCTGAGAAGATGCTTGACATGATTTCAATTTTCTTGAACTTGTAGAGACTTGTTCTGTGTACTAACATGTGTGGTCTATCTTTGTGAATGACCCATGTGTACTTGAGAAGAATGTATATTCTGCTGCATTGGGGTGAAATGTTCTATTAATGTCAATTAAATCCATCTGATCCAGTGTGTCCTTTAGAGTCACTGTGTCCTTGTTACTTTTTTTTCCTGGAAGATCTATCCAGTGAAGTCAGCAGGGTGTTAAAGTCCCCTACTATGACTGTGCTGTTGTTTATCTCTCTTTTAAAATCCTCCAATAGTTTTTTAAAAATATATTTAGGTGCTCCAATATTGGGTGCATATATGTTTACCAAGGTTATATCCTTTTGTTGAATGAATCCCTATAGTATTATGTAGTGACCTTCTTTGTTTCTTCTATGGCCTTTGTTTTGAAGTCTATTTTGCCAGATATGAGTACTGCTACCCCAGCTTTTTTTGTTTGTTTGTTTCCTTTTTGCATGGAATATTTTTTCCACCCCTTCACTTTCATCCTGTGTGAGTCTTTTGTTTTGAGGTGGGTCTTTTGTAGACAGCATATATATGGGTCGTGTTTTCGTTTCCATTTAACTAAACTCTGTCTTTTGATTGGAGCATTTAAGCCATTTATATTTAAGATTATTATTGATAAGTATTTATTTATTGCCATTTTAATTCTTTGTGCCCATGTTCCTCTCACTTTCTATTTCTTCTTATTATTAAAACAGACCCTTTAACATTTCTTGCATTGCTGGTTTGGTGGTAAAAAACTCCTTTCTTCTTCCTCCTCTACTTCTTCTTCTTCTTTTTCTTCTGCTTCTTCTTCTTCTAATCTTGGAAGCTCTTTACTTCACCTTTAATTTTAAATGATTGCCTTGCTGGATAGAGTAGTCCTGGTTTCAGGTCCTAGCTGTTCCTTACGTTGAATACTTCATTCCAATCCCTTCTGACCTGTAGTGTTTCTATTGAGAAACCAGCTGACAGCCTTATGGGAGCTTCTTTGTAGGTAATGAATTGCTTTTTTCTTGCTGCCTTTATGATTCTCTCTTTTTTGAACTTATATTCATATATGCATAAGCCATGGACATAGACAATGATGTGGTGAAGCCCTGGTGTGGATGGTGGGTGTGGGCTAGAAGGGGAAACATGGAGACATTGGGGGGGGGGGTTAAAATGTAATAATAATGAATAAAATAATGTATAGAATAAGAAGAGAAGAATGGAAAATTTAAAAAAAAAACAAAGAAAGAAAAAACTAGTTGGAGAAAAGGAAAGAGAGAAATAAGGGATATGAGAGAGATAAAGAGAGGCAGAAATGAAGTGAAATCTAAAAAATAAAGAGAAGATTATGTACAAAATAATAATAAAGAAATAAAAAGAAAATGAAAAAAAGTGGAGTTGGGCTCCCAGATCCTGGTGCCCCTGATTCCCTCTGGCTCTGCTGTTGGTGGCCGTCACTGGGTTTTGCTCCAATGCTGTGTGCTCATGGGCCTCCCAGGTGCTTCCCTGCCTGGTTTTTGGCACCGGGTATAAGCAGACTCGTGTGGGGGTCCTGCTTGTAATCCGTCGGCGGGCGGGCACTCTGTCATTTAGGCAGGGCCGGCTGCGCTGGCTGTACTCCCCGGGGAGCTCCCATCTGCTTCCCTGTAAGGCCCCCGGGGGCCCAGTGCACACCCCTCTACCTCCCACACACAGACCCCCGAGAGAAACCCAGGGAGACCGTGCAGCATTCCAGCTCTCCCGCTCCGGCCCTGCCTTGCCACCTCTCAAATAGGAGGGGACAAAAAGCAAACAAAAAGCAGCCCTCTTGGCAGGTCAGTCTTTCTGCGCAGCCGGCTGCGGTGGGCAGGGCCTCCACCCAGGCTCCAACCGGCCAAATGCCGAGCCCCGGTCAGCCCAGCCCAGCCCCAGTGGCTCTGATTTCTCGCCCACCCCCTTTCCTAAGCTGGACCTCAGCAGCATGGGCAGCTGCAGCAGGTTCACGGGCCACAGAGGCCACGGCAAGCACACCTGAGGTAGAAGTGAAGTAGGAAAGTTCGATCTCTCTCTTTTAAAAATATATGTTTTTATTGATGTTTTAGAGAGAGAGGAAGGGAGAGGGATAGAGAGAAACATCGATGAGAGAGAGACATCATGGATCGGCTGCCTCCTGCACGCCCCCCACAGGGGATGGAGACCACAACCCAGGCCTGTGCCCTGATGAGGAATCCAGCTGCTGAACTCTTGGTTCCTGGGTCGATGCTCAGCCACAGAGCCACACTGCCGGGCACTGGATCTCTTTTGTTTCCTAGGCACACAGCCCCGCCCAGCTCTCTGCCCGGGGTTCTTCTCAGCCACTGTGGGGGCGCCCGCAGCCCTTCCGCACGGAGCTGGGGAGCGGGGAGCGTCCTGCAGGCCCGGCCTCGCAGCGGGGCCGTGGGATCCAGTGGAGACTGGGAACCTCCCCTCACTTGGGGTTGCCCATTCGCTCACCATCCAGTGGGATGTTTTGTTGCAAATTGCAGAGACGACACCTGTGCCAGGTGCGACGGGCTTCATGCTCTCGCAGCCTCGCAGACCTGCAGAGGGAGGCGGGCCACAGGTCTCCTGACTTCTGTCTCTGGTGTTGGGTGTCTCGGCAGGGCGCTCTGTCCGGCACATGTGGCAACAGGCCCTCCTGGCTGATGATGCAGACGGAGAAACGGGCGTCCTGGAGCCCACCTCACCCGCCATAGCTTCACCTCTTCCTGCTCCCTGCCTCCTTCCTTCAGCCCCAGGCCTGCGGCCACCGCTCAGGGTCATGCTCTTCTGCCTGGTGTTGCAGGTCATGACCTCTAAACTGTGACCTCTGGCCCCTGTCTATTTGATGAGGGTGTCCACACATGACACTCAGCTTTGCTAGTCCCCCAGTGATGCAGCCTGGGTGGCAAGGGACAGGGGCAAGCTTGGGCTGGGCACCCTCACTGGCTTGCGGGGGGGGAAGGGGGGCGGGGACGCCTTTGGCGGTTGCCTGGGGCCTTGCTTACAGACAAGGAATAAGCCGCCACTGCACAAGTTGCTGTGCTTCCAGGGCAATCTTCGTCCTTCACAGGACGCGCCCCACAGGCACCCTGGAGGCTGCTCTCCCGGCCCATCTGCTGCGGCGAGGAAGTCGGTGCTGGGGGCCGAGCACAGGTGCCTGTGGGAAGGCGGGTGCCAGCGCTCATGAGCCAGCACGTGGAGCACAGCGAGAGCTGCCTCGGGCCCTGGCAGGCAAACCCAAATGCCCCCCATCTTACCCCACAGGCCACACACATGATCACCTACCCCCAGCTCCCCACTGCCCACGCCCAGGGCAAATCCCTTGAGGGCAGCCCAGCTGGGGGGTGCAGGGCTGCCTGCCAGGACCTGGGTGGTCCCTCCCGCCAATAGTCCAAGAACACTTTGTCCTTCCCCTGATGGGAGAACTCAGCTTCAGTTTTATGTAAGTACTATTGGTGTTAGAGCTTACTTTCCTTTAAGCCAACTAAAAGGAGCTCTTTTACAGATTAATTTTGGCAATACCCTCTGGAGGCAGAAAAACACCACATACACATAACATATATCCATAGACGTACATAAACATACAATCAGACACAAACTGAGACCCCACAGCTTTATTCCCTGGCAGTGGCCCTGGGTGAGTGGTCTGATGATGCTGTGGACTATATTCTGAGTAAGGGAGCTTCCATAGTGGCCTGTGCTTTATTTTATTACTAGAAGCCCATTGCACGAAGATTCGCGCAATAGGCCTTCCTTCCCCTGGCTGTTGGCACCAGTTTTCCTCCGGCACCCGGGACCCAGGCCTTTGGTCCGGCTGCAGCGGAGAAGCCAAGCCTCTTCAGTCTTCAGTCTTCAGTCTTCAGTCTTCAGTCTTTGCTCTGTGCCTGAGTACGCAAATTAATTGCCATCTTTGTTGGGTTAATTTGCATAGTCACTCTGATTGGCTGGTGGGCATAGCGGAGTGACACCAATTTGCATGTTTCTCTTTTATTAGTGTATCTTTTTTTTTAAACTAGTGGCCTAGTGCACGGATTCATGCACATTGAAAAGAAATTAATTAGAAGAAATATTTTAATATTGCTATTCGCCCTTTCTCTATAATAGAAGTGTCAACCAAATTCACGATCGACAATGACAGATGGAAACACACATGTGCGATTGGCGCCAGCTAGAGCTTTATATGTACTGCACATGCACGAATCAACTTAGCCTTTTATATATATAGAATAAACTTGTTTAATTAGACCTGCTTTCTGATTTAGCTAAACTTTTTCCAGCCCAGTGAAGCACCCAAACTTCTCTTTCAGGATTGTCAGCAACACAGCAGTAAATATCAACACGAAGCAGATTATTATTGTAGGTCATGCAGGGAGAACAAAAAGTAAAATATTTAACTGCAGCAGTGTTTGACTATATTCTGTGCAGTGACAAAACCTAAAGTCATTTTCAAAGCCATTTCTTACTTCTTTTTAGTCGGGTCAAGTTTCTAAACTTTCTAAATCTCCATTTTCCGGCTAATGAAAAGAAAATAGGATTCCACTGAGTCTCTTATCTACCTACTCCAGGACTTCTGTGAGGATCAAATGAGATGAGGCACGGGAAAACACTTCATAGACATTTGGTTAAAGTGTAAAACGTTTGCACCTGGCTATAAAGTAAGTCGTGTTCTGAGCTGAAGAAACTCCAAGGGGGCTAGTCGCTAGGGAGAGGAAGCCAGGCGTTGCTATGTGACATCACTACCTGGCGCCCACAGCCACCATTTCCTGGCTGGGCTGTGGGCAGCATTTTGTGCCATGGGGTCTCTGCAGCATTGGCTGTTGCTCGGGGGTGGTGGCGGGGCCTGTGTCCCACTTGGGGGAAGCTGAGTGTTGCTTTGTTGGTGCCAGGTCTGCGGTGCCATTTCTTTGTAAATGGCCAGTGTGCATCACGGCAGCTCCTGCATTGAGCATCTGCCCCCTGGTGGTCAGTGTGCGTCATAGTGACCGGTTGGACGGCTGAAGGACACTTAGCATATTAGCCTTTTACATAGATAGATGTGTTTTAAAATGGATTTTAGAGATAAGGAAGGGAGAGAGTAAAACATGGATGTGAGAGAGAAGCCTCGTCAGCTCGCAGGGCCCGTGCTCTGAAGTCCCTTCCCCTTTCTCTTCAGCCTCAGGCACTCGGCGCAGTATGTTTGTTATCTCCTGGGATGTTGCCATTTTGAAAACATGATAAGATTTACAACTTCAAGGGACAGAGAAAGCACGCACGTTTTCTCCTAGGAGTGTTGGGGTTCATTTCTCTACTGTCAGAAGTCCAGTAAGTGCTACTCAACATTTTCCTTCGTACTGGGGGCTGAATGGCACGGGCGCTCCATGCGTTTCACCGCACGGCCCTTTGCTCTCCTTACTTTCCCAGGGATCCCTCTCCTCGGTCCTGGTCCTGGTCCTGGTCCTGCTCTGCCTCGGCGCCTGGACCTCCGTGAGCAGCACGTGTGCTCCCGGCTTTGTAAGCCGCCCGCTCTGCCACCTTCCCTGCCGGTCCTGGAGCTGACAGAGGGAGACCACCTCATGTCTGTCTCTATTCTCAGCTCTTCGTTCCACTTTCTCACTTGAGTTTCAGCCACAGTGGCAGCCACTGCATGCAGCTCTTCAAGTTCGAGCAGCCAGTGTTCCGGGGTGTCCTTGTACTCATGCAGAGCCCACAGCCTCTAACCTAGGGGCCCCGCCCCACAGCGGCCATGGCCAGCCGCTGTTCCCAGGCGCTCCTTTCCCAGGCTCACGTCTTCCACCTCCTGGTCGGATCGCCAATTGTTGGTTCATAAAATGGCCCCTGTACCCGGAGGGCAATGGGACTGAGCAGGCCACGCACATGGCAGGTGGCAGGAACCTCCCAGGCTGGTCTTGGCCACAGGACCGTGGGTCTCAGCTCCTGCCACTGGGACCTCCGAGCTGGTAGCGGGCCTGCCCGGCTTCAGCCCGTTGCCATCCAGCTGGTCTCAACAACACGGGCTGTCTCCAGGCTGGTCCCGGAAGCAGCGCGCTGGGGCCCGTGGGCAGAGCGTGCCCGCCCTCGAGGGTTGGCCAGGGCCACCCCCCTGGATGACACTTCTTCGCCGCAGAAGTGCCTCGCCCAGGCTTCAGGGAGCACTTCCGTGATGGCTGATGGCGCTGCGGACACTCCCATGTGCTCAGCCACTTGCATATCTTCTTTGGTGAAGTGTCCATCCAAGTCTGTTCATCATTTCAGCCTTGATTTTTTAAGGACTCCCTTTTTAATTTTCAAAAATGTTATTTCTCCCATCCCCCACGGCTGGCAACGACCAAATCTATTCTCTGCACCTATGAGATTTTGTGTTGTTGCTTAAGATTCCGCTTATAAGAGAGCTCATATAGCATTTATCTGAGGAGTTCTCCATTATGCATACACGTTGTGTTTTGGATACCGGTGCTGTAAATATTTCCCCAAGTCTGTCTTGTCTACTATTTTCTCAGTGGTATGTTTGATAAGCAGAGGTTTTAAATGTGGGGAAGTTCAGTTTACCAGATGTTCTGGTTATTTCTGTTGGCGTCCTGCCCGGAGGCCTCTGCTCTTCCACGATCACTGCACCAGCTCATTGCCTCTGAGCTCCAAGCCCCTTCAAGACCTTGCCTGTGGTGACGTCCTCCGTCCTCCTTCCTGGTGAGGGCAGTGCCAGGCTCTTCCAGCTCAGGGGGAAGGGGCTCTGTGGTGGGGTGAGGGCATCAGATGCCCAGCCACCTGCCCTGACTGCTGTTCCCATGCCAGCTTGCAGCCCCACCCTGGCCTAGTGATTACCTTCCATGTACCTTCCTTTTTAAAAAATATATATATTGATTTCAGAGAGGAAGGTAGAGAAAGAATGATGAGAGAGAATCATGGATCGGCTGCCTCCTGCACAGCCCCCACTGGAGATTGAGCCTGCAACCTGGGCATGTGCCCTGACCGGGAATCAAACCTCGACCTCCTGGTTCATAGGTCGACACTCAACCACTGAGCTGCACTGGCTGGGCACCATGTACCTTCTCGATACAGGTTTTGAGCTGTAGACCTGTGCCTACATCCTGATGCCCTGAGCTCGCCCACCGTGTGCCTGACCACCAGGCCTGCGGAGCCTGCACCCTGCTGGCTGCAGACCAGCCTGGCCCGCGGGAACCAGCAGACTTCCCTGGTGTCTAGTGGACATCAGCACACCCTCTCCATCGAGGCCTAGGCCCCCCAAGCCAGTCCTCTCAGTCAGGCCCTGGGGCTTCCTTACAGCTCACTAGCTCCCTCCCTCACTGTACCAAACGCCCTGCTCAGGCCCCACCTCAAACTGGACACAGACCATTCCGTCCACAGAGATGCCCGCTGAGAAGGTCTGTGACCAGCCAGCGATGAGACATATATGTACATAGTTCACCGTCTTAACCATTTTTAGTGCAAAGCTCAGTAGTGTTAAGCGTATTCACATTGTTGTGCAACAGGCCTCTAGAGCTTTTGCACCCTCCCAATGGAAACTCTGTCCCCATTAAACACTAACTCCCCACCCCTGGCCCCCAGCCCCTGGCACCCACATCCTCATTTCTGTCTCTATGAAGTTTCCCATGTCCACATGTTGCAGCATGTGTCAGAATGTCCTTCTTTTCTAAGTCTGAATCATATTGTCATTCGTATGTATAGACCACACTTCTTTATCCATCACCGATGGGCACGGGGGCTGCTGCCACCTGGGACTGTGGTGAAGAGTGCTGCTTGAGCCTGGGTGTGCAAGGACGAGCCACACATGCCGATGACTGTGGCCGGGCTTGGCAATGGCGGCTGCTTACTGGTGTGTGCTTTGTGCTAAGACAAGGGAAGAGAAGGTCAGGAGGACCATGTGGGAAGGCTTGGGTGGAACCCAAAGCTGCACCCAGCCCTTGGAGCTTAGAAGACAGACTACCTGAGCCACACCTGTGCTGCACTGCCTTGCACACACTCTCACTCATACACACATGCACATGCACACACTCTCATTCATACATACACACATATGCTTGCACACACTCTCTCATACACACATGCACATACTCACACACTCACACACTTGCACATGCTCACACACTCTTGCTCATACACACATGCACATGCACACACTCTCACTCATACACACATGCTTGCACACACTCTCATTCATACATGCATGCACATGCTCACACATGCTCTCCCTCACACCCTTTCGCTCTTAGCTGACCTTCATCTACTTTACAAGGGCTCAGACCCGTGCTGGCCGCCCCGATGCTCTGTGCGTGCCCCTCGGGGCCTCGGGGGACACCACACCAATCCTGCTGCTCCTGGACGTCCGTGGGCACTTCCGTCCCTGGGCTGCTCCTCCTCTGGCACCGGGAGGACGTTCCTGCCGCCCAGAGAGCAGCTGCTCAGGACGGGAAGCCTCACTCTAATGCCAACCGGAGGAAACTAATTCTGCTGACAAAATGTAGGGTCAGAAAGCATGTGGCTGGGCACGTTGACGCGGTAGGTGGTCAGCATTCATGGTAGAGAGCCCAGGCCCAGAGCGGGCGGGGCTGAGGCAGGGAGCGGGTCTGCGTTCTCCTGCGTCAGTCCCTTCCCAGGCTCACAGTCCCAGCTCATTCCACCCACCTCAGCCAGAGCTGTGCGGCTGGGTCAGATTCGCAGCTGGGAGCTGTGCCAGGCACTTTATTTGTTTCTTTTAAAATTAACTTTCTTTTTAAAGGTAAGTATAGTTGGCATACAATATTACATCAGCTTCAGGTGGATCGTATGGTGATTTGGCATGTTGATGCCTCATAATTGATCACCCCCTAATTCTAGTAATCACCTGTCACTGTGCAAACTCATCACAATATGATGGACTACACAGCAGTTCTCAACCTTCTGGCCCTTTAAATACAGCTCCTCATGTTGTGACCCAACCATAAAATTATTTTCGTTGCTACTTCATAACTGTAATGTTGCTACTGTTATGAATCGTAATGTAAATATCTGATATGCAGGATGGTCTTAGGCGACACCTGTGAAAGGGTCGTTTGACTGCCAATGGGGTCGCGACCCACAGGTTGAGAACCGCTGGACTACAGTCCCCTCCTGCTCCCCCATCCTCCCGCCCTCCCTTCTGGTAACCATCCCTTTGGTCTGTTTCTATGAGCCTGTTTTTGTTTTGTTGTTAGATTCCACACCTAAGTGGAATCATGTGGCATTTGTCTTTCTCTGACTTATTTCAGTGAGCATAATACCCTCTAGGTCCATCCATGCTCCTGCAGGTGGCAAGGTTTCGTTCCTTTTTATTGCTGATAATACTCCTTGAATGTATGTAGCACGTATATTCATTCATCTATTAATGGACACCAGGTTGCTTCCAATCTTGGCTGTTTTTAATAATCCTGCAGTGAACATAGGGGTGTACATATCTTTTTTTTCCAAATATATTTTTATTGATTTCAGAGAGGAAGGGAGAGGGAGAGAGTAATATAAACATCAATGATGAGAGAGAATCATTGATCAGCTGCCTCCTGCACACCCCCTTCTGGGGATGGAACCTGCAACCTGGGCATGTACCTTGACTGGGAATCAAACCATGACCTCCTGGTTCATAGGTTGATGCCCAATCACTGAGCCACATGGGCCAGGCCATATCGTTTTAAAATTAGTGTTTTGAGTTCCTTTGGTTATATACCCAGGAGTGGAATTGCTGGGCCATTAGGTAGTTCTATTTTTCATTTGTGAGGAACCTCCACACTGTTCTCCACAGTGACGGCACCAGTCTGCACTCCCACCAACAGTGCACGAGGGTTCCTTTTCTCCACATCCTCGCCAGCGCATGCGGTTTATTGACTTTTTTATAGTAGCCATTCTGACTGGTGTAAGGTGGTATCTCATCGTGTTTTGTTTATTTGTGTTTTTTTAAAATTTATCTTTATTGTTGAAAGTTCATTGCGGTTTTAATTAGCATCTCTGATGATTAGTAATGTTGAGCATCTTTTCATATGTCTCTTGACCATCTGTTTGTACTTTTTGGAGAAATGTCTATTTATGTCCTCTGCCCATTTTTGGGTCAGATTGTTTATTTTTTGGCTGTTGAGCTGTATGATTTCCTTATATATTTTGGATATTAACTCCTTATTGGATGTATCATTAATGAATATCTTCTCTCATTCAACAGGTTTTTTTTGTTTTGTTGATGGTTTCCTTCACTGTGCAGAAGCTTTTTAATTTGATAAAGTCTCATTTTGTTTATTTTTACTTTTGTTTCCCTTACTTGAGAGGACATATCCAAAAAGATATTACTCAGGCTAATATAAAATAGTTTACTACCTATGTTTTCTTCTAGGGGTTTTAGGGTTTCAGGTCTTAAATGTAAGTCTTTAATTCATTCTGAGTTTATTCTTGTATGTGATGTAAGCGTGTGGTCCAGTGTAATTTTTTTGCACGTATCTGTCCGTTTTCCCAGCACCACTGTCGAATGGACTATCTTTTCCCCACTTATGTTCTTGCCTCCTTTCTCATAGATTAAGTGACCACATGAGGGTGGGTTTGTTTCTGGGATTTCTATTCTGTTCCATTGAACTATGTGTCTGCTTTTGTGCCAGTACCTTGCTGTTTTGATTATTATAGTTTTGCAGTAGTTTTGCAGGGAGCATACTCTCACTTTGTTATTTCTCAAAATTGTTTTGTCTATTTGTGATCTTTTGTAATCCCATATAAATTTTACTATTATTTGTCTTGATTCTGAGAAGAATATCATTGGTATTTTGATAGGGATTGCATTGAATTGGTAAGTTTATTTGGGTAATATGGTCATTTAACAATATTAGCTCCTCCAGTCCACGAGGCAATTACTTTATATGCTATGTCACATATGACAAGTGTGACTGTGAGTGGCTTAAGCAAGAAGATGTTTCTTTCTTACACATCGAGGGTGCCTGAGCCGAGCAGGAAGGGTAGTGGTGGCATCACGCGGTCAGAAGCCCAGGCTCCTCCTATCTTCCTGCTCTGCCATCCTCAACACGCTCCCCCTCGTGCTCTGAGACAGCTCCGTGAGCTCCAGCCCAGCCAGCGGGGAAAGGGAGAGACAAAGGAGTGCACCCCCGCTCTCAGGCACCTCTCAGAAGTTCCTGGACACGCACGCTCACACCCATGGCCAGAGCTCATCCACGTGGCCAGGTCTAGACGCGAGGGAAGTGGGGAGGTGGGCTTTCTATTCCAGGCACCATGTTCCCAAGTAAAGTCCAGGGTTTCTATGACGGAGGAAGAAGGGAATGGACAGTGGAGGGCACTTAGCCATCTGTTACACATCCCTAATTCTAATAAGTTATAATGAGTCCTAAAGTTTGCTCTGGCCAGTGTGGCTCCAATGGTTGAGCATCAACCTCGGCATTAAAGGGTCTCAGGTTCGATTCCTGGTGAGGGCACATGCCCGGTTGTGAGCGCCATTTCTGGTAGGGTCACGCAGGAGGCAGCTGATTTATGTTTCTCTCTCCCCATCTCCCTTTCTCTCTTTCTAAAAATAAATAAATAGTAAAAATAATTTCTGAAGTTTAAATCTTATTTACATATTTTTGTTAAGTAGCCTGCTCACAGTATGAAATTCAAAATGGCATGTGGTGAAACCTGCCCCTCCCTCTCCTGCCCCCAGAGGGCAGCAGAGGTCATCTGAGCCAGCAGTTCTCAAAGTGGGTCCTTGGACTGGCCCAGCATCCTAGGGGATTTTTAAAATGCAGATTCCTAGGCCATGGTCCTGTCTGTGGGTGGGACCAGGCATCCATATTTCAGCTCGCCCAGGGGTTTCTGAGCCAGCTACAGTCTGAGGGCCAATCCGTGGGAAGCACTGCTGATGCTCACGGGCCTGCTGTTGTGTCACTCAGGACCACAGACAGCTCCTCAGAGCTGAGAAGGTGGGGGTAGGGGGGGCAGAGGGGAGCGGGGAAGGGAGACGGGTGCAGTCACCCGCCTCTCACCCACCGAGTGTGCTCTGACCTTGACCTGGGCGCCCATCCCATAGCCAGTGCTGACACTCTGATCATTCTTTCATTTTTAACCTAATTTTTGAACAGTCTTATTTAAGTGACTCAAACATTTTAAGAAGGCCTCTCCTGCATGCCTGCCCCCACCAGCTCGGGGGCCCCACACCCAGGACATCACTGCCTTTGGGGTTTGTGTTTCCTTCCGGAACCTCTTGCTGGCATGCGCCAGGGGACACAGACACGCTGTCTCCACACGTGGACTGGCAGGCTGTGTTCTCACAAGGCTGCACTTTGCACCTTGGTGATGGGGCCCACCTGGCCAGCCTGGGCCGCAGAGGTTCTCTGGGTGACAGCTCACTCACAGCACAAGGAGGACCAGTGAGGCTTTGGACACCCCCTCCCTGGGTTTCTTTGGTCAGCTGTCAGCTCGGGTTGCCAGCTAGGTGAGGGGTATCCCTTCTCCCATGCTCCCATCTCCCAAATCCTGAGCCCAGGCTGGGCTCCGGGGGCCTGGCCTGCACTCCGCTATGGCACCAGTCTGTAAGTCTGTCCCACCGGGGACTGTGAGCTCGAGGGGCTCAGCCTGGGTCGGGTGGGGTGTGTCCTCACGAATGTTTGTTGAATGAATGGAGGAGTCAGCCTGTCCCTGCAGCCACCACAGTAACTCTGGCCCTCAGGCGCTTACTGCACTTTCTGGAGCCCCAGGGTCCTCTCCTGGAGCAGGATGGGGACCTCACAGTGCTGGGGCCACATTGAGAGACAGCACGGGACTGGGGACGGAAACAACATCCTCTCCTCCTTTCTCCCGAGAGGAACAGCAGCCTTGAGCACAGGTTAGCAAAGGAACCCAATTAACAGCTGATGACGCTCCCACGCTGTGCCAGGCGCCAGCCAGCAGGGGGCGCAGCACACCCGGGGCTGGAGAAAGGCCTGCCCTCAGGGGACCGCGTTGGAGGAGGCCCAGGACTTGGCCAGAGGAGTGTGGAGAATTTAGTTAACAATTATGTTGGGCACAGACAGCCAAGGGAAAAACGGACTTCCTCAAAATTAAACACTTTTGTGCATCACTGGACTCTACCAAGGCAGGCACCCACAGAATGGGAGAAAATATTTGCAAAGCACAGATCTGATCAGGGTCTAATGTCTAGAATATATAGAGAACCCCCGAGACTCAGCAGCAAATGTTCAAACAGCTGGATTTTAAAATGGGCAAAGGACTTGAATAGATATTTCTCTCAAGATACGCCAACGGCCAATAACCATGTGGAAAGACTGCAAATCAAAATCACCTCCCACCCATTAGGACGGTCAGGATCTCTGACGCGGAGAGTAAGTGCTGGCAGGCGCATGGAGAGCGGGCCTGCCGCCGAGGGCGGGTCTCAAAGGCTGCAGGGCGGGAGGACAGTCTGCTGGGCTCCGATGGCTAACAGTGACCTGTGGCCCAACCCCACATGCACCCAAAAATATGCACATGAAGTTCATCGCAGCCTGAAGTGGAAGCAGCTCGAATGTCCATCATTGGCTGGTCCTCGGCCATCAGAGGAGTGGAGCTCGCGCCCAGGCTCCTGCCCAGAGGAATGAGGAAGCACTGTGAGTGAGGAAGCCAGGCACGGCACCTGGGGTACGATCCTGTTTATACAAAACAAGTAGCCCAATGCACGACGTGCAAGTATGGGCCTTTCTTCCCCTGGCTGCCAGCACCACCTGCGCTCTGGCCGGAACCGCCTTTCTGCCTTCCCACGCTGCCCAGATGCCTGGAGTGCTAGGGCTGTTCAGAATGCCTGTGTCCCACCCCCAGCCGCTGGGGGCCTGCTATGCAAATTAACCCGCCATCTTTGTTGGGTTAATTTGCATACTCACTCCTGATTGGCTGCTGGGCGTTGCAAAGGTATGGCAAATTTGCATCTTTCTCTTTTATTAATGTAGACTAGAGACCCAGTGCACAAAAATTTGTGCACTATACTCACTCATTGGCTGCTGGGCGTTGCAAAGGTATGGCAAATTTGCATCTTTCTCTTTTATTAATGTAGACTAGAGACCCAGTGCACAAAAAATTGTGCACTCAGGGCGGGGAGGGGGGTCCCCCAGCCCAGCCTGTGCCTTCTCGCAGTCTGGGACCCCTCGGGAGATAACGACCTGCTGGCTTAGGCCTGCTCCCGGGTGGCAGAGGGCAGGCCCAATCCCTAGGTGCAGCCCCTGGTCAGGCTCAGAGCAGGGCCGATTGGGGAGTTGGGGCGCCGCCCCCTGTCATGCACAGAGCAGGGCGGATCGGGAGGTTGCGATGCCACCCTCAGTCACGCTCAGGGTAGAGCTGATTGGGGTGTTGGGGCACCGCCCCCTGTCACACTCAAGGCAGGGTCGATGGGGAGGTTGCAGCGCCACCCCCTGTCACGCACAGAGCAGGGCCGATCAGGGGGTTGGAGCGCCTTCCCCTGTCACAAACAGCAGGGCGGATAGGGAGGTTGTGGCCCCGCCCCCTGTCACACACAGAGCTGCAGGGCGATCAGGGGGTTTGGGCGCTGCCCCCTGTCACGCTGATCCCGGTGCCGGGAGCCTCGCTGCTCCGCTGATCCCGGTGCCGGGAGGCATATTACCCTTTTACTATATAGGATAGAGGCCTGGGGGCCGGCTGGTTTGCCCTGAAGGGTGTCCTGGATCAGGGTGGGAGTCCCCACTGGGGTGCCTGGCCAGCCTGGATGAGGGGATGATGGCTGTTTGCAGCTGGTCACACACCCTTCAGGGTGGGGGTCCCCACTGGGGTGCCTGGCCAGCCTGGATGAGGGGATGATGGCTGTTTGCAGCTGCTCACACACCCTTCAGGGTGGGGGTCCCCACTGGGGTGCCTGGCCAGCCTGGATGAGGGGATGATGGCTGTTTGCAGCTGCTCACACACCCTTCAGGGTGGGGGTCCCCACTGGGGTGCCTGGCCAGCCTGGATGAGGGGATGATGGCTGTTTGCAGCTGCTCACACACCCTTCAGGGTGGGGGTCCCCACTGGGGTGCCTGGCCAGCCTGGATGAGGGGATGATGGCTGTTTGCAGCTGCTCACACACCCTTCAGGGTGGGGGTCCCCACTGGGGTGCCTGGCCAGCCTGGATGAGGGGATGATGGCTGTTTGCAGCTGCTCACACACCCTTCAGGGTGGGGGTCCCCACTGGGGTGCCTGGCCAGCCTGGATGAGGGGATGATGGCTGTTTGCAGCTGCTCACACACCCTTCAGGGTGGGGGTCCCCACTGGGGTGCCTGGCCAGCCTGGATGAGGGGATGATGGCTGTTTGCAGCTGCTCACACACCCTTCAGGGTGGGGGTCCCCACTGGGGTGCCTGGCCAGCCTGGATGAGGGGATGATGGCTGTTTGCAGCTGCTCACACACCCTTCAGGGTGGGGGTCCCCACTGGGGTGCCTGGCCAGCCTGGATGAGGGGATGATGGCTGTTTGCAGCTGCTCACACACCCTTCAGGGTGGGGGTCCCCACTGGGGTGCCTGGCCGCCATCTTGGCTGACAGTTAATTTGCATAAGGATATGCTGATTAGCCAATGGGAAGGGTAGCGGTTGTATGCTAATTACCATCTTTCTCTTTTATTAATGTAGATGTCTTGAGTGGCACGTCCAGAGACAGAGGTGGACAAGTGGCTGTCAGGGGCGGGGAGGGTGGGAAGTGGGGTGTGACTGCTTGATAAGGGCTTTCCACCAACTTTCCCAAACTTTATTTTAAAACATTTTTTTTCCAGTCCTCACCTGAGGATGCGTTTGTTTTAGAGAGAGGAAGGGAGAGAGAGAGAAACATCCATCGGTTGCCTCCCATACACACCCTGCCCGGAATTGAACCAGCAACCTTGTGGTGTATGGGACGGTGCTCTGACCAAGTGAGCCACCGGCCAGGGCCCTAACTTTATTAAATAAAGAAGCGATGATGGAAATCTCTAGGAGATAGTCAATTTGGGGGGCTGCGCCCTTGAAAACACGGCCTTTGATTTCCAGACACACGCGGGAGCGCACTGAGCAGGTGAGAGGCGGGGCCCTGACCTGCCCCTCCTTCCCCTCTGCATCCTGTGGGCACTGTGGCTTCCTCCCCTTTTGTCTGCAGCTCCCTGAGTACAGCAATTGCAGGACTGGAGCCGCTACATTGAGTTGTGGCTCCTGTGTCACAGCCAAGACCCTGCGGGGTCCACAGCGGGCCAGCCGTCCAGCGCCCATCTCCTTAGCGCCCGCACCGGGACTGGCTCCTCGCCCCCCCCCCCCCCCCCCCCCCCCCCCCCCAGCTGTGCTGACGATGAGGGAGCAAGAGGGACATCAGCCTCAAGCCCAGGACCGTGCACATCCCAGCCCTTCAGGACCCTGCATTTGCAGCTGCATTGCCAGCATGTCTGTGTTGTCAGGTGCGCCTCCTGTTTCCAGCATTTTCTCCACATTCTGGTCTAACGGCTGAGCACCCGGCCTGGAGAGGACGCTGGGCTCTGAGATTCTTCCCGAGGAGCGAGGCCCGTCACTGCCGTGGGTGTTTCTTAAATCACCTCTGTCTTCCATCCACTTGTCTGGTCGTCAAGTTGAACCATAACGTTTCTAAATTCTGCTTCATCTTTGACGTCGGGCAGCAGGACCTGCAGCGGCCTGGCTCATCGGCCCCTCGGAGTGAGGGATGCTGGAGGGGGTGGTTCCGCGAGCCCGGAAGGTGCTCACAGCCGCGAGAGTGTGCTTGAACACAGGAGTCACACAGGCTTTGTCGGTCAGTGTGAACATGCCCACATGTTCATGAAATGCTGGTCCTGCGCGCCACCCCCCCATTGTTAAACAGCCCCGCCCATTTCCAGACATTTCCGCTTTCGGTTGAATGCATGTTCTTGTTAGCATCTTCCTGTGTTTCGGGGGGCGGGGGCGGCATGGTGAAAAGTTGCAATGTTGCAAACAAGTGTCTGGTGTCTGGTCTGGGGGCGGGCAGCGGGGCGCAGTGGGGTACTGGGTGTGCAGGTGGAGGTGGGGTGCTCACTGACCTCTGACCCTGCTGTGTGGTCCTGTTACTGGACAGGGTCCTTCCCTTGGTGGGTCTGCCTGGGGCCAGCCGGTAGTGTGTGGGTTCTTGAATTTGTGCAGGAAATAATTCACAACAGGAGCCCAGGTGAACGTTTATTAAAGCTGGGACAGTAAAACAAGAAAGGGCTTAGCATAGAAGCAGCAACAGGAGAGCCAGGCTGGGCTGCCTTAGGTCTCTGGGAAGGCAGAGGAAAGGGGGCCTTGGGAAGGGGTTCAGGGGTGAGCCTGGGACGAGCTGCCAATGGTTGCAAGCCTCGTGGGGTCCCTTAGGATTTAGGAGGTGCCTGCCTGTGGGGGAGGGGGGGAGGGAATTTCGGGGGCTGCTCCTAGAGGAGACAAATGCACGGGGTCCTTAGTCTCACAGGGGAACCTTAGGGGAGGTGTCAGGGGAGGGTTCCAGCAGAATATTCGACAGCCTTCCAGGTGGGCTCCTCCAGGGCCGTGGTCTCCCCTGATGGGTCAGTGCCAGGGCCGGGGTTGTCAGTCATCGCAGCTGGTCCTGGTGTCGCCCACCTGGTTTTGCTGCTTTTCTGGGCCTGGAGCTGAAGTACAACTGAAGCCTAGATGTTACCTGTGGGGAGGGGACCTGTGTATCTGTGTAAATTGCTTCAGTGTGTTCAGCTCTCTGCCTCAGGTTCCCTGTTCACTGGCCTGTCAGCCCAGGGCCCTGACACTGGCACAGGAGGCGCAGGACTAGTCTGAGTATCTTGAAGGCTTTGTGCTCCCAGCAATCAGCCCTCAGGCCCTGGGTGGGGCTCACTCAAAACACCTCTAAAGTTGCAAGTGCCTCCCTCCCCCCACCATGGTCTTGAGACTAAGGCTTGGCTTGGTGGGGTCCCTGAAAGGAGTTGGGCTCTGGCCCTGCCCACTCAGCTCCCACCAGTGGGGCCCTGCGGGAGGCGGGGGACGGGGTGGGCTCCCCTGGCTGAGACCTGCCTGTGGGGCAGGGGAGCGATGATGATGGTGATTCCAGGGAACCAGCA
>NW_005370673.1:1152563-1155960 GCF_000412655.1 Myotis brandtii
GGTGGATGGGCTGGACAAGCCTCAGGCACCTCCAGCTTCCCAGCCTCCCACGGAAGCCGATGTCGCTGAGACCAACGCAGACCCGTCTGCTTGAATCTTCCCTCAGCTGGGAGTGAGCTCACAGCTTGCTCCTGATGCACCCAGGAGGTGGCCCGGCTGTAGGGACAGCGCTAGGTCCCATGGTCAGAGGCTGGGAGGCCAGTCCTGGCAGGGAGGGCTGGGAGGCTGAGCTCATGCCTAGCAAGAGGCAGGAAATTAACCCTGGCTGGTGTGAGAAAGGCTCGCCTGTCCAAACTCAAATAACGGATTCAGAGACAGAAGTGGGCAAAACCCAGACTCTTAATACGTTTTGGAGGGGGGGTGTCCGTGGTACAGGCCCACCCGGGGCAGCGATCACAGCCTATTTATCTCTAAGGTGCGAGAGTCCCTCCCCCGGGTCCTCATTGGCTGACTGCTATGGGCTCACCTGTTTCCTCATATGTCACCTAGGTCTTGCTGTCTCCCATTGGACAATTTAAAAATGGGCTGAGGCCTTTTCTAGTTGCCTGCATCTTCGCCGGTCTGAGGAGGTGCCCCGGGGGTTCCCACCGTGATGCTGGCCCAGTTCTTTGTTCCTACATCCTCTTCCCTCCTCCCTCCATTCTGTCTGCCAGGGACATTCGGCAACCGCTTCCTTTAAACGTTGACTCCGCTGGAGAGGATCGCAGAGGCCCCCTTCCTGCACGGGGAGACCACCCTTGTCCTACGTGAAGCCAGGTACCTTCTCTGTGGGCACGGCTGCTTGGCTTGGGGGTCAATTGGTACAGCCTCTCCGGAGGACCATTTGACAAAATCTGTCACAATTACAAATGCACACAGTCCGCCCACAGCTGGCTGCCATGTGAATGAATGTGCCAGAAAAGCAAAGGGAGATATGTGGTTCACCCACACAGAGAGAGCACTGCTGATACCCAGTGTGTGTTTTGCAGTACTTTTTTCTGAGTTCTTTTTTTAGTCCTCACTGGAGGATATTTTTTCCATCGATCTCCCCCACCCCCTTTTTAAGAGAATGATGGGAGAGAGACACATCAATTAGTTGCCTCCCCCTGTTGCCCCAACCGGGACCGGGAATCGAACCCACGAGCCATGGGTGCGCAGGCAGGTGCTCTAACCATTAAGACACGGCCCGGGCTCATTCTTTTATTTGTTGTTTTGACAGCTGCTCACTGAGCTCCCATGATGCACCAAGCAAGGCCCCTGGGGAAGCCAGAGAGGTGAGAGGCCCACTGAGGTAACAGGTCTCCGGGCGTGGCCTGCCAGGGGCCCCAGGGACTACCCAGGTGTCCCGCTGGATTTGATTGTTCCAACTTTTGCATTTTTCATAACTCTGAGGGAAACAACACTAGGCCGAATCTTTGCTTTTCTCAGGGTGGATTCCAAAAAGGGGTCAGAGACTAGACATAAGCTGACCCTCCCTGCCTGCGCCTGCACCCTCCGCGGCTCCAGGCCTCCTGGTAAACAAGGCCACTAATGGCGCATGGAGATGGCTGATCTCCGCATGGAGATGCCCTGGATGGTTCTGGCGAGAGGAACCCGGTGCCACGCATCCGCGGCCTTTCTGTCCAAGCGTGTCCTGTGCATCCTCTTTGGGGGAATTGGGGCTTTCCGTCTCCATTGAACCTACATTGACTCACAGGAGCTTTTTGCATATTAATGATGAGCCCCTCACTTTCCACAGCCGCTTTGAATCTTTTTTCTCAAGCAAACGCCTGCCTGCCGTTCAATCTGGCTTCCGAGTAGTTCGGAGCCAGTTTTATCTTTCTTCCTAAAGCCCAGCAGCGCTCCCCACGTGGCCCCAGCTGCCATCGCTCTTGTCGGGAAGCCGCCCCGCTCGTGGGATGAATGTTCACAGAACGCTCCCTCCCTCCCTCCGGGCTGGGACAGGCCTCAGGTGCGGTGCCCTGCCGTGCGCCCGCGGCCAGCTCCCTCCCCTCCAGGACTGGTTTCTCCACCAGTTAAAAGACCTGTTTTGCTGGCCGGTGTCTGCGCTGGCCTCCACCCTCAGCTTCAGGCCCCAGGCCCCTGCCACCTCATCCGGGCCCTCATCCTCAGGAGCAGGGCCAGAGCCACCTCACAGCCCATGCAGCCTATGCGCTGCCCCGCCCTCCCCCACCCTCCCATCCTTATCTTGTGAATGGCCGGGCTCTGCTCTGGCCTGCCCATCCCTGCAGGGCTGGTGTGGACAATGTCCTCAGCCCCAGGCTGCCGGCAGCCCTCTGCTGGTGCCCTTTGGGGGCCAGTCACATTGTAGGCCTTGACTTAAAGCACAGGGCACTCTGGTTATTGGGGCCCAACTTGCAAAAGGGCAACTCCGATCTGTTCATCGAGTTTCACTGCTGAGATTCATCCCTGGATGTGTAGCTCCCGTAAAACCTAGACAAATGGAAATTGCCACCTGCTCCCCTGGCAGGCACCTCCTCTGTGCCAGGACCTCTGGGACACTCCCACGCCCCTTGCACAGCACGATGAGGATACGCTCTCTAAGCCATGGGGGTGAGGCATGCCTGAGCCCCAGGAGGTGGTGCATCCCTGCAAGGGGCCCCCTACTGCACCCAGTCAAGGGGGCCCAGGCTGCACCCCAGGTCAAGGCCAGGAATGCTTTCCCGTTGGTTTGGAGAAACCCTCCTGCACCCAGCCCTCAATCCGGACGCAGGTGCCCCAGGTGGGGCGTCGAGTGTTCCAGCCTGTTCACAGGGCGTCGGGGCGGGCGCAGCGCTTTTCTCAGGGCTGCTGTTGGAAGGGAGTGGCAGGGCCAGCACTGCCTCTAGGAAGAAGCAAGCTGGCCCAGGAGCCCCGCAGGGCACGGAGAGGACACAGCAGGACCGCGCAGAACGAATAAACAGCAATGGTAGCAAAACCTCACTCCCGTTCTTGTGAGTTTCAAATTCTTCATAGTCTAGTTGAGAAAAAGAAGACAAGCCTGTGCCACACCCATTTTGGCCAGCGCAGGGCTGTGGGGAGGGACTGCTGTGCCCACCCTGGAGCCCGGGGGGCACCTGGTGGGGCGGTGGGGCCTCTGCCTGGGTTGCATCTGCCCCTTAGGGACCTGCCGCGTGCCCATGGCCTTGGGCAGGTGGTTAACAGTGTCCAGAGCCTGGCTTCTCTGAGGATGAAATTCAGTTGCAGTTCCTGCTTCATCAGGTGGCCTTGGGGCCTGAAGTCAGGACGCGTGTGCTGGGCCTGGACCAGCCCGGCTGGGGAGCGACAGTCAGCACTTGCAGGGTGTTGGGGCACATCCAGGATGGCAAGGGAGGCTGTCTGCGTTGTGCCCGCATGGCACAGGGTGTCCCCAATCTGCTGGTCCTGTGTTGGAGGGGTCTTTGTCCTGCGGGAGGGTGGGGCAGTGTGGGGTGTCGAA
>NW_005370673.1:1156075-1156631 GCF_000412655.1 Myotis brandtii
TGGGTCCTGGCGGGGGGTGGGCAGTGTGGGGGTGGCCTCAATGGGAATGAACTGAGAAACCTGAAATCTGGGCCTGGCCCCCCTGAGGCACCTCGGCCCACAGGCCAGAGCACAGCACCAGCCGGGGCGCCTGAGGCTGGCAAGTGTGTTCTGTGAACAGACCGCCCCCCCCCAAGGGCCTCACTCCCAGACACTGGAGGGAGGGAGAGATGTGGAGACGACGCAACCTTCACACACGTGACTTGGAGCCCAGGGCGCCCACGCAGTAGGGGAGGATCCGTCACCGTCGGACAGTGCTCCCGGGGTGGGAGGGCTCAGTGCTCCCGGGAGGGCAGGAGGGTGAAGAGGGACGTGCTGGACTCGGCACCGAGCCGGTGGGCTGTTCACACTGTGAAGGCGGGGCAGGGGGACCCTCTCGTTCTCACTGGCCGTGGCACCTGAACTCTAAATGCCGAGCCTTGGCCAGTTCCTGGACGGACCTCTGGACTCCCCTGCAGGACTCACATGTGCTCCACTCGACGTCCATTATTCCATTATTCCGAGCACCGGAGTGACC
>NW_005370673.1:1156724-1160942 GCF_000412655.1 Myotis brandtii
CCACCACCCGTCCTCCTGACACCTGCCGGATAAGCACCCTGGGCTGATCCTGGGCTAAGGATAGAACTGATCACTCTCAGGACCATGCTTTCCACTGTGAGAACTTTCACTTGCCTTTCCTCTTTGAGACATTGCTGCACTGCTGCCTGGCTGTGTCCCCTGTGTGCACACTCTGAGGCCTCCAAACAGCTGCTTGCCATTTATTTCTAGCAAAGCCTGCAGCCCTTCCTGGGTGGCTGGGCAGAGGCGCGGGCGCCTTTCTGTGGCCCAGGGCACAGGACCGCCCCTCCGCAGCCTCTGCGCTCTCAGACTTTCTCAGGTCTGCTAACCCAGGGGTGGGCAACCCCTGGCACGCGTGCCAAACATGGCACGCCAGTCGCTTTTGCTGTCACGCGAAACCCTCTCTTATAATCTTCCATTTACAATTTTTTTCTTAATATCAACTTTTTTATTTTTCAAATAAATTCAGTGTAAGGGCATCTTAGATAAATAAATAATTTTACATAACATGTATACATTAAAAAATAAATGTATTTTTCATCACCATATACTGTGTTTTTGTTGCTCGAATGAATTTTATTATTTCTTCAAGGTTCTTCACATACGTACACCTTAAGAGATATCAAGTAGGCGTAACATGTTCTCAACAAATTAGGATTGGCACGCAGAAGAATTTTGAGTCAGAGATTTGGCTGGTTTTGGCACGCACTCACAAAAAGGTTGCCCACCCCTGTGCTAACCTGATAGTGGAATGTGGTATCAGGAGGGTTTAACTGGAAATTTTCTTATTATGAGCAAAGTTGAGCTTTTCTTGTATTTACGAGGCAGTTGTATTTTTTCCTCTTAGTTGTCTCCTTCCATGACTTGTGTTTCTATTATGTTTTTGGTCTTTACTTACTGATTTGTGGGAGCAATTTATGAATTAAGAAAACTGTCCTTTGTCTTCCTACTTTATGGTACGTTTTGCTAGGCAGTCTTATATCATTAAATCCATCCTTCTCTTATCTGGGTGGTATGCATTGATGCCCTTCATTTGTGGCCTCTGTATTTGTGAATTCACCTACTCGCTAAAATTTATTTGTGACCCCATAGTCCATGGTTGCTGCCCTTCCAAGGTCATGGTGGACGTGCCAGAGTGAGGAAAGCCTGAGTCCCCGCGAGCACCGCCCCGGTGACCTGCCTTCTGGTCCCAGCTCTCATCTCAGACGGGAAACAAGTGCTCTTTTCACAATCTCTCTGTATCACAGTTTTTGCATCTTTCTGCCTTTTTGTGAGTGGTTTTGCAGTTTATAATGGTCCCAACTGCAGACCTGGAGTCCTGTCCACCAGGAAGTGTGCGGTGCCTCGTGGAGCAAATGCACAGGAGGCTCACGAGGCAGGAGTCACAGCGCTGCGCTCGGAGCTCAGTGGCAATGAACTGACCGTACAGTGACCAAGCTGTCCCAAATGGGAACATACAGAAAAGTTTGAACTAGTTGGTTGAGGAAAAGCGCTGTGGCCAGAGGCTTACAGGCGTGCGCCTGCGTCGCCCCGCGTGGTTCAGGGCCACCTGGTGTGCGGTCCCTTTCAGACGGCACCCTGACCTCCCTGGTCTCTGTGTCTCCCTTTAGCAATAGCACCTCCTCTCCCTCCCTGGGGCCTGCCTGCGATGTGCCTGCTGGGCCAGCGCACCGGAGGCCTGGCAGTGACATGGTGCTATGCCATGTCACGCGGGCACCTCTTCAGCCTGAACCAGTAGGTGCTGCCAGGGGCAGGCACACAAGTGCAAGTGCACTGAGCAGCTAGGAACTCTCACAGGCAGGAGAGCTGCAGGCCAGCGGAGAAAGCCCTCTGCAGGCAGTGACTCAGAGAGGGTGCTCGCTGCACCCGGAGCTGCACAGCGCCCACAGAGTACAACGCGGAGACGGGGGTAGGGTGTGGGGGGGTAGGCCCTGCCAACCCCAGACCCTAGCTGGTCAGACCTACCTGGTCTGTGGTTGGGCTCTGCTCCCAGGACCCAGCCACACCCACTGGTTGGCTGCCAAGATTTGTGGCCACCCAGCTCCTCATGCGTCTTCCATCTGCTGTTCACACAAGCCCGCACCTCTCCCAGGGGCATGGCCATGACCTCCAGAGCTCCACCCCGGAAATGAGGGCTGGACAGCTCTCCTGAGTCAGGGCCATTCCTCTCTCATGGCGGGTCCCACCACAAGGGGGCAGACGCTGAGGCCGGAGTGGCGGAGCCCAGGAGGCCCGCGCTCAGGCCTGCTGTGCTGCTGGAACCTGGGAACTTCAGATCCTCCCAGTGGTTCTCAACCTTCTGGCCCTTTAAATACAGTTCCTCATGTTGTGACCCAACCATAAAATTATTTTCGTTGCTACTTCATAACTGTAATGTTGCTACTGTTATGAATCGTAATGTAAATATCTGATATACAGGATGGTCTTAGGCGACCCCTGTGAAAGGGTCGTTCGACCGCCAAAGGGGTCGCGACCCACAGGTTGAGAACCGCTGTCTTAAGCCCTGGGGAGGTGGATTCCACTGCCACGCAGTGACTGATCAGAAACTGAAGTTCAGAAAAAGGAAAAGTGACAGGTCAAAGGTCGCAGCCAGTGGGCGGCACCAGGATGTGAATCAGACTCACGCCTCCAGACACACCCTGCTCTCCACTGACCCTCACTTATCTCATCGCTCCCTCCTTTCCCAAGGACATGGGCCAGAAGTTAGGAGCAGCTGCCTCTTGTCCAAAGTGCAGAAAAATGCACAAAAGTAGGACATTTTGGTGTATCTCTTTCTGCTCCTTCTCCTGTGCAGTCACTTTCCACTGTCTCTCACTATAAGCCTCCACACGCAGCATTTGAAGGGAAGGGCTTCACCACGCGTGATTATGTAGGAACTAGAGGCCCGGTGCACGACACTTGTGCACGACACTTGTGCACTGAGGGAGGTGTCCCTCAGCCCGGCCTGTGCCCTCTTGCAGTCCAGGACGCCTTGGCGGACATCCCCCGAAGGGTCCTTAGTGCTGCCGTGGGGGCGGGAGAGGCTCCCGCCACTGCCACTACACTCCACCAGCCGTGAGCCCAGCTTCTGGCTGAGCGGTGCTCCCCCTGTGGGAACACACTGACCACCAGGGGACAGCAGCTCCTGCATTGAGTGTCTGCCCCCTGGTGGTCAGTACGCGTCACAGTGACTGGTCATTCCACTGTTCGGTCGATTTGCATATTAGGGTTTTATTATAAAGGATAGCATAATTTACTGAGGCATTTTCCAATTCTTGAATGTTTATGCCATTCATGCTTATTACAAACAACCTTTCAGTGAACATCTGTAGGCACCACTGGCGGCAGAGCTGGTCCCTTCCTGGTATAAATCTCCAAAAGGAGATTGTCCACGTCAAGGGTAGGAACATTGTTTGGACTTTGCTCCAACACTGATCTTCTTTCCAGGAAGCCGGTACTTGTCTGCCCAGGGAATCACTCGAAGGCAGCAGACAAGACAGGGTGGTGACATGAACTGTCAGGGCCAAGAAGAGAACATCGCCTAGAGTCCAGGGCCTCAGAGGCAGCGGCTGCCCTGGAGAGCAGGGGATGGACATGTTGGGTCTGAGATCAAACTAGAATTAAGGGAGGGTTCTGACCCATGGCCTTCCCATTAAGATGGAGCCCCAAAGAGGAAGGAGTTTAGAAGCACAGAAGAGAGCTGAAGCTGATACTGGGCACAGCAGAGTGGGGTTCTTCCAATAGAGGGTTCCACACCATGGCAGTGCCAGGGGCCAGCATGAGTGAGCACATGGGGACCTCTGGGGCCCGGAAAGCAGCTTGCACTGGGGCTGGGAGCAGAGAGGAGCCTGAAGTGTAAGAGGGTGGCCACCTCCGGTGGTGCTCGGGCCCAATGGATGGTGGTGCTGCCATGCACTCACTACTCTCTCACAGGGGCACAGTGTGACCAGCGTGAGGCCAAAGGACTGGATGCTGTGTGCCCTGCGCCCAGTGGGGTTGATGTAATCGAAAACAGGAAGAGACACCTTCCTTCCACTCTGACTCCTCCCAACACCTCCAAGGCCACCATGGCTGCATGGATGCAGATGCTGACAGAGCTAGTGTGGAGGGCACGTACCAACCGGGCCAGGGACCTGCCCTGGAGTTAACGAAGGCCAAGAGGCAGGGCCTGGCCATGGAGGCCTTACAAAGGTTGGTCAGCAGCAGCCACAGGTTGAGCAGCAGCTCGTGGTAGGCTGG
>NW_005370673.1:1161059-1169628 GCF_000412655.1 Myotis brandtii
GGTGGGGGGAGGGAGCTGGCCTATCATGTCCAGGACGCAGGTTGAGCTTGGGTCAGTCTGGTGGTCTTTCTGCTACTTCCTACCTGATGATCACAGGGCCACCTCTAAGACATTGTGGGATGAGTGAGAGAATTCCTACAAAGACACAGCTAGGTGCTGGGCATGTACCACGTACCTAGTAGTGCTAGCATCATCATTATTATTTTTATTTTAGCTGCTCGACTTACTTGGGGATCCACATCACCCATTGGGATCAGCGACCTATTCCCACTTAGGGAGGCTAGCAGTTTCTCAAGATCCTTGGGCCAAATTCCTGGGGCTTTAAGGAGAAATAAAAATGCAAACCAAGATGGCAGCATAGGTAAACGCAGGTACTCGCTGCCTCCCACAACCACATCAAAATTACAACTAAAATACAGAACCACCATCATCCAGAACCATCTGAAATATGGCTGAAGGGAAGTCCTACTAGAGAAGTAAAGAAAAAAGCAAGTTGAGGCTGGTAGGAGGGGCGGAGAGGCAGAATGGGCTGGTCTGACACCCACCTATGTGATTTTTTAATCAGGAGGGATATCTCCAAAGCCTCCTATGAGAAGCAGGGGGTCCCAGCCCCACACCAAACCCCCAGCCCAGGGTTCCAGAGCTGGAAAGAGAAGTCGCCATAACTCCAGGCTGTAAAAACCAGCAGGGAGTGTGGCTGAGTGACAGGGAGGCTGCTGAAGACCCAGGTGCTCCTCTTAAAGGGCCTGAGCATGAACTTACATGGGCTCACTTCCTCTGAGCTCCAACGCTGGGCAGCAGCTTTGGGGGAATCCAGGGACATATGGAAAGGAACTGTACTGTCTGGTATCGGGGCAGGAAATTGGGGGTGGCTTTCTTTCAGACGGGGGTGCTCACAGGGGTCATTGTTCCTGTACTGAGACCTTCCCCATCCAAGAGCTGACTGGCAGCCATATCTGAGTTCCCATCAGTGTGGCCCACACTGTTCACTCTGCCCTGGTGATTCCCTGAGACCCCACCCCATCCAATTTGCAGCCCCACCCAAGCTGTTGTCAGCGGCTTTTTTATATGAATGGCCTGTCCTGGCTCAGGCTTCAGACTTTGCTAAAATCTCTTAAACAAGCAGCATCTGGAGTCAGCGTGCCCCAAACCTATCAGTAAGAAGCCCAAGACCCGGCACTAGCCTGCCTTACTTCACAGCTGGGCCTCACCTGAGTACTTCTAAGCAATACAAATAGCAGCCATCTTCAGATCTCTGTGTAGCTCTCACCAGGTGGTCCCAGGCAGTGGCTGAGTTTGCACCTCCTAGGAGGCCCCAAACCCAGTGCACCTGGTGGACAGTTTCAAACCATACCAGATTACAACTCTATACATCCACAAGTGAGGCACTCAAGGGGCAGATTCCAGGACCAAAGTCCCATTGAAGGAGGTCCTGCTCCATAGGAGTGTCTCCTGCCCAGCAGCTCTCCCACTGTAGTCTCAGCTGGTCCTCACAGCCAATTGTCCTGGAGGTCAATTCCTCCCAGTGACGCCAACAGCAATCAAGGTTCAACTACAACAAGATCTAGAGTGCTTAGTTGAGGTGACTGGGGAGGCTGAGCCACTGGGCCCTACAGGACACCTACTACACAAGGCCACTCTACCAATTCCAGGAGACACAGCAGCTCTACCTAATGCTTAGAAACAAACACAAGGAAACAGCCAAAATGTGGAGACAAACATGTCACAAATGAAAGAAATGGAAGCAAGCAAACTATTAGATACAGAGTTCAATACAATGTTTATAAGGTTACTCAAGGATCTTAATGAGAGCTTCAAGGGACTTAGTGAGACTTTTAAGGAGCTTACTGAGAATGTCAAAGACATAAAAAAAGACCAGTTATAAATTAAGCAAACAATAACTGAAATAAAGAATAATTTACAGGGATTCAACAGTAGAGTAGATGATTCTGAGAATCAAATCAATGATTTGGAATATGTGGAAGCAAAAATCACCCAATCAGAAGAGCAAAAAGAAAACAACAACAACCAAAATATGAAGATAGTGTAAGGAGCCTCTGGGACAACTTCAAGTGTACCAACATTCACATCATGGGGGTGCCAGAAGAAGAGAGAGAGCAAGATATTGAAAACCTATTTGAAGAAATAATGACAGAAAACTTCCCCTACCTGGTGAAAGAAATAGACTTACAAGTTCAGGAAGCACAGAGAGTCCCAACAAGAGGAATCCAAAGAGGCCCACACCAAGACACATCATAATTAAAATGCCAAGGGTTAAGGACAAAGAGAGAATCTTAAAAGAAGCAAGAGAAATGCAGTTAGTTATATACAAGGGAATGCCCATACAGCTGTCAGCTGATTTCTCAACAGAAACTTTACAGGCCAGAAAAGAGTGGCAAGAAATATTCGATGTCTTGAAAAGCAAGGACCTACAACCAAAATTACTCCACCCAGCAAAACTATCATTTAGAATTGAAGGTCAGATAAAGAGCTTCACAGACAAGAAAAAGGTAAAGGAGTTCATCACCACCAAACCAGTATTACACGAAATGTGGAAAGGTATTCATTAAGAAGAGGAAGAAGAAAAAAAAGGTAAAAAATATGAACAATAAAATGGCAATAAATACATACCTACCAGCAATTGAATCTATAAATCAAAATAAATGAATAAGAAATCTAATGAATAAGATAAACTGATTAATAAAATAAAATCAGAGGCATGGAAACATAGAACAGACTGATGAATTTCAGAGGGAAGGGGAATAGGGGGTGGGAAGAGATTAACCAAAGATCTTATATGCATACTAGAGGCATGGATTCATGCACTGGTGGGGTCCCTCAGCCTGGTCTGCAGGGATCAGTCTGAAACCAGCTCTCTGACATCTCCTGAGGGGTCCTGGATTGCGAGAGGGTGGTTCTCAGGTGATGCATCCCGAAATCGGGCTCTCTCCTCTCCGGTTCCAGGTGCATCATCCAAGAACCGCAGCTGCCAAGTCACCGCAGCTCAGCAGCTCCTGCATTGAGCATCTGCCCTCTGGTGGCCATTGTGCATCATAGCTACCGGTTGGACAGTTGAACGGTCAGATGGTTGCTTAGGCTTTTATATATATAGATATGCATTACCTATGGACACAGACAATAGAGTGGTGAAGGCCTGGGCAGGTGGGGGAGGTCGGGGAGGGAGGAGGCAGGAACAGGGTGAGGGTGATAATGGGGGGAAAAAGAGGGACATCACCCTAGCTGGTTTGGCTCAGTGGATAGAGCGTCGGCCTGCGAACTGAAAGGTCCCAGGTTTGATTCCGATCAAGGGCACATGCCCAGGTTGTGGGCTTGATCCCCAATGGGGGGCTTGCAGGAGGCAGCCTATCAATGATTCTCTCTCATCATTGATGTTTCTATCTCTCTCTCCCTCTTCCTTCCTCTCTGAAATCAATAAAAAATATAAAAACGAAAATAAAAAGAGGGACATTTGTAATATTCTCAACAATAAAGATTAAAAAGAAATAAAAAATAAAAGTTTGAAAAATGGCCTTTGTTTTCTTCTGCCCATCCCCATATTTCATGATCCACGTAAGCCCCTTGGGCCTCATGGCCCTCTGTTTGCAGAACAACTTGAGTCTGGCTTTGGGATGCTGCAAAGGGGATTGCCCAGAGGGTCACTGGCACCTTCTCCTGTGAGCACCCAGAGGTCACACCTGATTTCTTTTACCAAGTCCAGAAGAGAGTGAGAAGCCAGGGCACAGAGGGCATCGGGGTGAAGGCACCGCTCCAGCTCCCAAACTGGCTGCTGCTGCCCCCAGGTCTCAGGCATACAGTCAACGTGGTACCCATGTTGCAGTTCCCAGTGGAGACTGGGCTGCAGTCCCCACTACTCAGGCCACTGACTGGGCTGGAATTACCACTGACTGGTCTTAGCTGTTCTTTCTAAAATTCTCCAGCAGAAAATGAAAATAAACCATTTCTAAGAGTTGTGTCCATTGAAAAACATTCCTGAGGCCTAGAGTTGAGCCTCAGGGAAGGCTGTGGGCTGATGCCCCCCCCCCCCCCCCCCCCCCCCCCCGCCTCAGCAGGATATGGGAGGAGATATCAAACACCTGCGCATCCTAGGGCTGCTGAGGGCTAAAGCCCTGTGCTCGGGACCACACAAAACAGGAGGCAAGATTTTGCATCTGGTGCAAATCTAATTGAGTAAAATTAAATAATAACTATGCATAAGAGGAAAGGTTCAAACTGCAATTCGCTTATTTGATTCAAGCCTGCTAAGAATCTCCTGAGGAGACAACTGCCACCAACACACACACGCAGCTGCAGGGGGTGCCCTGGGTGTCACACTTGGATAGTAACACAAGGACCACTGAAAAATTTTTATTTCCACTTTTTCTGTCTTATAAATTTTCTATAATGTGAACATGCTTTTTAAAAATCAGTATGTATATCCATTCAATGAATATTTAAAAAAATAAGTTTTTCTTGATTTCAGAGAGAGGAAGGGAGAGGGAGAGATAGAAACCTCAATTAGGAGAGAGAATCTTTGATTGGCTGCCTCCTACTTGCCCCCTACTGGGGACCGAGACCACAACCCAGGCATGTGCCCTGACGAGGAATCGAACTGTGACCTTCTGGTTCATGGGTCAACACTTAACCACTGAGCCACACTGGCCAGACCCATTCGATTAATATTATCCTATCTAATAAAGATGGAATATGCTAATTGACCCTCACACTGTCGCAAAGATGGCGGCACCCACAGCCAATAAGGAGGGAATATGCTAATTGACTGCCTCACCCTCAAATATGGCGGCGCCCCCAGCCACAAGATGGCGGCACCCAGTCCCCTCAGCCCCGCCGGGGCAGCAGGTGCGTGGTAAGGCCGGGCCCGCATGCCTGCCTCCATAGTCACCCAGTCCCCTCAGTCCCCCAGCCGCCCAGGGCTTGCGCTGCCGGCAGTGGCAGCAGCAGAGGTGTGATGGGGCATCGCCTTCCCCTGATCTCTGGGTCGCCTCCCGCCCCTGAGGGCTCCAGGACTGTGAGAGGGGGCAGGCCGGGCTGAGGGACCCCCCCCCCAATGCATGAATTTTCATGCACTGAGCCTCTAGTTCAGCCATAAAAAGAAACAAAGTACTGCCACCTGCTGCCACCTGGATGAGCTGTCAGTCATGCTGAGGGGGAGAGCCAGTCACAAAGGAGGACGATGGCAAGGCCCCACTCATGAGAGTCCAGCAGAGGTGGCCCATAGAGACAGGAAGCCGCCTGCTGGGTGCCTGGGGCTGAGAGGGCGCGAGTGGGAGTGACTGGGAACTGGGACAGCTTTTCTGGGGAGTGATGAAAATGTTCTGGAATTAGAGAGTGGTGATGGGGATACAACTCTGTGAAGATACTAAAAACCATTGAATTGTACACTTTACAAAAGTGAATTCTGTGGAGTGTGAATTATGCCTCAATAAAGCTGTTATTTAAAAAAATCAACATGTTTTCAAATTTGGGAGTAAAGAAAATGTTACATCAGCGTATTAATTATGAAGAAGAATAAAATAAAGACTGTGCTATAGAACAGCAGTCGCCAACTGGAAGTCCGCGGACCACTGGTGGTCTGTGAGGTCCGAAAGGCTGGTGACTGCTGCTATAGAACACTGCCCCCATCGGGTGGGGTGGGAGTGGAAGGGCCAGACTGCCCCCCAAGCCACACAGGACTCTTCAGAGGCCACACAACCCCACCCACGTGTTCCCCCCACTGTACCTTTCCTTTGGTCCCTGAGAGGCCTCCTCTGCAGGTCCCTGTGCTCCCAGGGCACTCCTGCCATCCCCCACTCTGCTCTCCTGCCTCCACGCCCTCACCGTGCCCTCAGGACCAGAGCTCCCTGCTGTCCTGCCTGGTACTGGGCGGCTCCACACGGTGGTCCAGTGGCCCCTGCTGGCGAAGGGCTGCCTCCCTGTGCTGTGCCCTGTGGGGGCTCCAGGAGGCTGCACTTGGTCTGACCACTAGACGGTCCTGGCTGCCTGAGCTCACTCAGAGGCAGTGCCGGACATTGCGCTCCCTCGGGCAGGGCCAACCTCACGCTGCTGAGATGCTTTCCAGGGAGGAGTGAGCAGAGGCGGACGGTGGGGTCTGCCTTCTTCCCTCCCTGCCTCCGTGAGTGAACTTGTGTTGAACACTGACTGCACCTCAGCATTGTTGATTATGGCCATTATGTCCATCTCACAGATAACCAAACTGTTGACATGGTTCTGTTGTCTGCTGGGTTCTGGCCCTGGAAGTGCCCATCTTACTGACTAGGCTGGGCACCAGGGCAGACTGGACTTGGGGTGACTTGGGGCTCGCTGGCACTGGAGTCTGAGGTAGGCGGCTGAAAGCTCTTGGTGGTGGAGGGTCACCGTGGCTAGCTCT
Organism: Myotis brandtii; assembly: GCF_000412655.1. NCBI lineage: Eukaryota > Metazoa > Chordata > Mammalia > Chiroptera > Vespertilionidae > Myotis > Myotis brandtii. The sequence continues at coordinate 1,167,445 of NW_005370673.1, forward strand.
GTGGCTTGAGCAAGCTACTTAAAATCGAAAAGTCTCTGGGCTGGGCCTCAACATATTCATCTGTGACATGGAGAGAATCAACCCATTTGGCCCCAACAGCCACTGAGATGGCTGCTCCAGGCAGCAGAGAGAGGTGCTGCCATCACCAGCCGGGGCAGACCCTTTGCGGAGTGTTTCCCACCGGTTTGGCTGTCCCAGCCTAAGGCAACCAGACAGGCAGTGCTTCTCTCCCCGTCAGAGCCAGGGATAGAGGCTCAGAGGCGTCAAGAGACGTGGCTGAGGACACACAGTGATCCTGGCAAAGTTCTGGTCCCAAGGTCTGTTCAAGGACGCCTCCGCCTTCCCCTTCCCGGATCCTAGGATCTGTACCAGAGCCCAGCGCAAGGTTTCTCGCAAAGGGAACGGTGACCTCTCCACTAGCTGCTCAGCCATGGACTCCGTGGTCATGGGGCAGCAGAGGAGTCAAGCTCCCTGCCACCGAGGCGTGTGAGCAGGGGGCCTGCAACCAGCCTAGGGCCGAGAGCACACACCGCACTCAGCAGGGCAGGCTGTCCCCCTCGCCAGGCCCTGAGCTGCTCTGTGATGTGTGGGAACACTGCTGCCATACTTTGCACACCTGCCGGCTGTGGGTGGGCAGCGGCTCACAGGCCACAATGTGAATGGCCAGTCATCTCCTCCATCACCAGGCAGGCATGATGGCCACATGCCACCAGTGGGGCCAGTCTGGTGACATGCATCTGTCTGGGACGTGCAGAGATCCACCCCTGCTGAGCTTTCCCTTGGAAAGGCGAGGCACACCTATCCCAGGTCGGGACTCCCGGTGCCTGAGGACGTACTGAGTCTTGGAGAAACTGGCAGTCTTCCAGATGGGAGAGACCAGGTCAGGCCAGTTCTTCAGGGGGGTACAGGGCTCGGCAGGGCGGGACGGCCCAGGGCCGTGCGAAGGGCAGGGCCAGGCTGGGTCTGTAGCCCCACAGGGAAGACCTTCACCCGCCCTCCTCTGCCCGGAAGGCCCCCACTTGGGGGGAGGACCTGCTCAGGTCCCCACATCAGAGGGTGTCCTCGGGGGGCAGAGCTGGGTCTGCTGTTAACCCTTCCTCACGTGGACTCTGAGCTTGATGCCCTTCCCACGAGTAGAAGTGAGGACTGCACTCTGTATTTAGCAGGTGTGAGCCACATGCCCAGCCCAGTCCAGCACTCCGTGGGACCACGGCTCTTGGGGGTAGTCCTGATCCGTGGCATCTGCCCATTTCCATGGTGCGATTTCTCCCGGTTTTGCCACGTGTGACTGTCAGCCCTCGCCAAGTGGCCTCTGCTGGCTCCAGCCCCACCGGCACCGGCCGGGCCTCACAAGTCCTGCTGCTCTGGAAAGTCAGCGGGCCCGCCCCACGCCGAGGGCTGCCGGCGCTGAGTGCCTTTGTGCCACGGCCCGGGCCCAGCAGCCACAGGTACACCACCTGTTTGAAAGTTTGTGTGCTGACAGTGTGCCAGGCAGGGGGCAGGGACCAACATGAGAACAGCCTGGCATCTCCCCTGGCAGCTGCCTCCCCGTGCCTCCCTTTCCGGCTCTGGAAGTGGGCCCATGACCACACACCACAGGCTCACGGAGGACAGGGGAGAGGGTGAGCTCAGGGCCTGCACGCAGTGGGGCTGGGAAACTAGCAGGGTAGTCTGCGGGAGGCCATTTCCCTGACGCAAGGTTCAAGGTGCTCCAGAGAAGGGCATGTCTGTGGGAGTCCAGAGGATCTGCAAAGAGAGGACGGTGCCATTTAAAGGAGGGGGTGAGGAGGCGCTGGGGCGGGGCCTCCGCAAGGCTCTCCTGCCCTCGCCACCCACAGGGCAGTTTGCCTGTTTAGGAGCTCTGGGGTTTAGAGAAGATAATTTCGGCCTTTGGGGTCTCGGTTGTTCAATTGAAAAATGGGAATTATGAGGACAGCACTCACCCTCCTGGTGAGGTGGTGAGGTCCTGGCGGGTCCTAGTGAAGTGAGAGGGGCACCCCACCCCTCCACCAGGCTGAGGCCCCGTTGGGGCGGGGCGGGGCGGGGCGGAGGCATCTTCTTGAGGTCTTCCCAAGGGCGGGGACCCCGGCCCCGGTTCCGCTGCCTTCTGGCCTGCCCATGCTGCCCTGGCGCAGGTGGTGAGGAGGTGAACCTGTTTCTCTTCTCGCGGACACACGGGCTCTC
>NW_005370673.1:1171116-1181063 GCF_000412655.1 Myotis brandtii
GAGGACGCAGGGGCGCCTGAGGCCAGGCCGGAGCCCGGGCCTGTCCGCCGGGATGAGCCCGAGGAGGAGGAGGACGATGAGGATGACCTCAAGGCCGTGGCCACCTCCCTGGACGGCCGCTTCCTCAAGTTCGACATCGAGCTGGGCCGCGGCTCCTTCAAGACGGTGTACAAGGGGCTGGACACGGAGACCTGGGTGGAGGTGGCCTGGTGCGAGCTGCAGGTGCGTGGTGGGCCCTGCATGTCCTCCTTCCGTGCCTGGCCTACCTGGCCTGAAGCCGCTCTCACCTTTGTGTGTGACCGGCGTGTGGGGCGGGGTGAGGGTGGCTCCGTGTGCTACCGATTGGGGGATGGAGGTGGGATCTCCTGGTGTGTGGCCTCCGAGTCTGGCACAACGTGGCCCACACGAGAGTGAGCACTTGGAGGGTGTGTCTCTCACGGCCCCTCCCTACTCGGAACTCAGGGCTGTACTGACCCAGGCGGTGTGGATCCTGTGTCCTTGCAGAAGTGTGGGGGCTGCCGGGCAGTCCTGGGCTTGGGAACTCTGAGCTGCGCTTTAATGAGCACCTTCCAGTCTTGCCAGGTGTAGGTGCCTGGCCTGGGGTCCCTAAGGGGCTGCTCCTGACCCAGGCCTGTTTAGGGTGGGCTGGTGGTCCTGGGCTGCTGGACGAGGCCTAGAAGTGCTGTGAGTGCTTCTCGGAGCTCCCAAAGCCCATTTGTTCACAAAGTGGGTGCGTGAGGTCTTAAAACTCAGTCATGCTGAAGGCAGATGGGTGGCTTTTTTTTTTTTTTTTTTGCAAAGGCTCTGGGCATGCATTTTTCATCACCTTGCCCTTGCGATGGCTGTGTCAGTCCCAGCCCTGGAAGATTATATAAACCGTAACCCGAGCTGCCCTGGGCGCCGTGGCAGCCTGGGCCATGCCTGTAACAGTGGGTGTTTACTGGCCCTCTGTCTTGTGGGGGCAGCTGTCCAGCATGAGGCCGGCCTCGGTGGTGTAAGCCGACCCCAGCGCCCGTAAAGCTAGCCGGGCCTTCCAGGTTTGACGCAGGCCACTGCCACACTGCAGGCTGCCTGCCTTTCGGCTCAGAAAAGGGATTTGGTTGCTCTGTCCTCCAGGCTCTGGCTAGATGTGTGTGTGTGTGTGTGTGTGTGTGTGTGTGTGTGTGTGTTTGAGAGAGAAGGAGAGAGAGCACGCGCAAGCTGGACTAGGCTGGTGGTGCTGACTTGTCCTCAGCCTTTTTCCTGAGACAAAGGACCCAGAGGTCGCCCTCCCGAGTGAAGCCCTTGGTCCTGCTGTGGAAATGCAGGCGTGTCCCAGGGAGTCCCTGGACGAAAGAGCTGCCCCTCCCCTTCATGGCCCTGCTGAGGTGGCCGGGGCCTGAGATGGCACGGGAGTGAGTGGGCATCACTGCTCACGAGAATGCAGAGGAGCGAAGATCTGAGAGGGAAGATCGGGACGAGGGGTGGGGGAGGGAGGAGGAGGCTTCCTGGTTCTAGAGAGTAGCTGTGCAGTCCCACCGCCAAGTGATCCAGCCTCCGGCATGGCAGTGCGCACCCCGGTGCTCCCGGGTCATGCCCAGGCAGGAGGCGGCAGGCCTGGTGAGACCTCAGCCGTGGAGCACAGGGGATTTGGCCGCGGCATTGTGGGTGCTGTGACCCCGGGCGGGAGGAGGAGGCTGTCGCCCCTCATTTCCTTTAGGGTAAGGGCCTGAGCAGAGCTCAGAGGTGGAGCCTGCCTTGTCCAGGGCCTGGACTTGGTGGTGGGAAGGCTGGAGATGGCCTCCATGTGCCTTGGCCCGGCGTTACCGGGAGTCCCGAGCCAGCAGGGAAACCGTCCTGTATCTCCCCCAGTGAGGGTCCTGCTAATGTTTGCCTCAGCCAGTGCAGCGCTGGGCGTCTGCCTGCTGCTGGGGGAGTGAGGACCAGCTGAGGGCAGCTGGGAACCTGCTTCTCACCCACCAGAGGCTGCTGTTTCCCCCACTTTATTGAGGACCCCCACTCAGGCCAGCGGTGAGGACATAGGTGGAGAGGGAGAGAGCATCATCCTGGGAGGAGGCCCAGCCTGGTGGCCGTCCACTTAGGCTTGGAGGTGAGTGTGGAGGGTAGGGTGCCAGGTTAGGCCTGGAAGACCACTGCACATGGGGAGCACGGTGGGTGGTGTTCTGGCTTTTTGCCTGGAGAGGGCTCCAGTGTGGACGCCTGGTGTCAGGCTCCCTCCCAGTGGAGCGTGGGTCACCTGGAGCGTCGCCTTCAGTGCAGGGAGCTTTGCACAGGAGGCTTCCTCGCCCTCGGGGCCTTCCCTGTCTCAGAACGCCTGGCCGGCAGCTTCTGACACCCGAAGTCCCACCCTCAGAGTCTGTGTAATTTCTCACCCTCTGCATGCAGGGGGCGTTGGCACCTCTGGGCGCCTCTGGGGCACCCAGAACTGAGACAGCGTCACCTGCCTGCTTTTTCTGGGTCTCCTGCCCGGGGAAGGCCGTGCGCGTTTCTGGATCTCACAGTGTGACTTGGAGGACATCAGATCCCCTTGGCGTCCTCAGTGTTGGAAGTGCTTTGCCGAGGGAGCAGTGAGGCGTCACCTGAACTCTGCACATGTCCAGAGATGACACTGATGTTTTGGGGAAGCCATTTTAAAATATTATTCCTGTCTCTTTTCTTCCAAGTGGACGTTTATCCTGGCATCAGACCACATTACGATATTGAGGTAGGAAGTGCAAGTGTGCCCAGAATCGCTGCCCTCGCTCTGGCTCAGGTTCCCACGTCTCCACGTCCTTGGGCCACCGCCGGCCCACGAGGGGTCCACGGGGACCCCTCTTACAGACGGTGCTCGGGTCGGCGGCTGGTCCTGCCCTGCGGCCGGAGCGGAGTCTGTGCACGGCCCAGCTGCTCAGGTCACTGCACTTCTGCGCCGGTGGGAGACCTGGAGAGGAAACGAAGCCAGCCCACACGGGCCGAGGCGGGAGCCTAGCTGGAGGCGCCCAGCCCACCTGCCTCTCCCGGGTCTTCCTCAGGGAAGGGCGTCCCTTCTCTCAGAGTCCCAGGCCCCTGGCACCTCCCCCCACGGAGGTCTGAGCTGCTGTTGCAGGGCTGGGCACAGCCTCCTGGGCGGACCCCCCGGAGCCTTTGTCTCCCACGTGTGTCCGGGTTCACGCCCAGCCTGGGGTCCTTCTGCCTCATGGGGTGTGTCAGTCCTTGACCTTCACCCAAGCACGGAACGCCCCTTCAGGGTAACCCCGAGGCCGAGCCCCACTCCTCAGGCCCTGGGTCTCCCCGGTTCTGTCATGGAGCCATCCTGCACCTCTGCTGCCTGGAGGTGGCTGGCTCCCGGGGGTGGGGATGGCCTGGACCCAGGCCAGGGAGCAGCTTGCGAATGTGGGGACCACAAGACCTGATAATGTGTGACCTGCTGGTGTCCCCTTGATGCGGCCACAGAGGCACCGTGCTCCCCACCTCCTGTGCCAGGCAGACGTCTGTGTCCTGTTCCCCAGTCTGTGCCTCGGATGTGGGTGATGCGCCGGGAACGTGCTGCGTGTGGCCGTGCTGACTGCGCCGGTCCACTCACTGGCCTCAGAGGGTGGCCAGCTGCCTCTCCTGTGGCCATGGCTCCTGCACCGCCCTGGCCCTGAGCTCAGGTGCCTCCTGCCGGTGCACCCCCTGCTTTCGTAGACAGGCCGCGCCCACCCACCTCACCAGCAGCCCAGCCAAGGTGGAGAGGCCCCCCCTCCCGGCCCCTCCTGCTTTCCCAGGAGCCCTCAGCAGCTGATGGGAGGGGATGTTCCGAGGGGATGGTATGCGCACGTGTAGCAGGACCTGAGAGGGGCGGCAGTCAGTTGGCAGGTGGTTACCCCGTGTTGGTCTTTTCATTAACCTCCTAAGAGCTGAGTTTTGTTGCGAGAGCTGTGTTTTGAAGTCAGTTGGATGCCAACGCTGTGCTTGTTTTTTCCAAGCGAAGTCACACCACGGTTCTGGTTTGGTTGGTGAGAAAGGTTGGTACCAGCCACCTGGAGGCCTGTGAGGACCGCTCCCGCCCGCCAAGGCAGGCCGTGGGTGCCTCTGCCTGGGAGGTCTGTGAAGATGGACAGGCTGGGGCCACCATCGTGGGCACATCGGGCACTCTTGGCTCCTTCCCTTTGGAAATAAGCGCTCCTGAGACCGGCTGTGTGCCCTCTGGGCGTCCTTGGAGGCCCTGCTGTGTGGGCATCAGCTAAGCCTTCTTCAGGGCCAAATCGCTGAAGAACTTGGGCTCAGACAGCCTCACGCCCTGAGAGGGCTGGCGGGCACCTCCCCACCCTGTGCCGTTTCTGGGTGGTGGCTGGGGGCTTACTCTGAGTGGGTGAGCATTGCTGGTGGGTTGTGGTTCCAGACATGGTGGTGAGAAAAAAAATTGCTAAGAGGAGAGGGAGCAGATGTTCCAGAAGTTTCCGGCACCAGGCCCCGTGCTCAGAGCTCCGCAGTGCAGTATGGTTCATTGGCTCAGATGTATGGCACGGTTGAGTGTGTGCTCTGGTTTCATCTGGGGTACCACCATGGGCAGGGCCCGTCACGGAGAGGCGTCTGTGAGAAGCTGCAGGGTGGGGCGGGGTGCGCGTGGGGAGAGCCTGCCTGTGGTCAGGGGCCGGCGGGCTTGCCTGCGTCTGCCACTCACCTTGCATAGTGGCCTGGACTGGCAGCCTCTGACCATCTTGTGGGGCCAGTGGCTCAGACCAGCTTCAGGCCAGAGCTGGTGATGCCCAAGGTGACGACACGGAGCTCCAGTGTCACTGGTGGGAGAGAGCTTGACCTGGCCCAGCAGAGGTGTGGCCACCTGCCTGGTCTCCTTTGTGGTCCGCGCCGCCGCCAGGCTGAGTGGCAGGCGGGTGCTGGCATCTGCCTGCGGGGGCTGTAGGGGTGTTCAGGAGCCCTGCAACTAGGCACACAAACACCCTAGAAGCAGGAGGCCTGCTCCATGCAGACCCCAGCCCCACAGCTTCCCTTGGGGCGCCTCAGTTTACCTGTCTGAGTGAGGGCAGTGCCAGCCAGGCTTCAGGGCGTGGAGACTGGAGAGCAGGCACTCGCAGGGAAGCTCTCCTTGCCCTGTGCTCCCCTCGAGGACACAGTTTTGAGAAGCACAGGTGGAAGGGCGAGCAAGCTGACCTGGAGGGGCCAGGCCTGCCTGTCGCTCCCGCTGGTGCAGGCCGACGGGGCACCCGCCCACTCTGCACTGCAGATGAGGAAAGGGTGTGTGGAGGCAGCAGCTGGGAACTCCAGGAAGCAGGTGAGGATCTGCCTCGACCACAGATGGTGGAGGTGGAGGTGCTGGGGGTCGGTAGAGAGGCCCAGAGCGATCAGTTCAGAGCAGAAGCACAGCCCTGGGTCGTGGGCAGCCTGAGTGTTTTCCTGCTTCAAAAAGTTTTCCAATCCGGCTCTGTTCCTGGGAGGGTTGAATTCTAAGATCGCCCGGAAGCCTTGATTTCTACATCCAATAATGCCAGCATTTTAATAATATAAAGATTTTTGGAAAAGAATAAAATAAAAGATCAAGACTGTGTATTGGGCGACAGAATAGCAAATAGATCATTGGGACAGACTAGAGAGCCCAGAAACAGACCCACATCCGAGTCAGCTGCCCTCGGGGAGGCAGGCAGGCGGGAGCAGCTGGCCACCCACGTGCAGAAAGGGGGTGTGTGTGCAGAACTTCCTCCCTTCCCAAAAGTTAGCTCGTCATGGATCAGACTCCCTGTAAAACCAGAGCTAACACTCTTAGAAGATAACAGGAGAGAACGTAGGTGGCCTTTGGCATGGAGATGACTTTTTAGATACAACACCAGAAGTAAAATGCGAGAAAGGAAAACTGTAAGTTGAACTTGATTAAAATGGAAAACTGCTCTGCAGAGCCACTAAGGGAGAACAGAAAGACAAAACACAGACTGGGAGAAGGTCTTTGCCCAACACAGACCCGATAACGGACCGCGACCCAGAATGTACACAGAACTCTTAAAACGCAACGACAAGCACGCACAGTGTGATTAAACAATGGGCCAAAGACCTTAGTCGACACCTCATTAAACAAGATAATCAGATAGCAAATAGACATATGGAAAGGGAAGACACCTCACATACTGACAGGGAAATGCAAGTTGAAACAGCACGCCTATTAGAACGCGAAAAAGCCAGCGCCCTGGCAGCCCAGTGCTGGCCCGTGAGCCCCGGAGCTCCTCGCTGGTGGGAACGCAGATGGCGCAGCCACTTTGGAAGGCAGTTGGGAAGTTTCTTATGTAACACACCGCACGATCCAGCAGTCATGTTCCTTGGCATTTACCCAAAGGACCTGGAAACTATGTCCACACAAAAAGCCTGCACAGGATGTTTATAGCACTTGATTCACAGCCGCCAGGACTCGCACGCAGCCAGGGCGTCCTCGGCAGGTGACGGACACGCAGACGGAATCCACGCAGACCGTGGATGTTCTGTGATTTTAATAAAGCTGTCAGACCACGGAAAGACACGGATGAACCTCATGTGCACGTGCTGAGTGAGAAGGAATCTGGAAGGCCGCCTGCTGTGACGTTCTGGAAAAGGCGAAGCTGTGGAGGCAGTCAGCAGTTGGGTGGTCAGGGTTAGGGTGGCCCTGAAAATACGCTGTGTGGTAAGATAACGCTGGATACGTGTCCTTGTACACCAGTCAGAATCCGTAGACTGAACCCTGATGTAAGCTGTGGATTTAAGTTAATAATAATGTACCAGTATTGGCAAGCAGTTCCAGCAAATGTACCACATTAATGCAAGATGTTACTAATAGAAGAGGCTGTGTGTATGAGAGAGAATTCATGACAACTACTTTCTGCTCAGTCTTTCCATAAACCTAAAACTTCTCTGAAAAGTAGTCTGTTAAGTAAAAAACAGTGTAACAGCTACACTAAAGAAGTTTGCAGAAATGAAAAAAACCACTCATAATCCAAGTGAATATAACTTATTATTTTTGCATATTACCTTGAAGCTTATTCATATACACATACATCTTTTTTATAAATGCAGCTGCGATTGCAGGGTGTCATAGCTTTTAAAATCTGTTATTTTTTTGTTTCTAGAGTGTCTGCTTCCAGGGGTCTTGGTGTGGGGTGGGCCGGGGAAGGCGGTCTCCTCACACCCACCTCACCTCCAGCAGGTGTACGTCCCAGTGTTTAGGGGTGAGGTCTCCACAGTGGCTCCGGACATGAAAGGTGTGCCGTGAGCTTGCCGAGTGAGACACACGGGCAGAGGAGCCCGTGGGGTGGGGGCGCTGGGTGAGGGATTTGGTGCCCCCGAGTCCTGGTAGTTGTCAAGGGCTTTTCTGGCTGGGCTTCAGGGGTGCCTCCTCGGCAGAAGGTCCAAGCCTGGCCATCAGCTGGCCGTGGGCAGGACACAGGTGGGAGGGCGGGAAGGAAGCTCTGAGCACATCAGGTCCTCAGAGCCACTGTTAGGGCCGGGGAGGTGGGTCATATTTAAGCTCATAGAGCAAGAGGGCAGCGCCAGGACTCCCCTGCGCGGTCACCTTTCAGCGTTCAAAGGGTTGCTACAGAAAGACGTGGAAGTGCGGGGTCAGGCAGGCTGCTGTGGTGGACTTTTCAGAGCCTGTAAGACGCTGGCCGTGTTGTGAAGCTCTTGAAGGGGTGGGCGTGGGAGGCGCCCCTCCACCTGTCCTTCGTGCTCCATGGGACAGGACGGGCCATGGGGAGAGGTGTGCCGTCCCCCAGGGCCTGTCTTGGCCCTGTTGCTGCTGGGGTTGGAGTGCTTGGAGCTAGACGTGGAAATCGGCCCTGCCCTAGACCCCTGCTGGTCTCCCACGCCCGCTCTTCCCCTCGCCCGCTTCCCTGGCTGTGTGCCTGCTCAGGAGCCAGTGCCTGGGAACAGTCTCCGCTACAAGCCACGTGACCAAGCAGTGCAGAACTTGGGTCGCCCCGAGTCTGACTCTTGGAGATGGCCGCTGGAGGGCCCTGGTGCCGGCAGTGTCCACAGGGACAGACGGCTCCCTGCTCTCAGCCCGGCTGGGTTGTCCCCTCTCTCAGGCCTCAGGCAGCAGACGCTGCCACACCAGGAATTCCAACCGCATCTTAAAGCAGGAAGGAAGGGCCTGGTTAGGTGTCGGTGTCACACTTGAATCTGTAAAAAAGAATGTTGGCTGTAATCCTCTTGGTCTCTCTGGCTAGAAGCGGGTCGCAAGGGGCTCTGGGAAAGGCTCGAAGGCCCCGGTCGGTTCTGTTCTGTTCCCAGGGGCTGGGCACGGTGGGTTTGCTGGGAGGGTGGGCTGACCTGCCCTGTTTTGGGTCCCTCATCCCCCCAGGTCTTGCAGGGGCCAGTGCTCCCCGAGGCTGAGGCATGCTTCTGGGTCCTCCCCACCCCGCCCCTCCGCCTCCAAGCTGTGCCGGGGACTCCGCCCACCCTGGGACCCCACCTCCCCCTCTCCTCCCTCCCGGGAGCTTTCTTCTCTCCAGCAATCCAGTTTTTATTTCTTAACCAACTTTTTGTTTTGGAAAACGTAGGAAAGTTGTGTTACCAGTTTTTAACAGTTTGCCACACCTGCATTTTCTCTCTCCCTGCATATGCGTTATTCTGGCCCATTTACACCTCGCCCTGAGCACCCAGCAGCAGCTTCTATAGGAACAGGGCATTTTCCCACACAACACAGCTGTGCGCATCGAAGCTAAGGGGGCGGCTGACGTGGACTGTGCCCGTGCGCTCGGCATTTCCGCCTGGATCCAGGACCCAGTCAGTAATGGGGTGTTGCTTCTGGTTCTCATGTCAGTTTTTTAAAAATACATATATTTTAATTGATTTCAGAGAGGAACGGAGAGGGAAAGAGAGAGAGAAACATCAATGATGAGAGAGAATTGTCAATTGGCTGCCTACTGCATGCCCCCTCCTGGGGATAGAGCCCGCAACCCAGGCATGTGCCCTGACCGGGAATCCAACCGTGACCTCCTGGTCCGTAGGTCGACGCTCAACCACTGAGCCAGGCCGGCCGAGCTCATGTCAGTTTTAATCTAGAGCAGCCCCCCCACCCCTTTAATCATTATTTTTGTATCTTTTGCCACCTTGCCTTCTTGGCCCCACAGTCTCTGACTTGGGTCCCCATATGGGATGATCCTGTTGGAATCATCCAGGGTTTGGGGAAGACAGATCAGATCATGCTGGTCTCTCCCAATGGGCAGTCAGGCGGAGCCGGGACCTGACCCAGCCGTGAAGGTGCTGCTAGGAGGCTGCTGCAGATGTGGGCCTCCTGGGCCGCCTGCCCTGCCTGCCTGAGCCAGCGACCTGCACAGGGTGCCCACCTGGATTACGCTGGACGTGGTGCTGCTTGTACCCTGAGCTCCTGGTGCTGGCGGCGTGGGCTTCTGCAGAAGAAGGGGCCCTGCCCTGAGACTTGGCAGGGGACCCCGACCTCTAGGGGCCATCCTCAGGCCTTGCTGCCCGCGAGGGGCTTTTGTCCACCCCCACCCCTGTTCATCCTGGAAGGGGGCAGTAGGGAGGAGAGGGCCAGGTCCCCCAGGTGTCAGTGCTGGACCCCCCAGTGAGCGGGGACTGTCAGGATGGAGGCGGTGGCCGGCAGTGGATGGGGAGGCCACTTCACGGGGGATGTTTCCAGCTACTTCAGTTCTTCGGAATGTGACAGACGGGACAGGTGCTGAAACCTGAAAAAGAAGCTGCCCCCGAAAACCTTTCATTGTGTGCGACCCCGGGGCGTTCCCTTCTCGTTGCTAGAAGGGATGCTGCCTGATTCATGAATCGTTTAGAAAAGCCAATTAAATCTTACAAAAAAGCTGCCCCGAATCTCCAGAGACAGCCATCTTCACTTTGGTACCAGCCCTTCTTGTCTGTTTCTATGTTCTTGGTTTCCTTGCAAAGTCATATTGTGGCCCCACCTGTGTTGTGAGCCCACTGCAGGGGTGAGCGAGGCCCCCAGCCTCCCTTGTCTGTGGTGGGGGGTGGGG
>NW_005370673.1:1181084-1184068 GCF_000412655.1 Myotis brandtii
TGGGCTGAGCATAGCCCTGCCCCTGCAGCTGGGCCCCGCCTCCAGCATGGGCGAGGCCTGACACGCTTTGCAAGACGTGGGTGTGTCTCCTCAGCCCGGTGGCCAGGGCCCCGGCCGGCCCGGGAGCATGGGGGCCCCAAGGGGAGCATGGGGGCCCCAAGGGGAGCATGGGGGCCCCAAGGGGAGCATGGCGCTGTGCTGTTTCTTCCAGCCAGAAAGGCATCTTGCCAAGTTGGCCGGCAGCAAACCATTGACACCTGCCCAGACAGGTTCCAAGGAATTTCTTCTTTTTAATTAAGGGGTTCAAGCAGGAGAGTGAGTACATTTTTGGAAGAATCTTTGCAAGGGCCCTGAAGGGCAAAGGAGAGAGGATGGGGAGCAGGTGGGTGCAATGCTGGGACCTCTCCCTGGGTCTGTGGGGCTCCCGTGTGCTTGGATTTTGGGAAAACCTTTTTACACAACATCAGGACTGACCTGCTGGGACTTACGAGAGTTGGGGGTCGGCACAGGGTCCCCTCCACGGCTGAATGACCCTTGGAGGAGCCCCTTTCTCCATCCTTCAGGGGTCACGGGCCAGCCTGTGTTCCTGCTTGGGGAGCAGGCACCTGGGGTCTGGGGTGGGGTGGCCACAGGCATAGGCAGAGAGGCCAGTTCTAGGGGCCCATGGAGTGTTGTGGGCGGCGGCATGTCCTTGGGCCCTGGGGACACACCGCACCCTCTGACCCTGGCTGCACACTGTGACCTGCTTGTGAGCTGTGCTGGCATTGGCTTCAGGATCGTTTGACCCTGACAGGATGCAGGGGGTTGGCTTGTCATTTGGGCTCTTTTGGGCAAAGGCTGCCTCATGGGGCTGTCTTCCTGTCTGGCTCGCAGGCGCGTTCTGAGCAGAGTGGGTCTCCTTGGGACAGCCCCTGAGCTGGTGCTTGAGGGCGCAGGGGAGGACTCCGGTGAAGGCGTGGAGGCTGGACTGTGGGCCTCATGTGGGCATCGAGCAGACCCAAACCTGCACCCCCTTGGGGGAGGGACTGCTCATGCTGGGAGGGGTTTGTCCCCTGGGGAAGGGCAGGGGCTGTGCTGTGGGGAGGGCAGGCTGGGCAGCTGAGGGTTCTGTTTTGACCGCGGGGTGATGAGAACCTCGAGGCTTCTCTGCTCGTGCATGGTAGTGCCGCCAGTGATCTGGAATCCTGCAGAGCAGGGCAGAGCCCACTGGGAGGGGGTGGGACGTGATTCTGGGGCACCCCAGGCCCTGCTCCTCTGGCTCCCGGCTGTGGGTGGGATGTTCTGCCTCTCGATGCCAGTGGACCCACTGACCCCACTGACCGCATCTCCTGGGCTTGGGGCTTGTCTGCTCCTCCCACCTTGTCAGCCACTGCATGGCCTTCCTCGGCACGCAGGCCCGTGGGGCTGCACGAGGGGCTGCACAGACGCCGCATTGGCCGTTTGTGAAAAGAAGGCTGAAAAGGAGGCCAGAAAGTGAGTAAACTCAGAGAGAGAGCGAATAGGACGAGTTGAGGGAAAGTGGCAAAACCCATTAAAAGCAGATGAAAAGAAGTGAGAGTTTTTTAAAAGAAGTGGATAAATGGTATTTTATAAAAATAAGATACTGCCCGCGGAGTGGCTCAGCGTAGAGCATCGACCTAGGAACCAGGAGGTCATGGTTCGATTCCCGGTCAGGGCTCATGCCCAGGTGGCGGGCTCGATCCCCAGTAGGGGGCGTGCAGGAGGCGGCTGACAGTGATTCTCTCATCACTGAGGTCTCTCTCTCTCCTCCCCTCCCTTGTCTCTGAAATCAATAAAAAGACACTGAAGGACCGAGGCATGCACTTACTGTTCTAGAGCGAAGCTGCTGGAGCCTCGGTGGGGGGTGTGCTGCGCCCTCGCAGGGAGGCGGGCTGCCCGGCCGGCCGCAGGCACGCTGCTTCCTGTGCTGGGGGTCCCTGGATCTCCTGTTTCCTGCACGTGGGTCTCACGAGTGTGTGGCCTTTCCTGCTGCCGTGCTCTTTGGGACTCAGCCCGGCCGAGCAGTGGGCAGTCGGCCCCTTGGCCACCACGTGGACGTCCACAGTCTGTTGTCCATCCCCCCGCTGTTGGGTTCTTGGCAGTTTCCACTCTGGCGTCCCTGGCGGAGGGACGCCGAGGCGCGTGGGCTCGGGGCGCCCCTTCCCTGCCCTCAGCTCCCCAGAGCTGTTTTCTGTGCCTGTGTGCTGGGAGCGAGGTGGGTGGCGCAGCCTGCCAGGGCTCATGTCTAGGTGACAAGGATGCAGACCCGCCCCACAGGCCCCGCCGGCCCACCTGCCCCTCGGTCGCGGAAGCAGGTGTTTGGCTGGCGTCCGGCTCAGGTCTGTGGGCCTGGAGGGGCGCCCGCCTCTGTGAGATGTGATGAGGTGACGATAAGACACAAAGGCTGCTCTGTTCTGGAGGGCGAGCGGGGCCTCTGGAGCCCTTTCCGGACATTCCTGAGACTGGCCCTTTGTGTGGAGCAGGGCCGGGCCTCCCAGGCCTGGCAAGGTGGAGCAGTCAGCCCCGCCTGCTGCCCCTTGTTCCTGGGCTGGGCCCGAGGTCGCAGTGGGGCGCACCCTTCAGGCTCACATTAGGGCAAACCCTCGGCCACAGGTCTTGGGAGGGCCTCAGAGGAGCCAGGGGTCTAGGTCTGGTGTGGGTGCCTGACAGTACAGTAGAGGGGTCAGTGCCCAGTGGACTGGTGGGCCCTGGTGGGCTCGGCTGGGCTCGGTTGGGCTGCTACAGGCGCGCTGTGTGGTCTTGCTCCCGTGGCCTATGTGTGGCAGCCATGGCGCCTGACCCTGGCTTCCCCGCCCACTGGCTGTTGCATGGACAGGCCGTGTGTGCCATGGTGTCCCCGGTTGCTTGTCAGTGTAGAGGCCTGCCTGCCCAGGGGTGCTGCGGTGGGAACGAGCCCTTGGAGGCTCAGGATGCTGGTGCGTGGCCCGGGGTGCTGCTGGCGGCGTGGCCCGGGGTGCTGCTGG
>NW_005370673.1:1184227-1189103 GCF_000412655.1 Myotis brandtii
CCGGGAGTGCTGGCGGCGTGGCCCGGGCCCTGCCGGGCAGCAGAGGCTTCCTCCTGCAACAGGGCAGGAACTGGGAAGGCGGATGTTCTATGGCTGATGGCCTTTCAACAAAAGGTTTCTGTTGTGTTTTCTCTTTGGGAAGGGAATATGCGGAGGGCGGGGCGGGACAGGTACAGTTTGGCGGAGGCTGGATCAGGCTGGTTTTGAAAGACTGAGTTTAATTACGAATGGTCCTCCTGCTGACAGTCACAGGTCCTTGCCGGCCTGTGCGGACCTCCTCTTGTTGAGTTCTTCAGCCCTGGGCTGTGGGGCCTGGGGCCATGCCGCTGCGCTGGCTGGAGTCAGTCGGCTGCCTTGGCTGGTGCCCCTGGAGCTCAGAGCCCTGATCGTGATGGGGGCACTGGTGGAGGGAGGCCTGGTGGAGGCACTGTCTGGGCCCTGAGCATCTTTGTGGATGTGACCGCTGGGGCGCGAAAGCTGGACTGGGGTACCAGCTGGGGATTGGGGTGTGGCCCAGGGAAAGGTGTGGCAGCCAGGAGGGCACACAGGCCTGGCCCACTGGCCAAGGGCCTGGGTGGGCAGCGGCAGAGGGCTGCGGTAGCTGGGGATGCAGACAGTGTGGCCGCTCGGACCTTCTTTCTTCACTTACAGAAGGAAAAGGAAAAATAAGAGAGATGGCGGCGCTGCCTGGACATATGGCGTGAAGCCTGGCGCTGCCTGGCCCAAGGGAGGCTGGCAGGGAGCCGGGGGCAGCTGCTGTGTCCAGGCCCAGGGCCCGGTGGACGGCCAGGTACAGGGCTGGGTGATAGAGGTACCCGTGGTCAGACCCAGGGCCCGGTGGACGCCAGGTGCAGGGCTGGGTGATAGAGGCGCCTGTGGCCATGTGCCCCGCTGGGGGGACTGCAGGCGCAGTTGACTCGAGGGCCTCGAGGTGGAAGATGATCCTGGGTTCACGGTGGGCCTGGTCTTTATAGGAGGGGCATGGGGTCTTGGGGAGACGCAGTGGCGGAAGATGCCAAGGAACTGGTACTGTCTAGAAACTGGACAAGGGGCCCGCTCCCCACAAAGCCCTAGGAGGCAGCCACGCCTGAGACATGCCTCCTCAGGCTGCTCTGGCCACAGCGCTAGGGGCTGCGGGAGTGACAGGGGCTGAGAGGCTCCTATGCTGGGCGCTGGGGACCATGGACAAGGCTAGCTTTGAGCCGGCCATTGGTAGCACCCGGCATGGCCTCCAGGTCAGGTTTCTGGGACAGCTGGCTGGGAGGGGGTGTGTCTGGGTAAGGGCTGGAGAGGAGGGCTCACCTGAGGCCACAGGGGGGTGTATTAACCTCCTGGCCTGGTCAGTGGTACCAGGGCCATTGCAGGCCTTGGAGGGTGACATGAAAACAGGAGCAGGGACCTGGCGCTGTGTGGGAGGTGCAGGAGCATTAACCCAGAGTGGCCATGATGCCTGTAGGGCCCCTCCGTCAGGAGCCGCCTGGTCCAGGCTCACTTGCCTGGCAGGGGTGGTGGAAGGAAGTGAGGCCTCTGAAGGCTGCATGTGCTGAAGACACGCCAGGCTCCCGGGGAGGGCGGCTTCCAGGGACGGGCCTGAGCACCCTGCACAGAGCCCCTGGCAGGTGTGGCTGGGCCAGGACTGGGTGCAGGAGGACTCAGGGTTCTGTCCTGAAAATTCCTGCCTGGGGCCTGGCCTCTGGGCTTGGGGACGAGGGGCACCCGTACCTGTCCACCGTCACAGAGCTCCGTGTGCCAGGGCTGGGGGCGCAGCGGCAGGGAGGGGGAAGGGGGCCTGTGTCCGCGTGGCTCTTCTCGGCACCATCGCCCTGCCTGGTGGTGTCCCGGGGCAGGCCGGGCTGAGGGCGGTCCGGCTACCCCCACAGCAGAGAGAAGCCTGCGGCGGTGACAGTGTTAGTGAGGGGAGCTGGGGTATGAGAACAGGGCTGACCCGTGGTGCTCACATCAGAATGTGTTCATGTTTGTGGGAGATGCTGTTTCCTCCCCGCATAAGCGCTGTTGCTCAGCACTTGCCCCTCCCCAGAATCTATTGCAGGTCAGCGTTACCCGGTCAGAGGCGCCAGTGACCGGACAGGAGGGCCAGGCACCTCTCCTTTTCACTGCCAGTCTCTCCTGCCCCTGCCAGCACCTCTCTGTGCCGCCCCATCTCTGTCTGTCCCCATCACTGCTTTGTCCCCCTCCCCCACCCCCTGTGTACATGTCTCTGCCCACATCTCAGCCGTCCTGCCCATCTTTGTTGCCTCTCCCCTATCTGCCCCGTCCTTGCCTCCTGCCCCAGTCTCTGCCTCAGTGTCTGTCCTCTCCCCGTCTCTGCCTCAGTGTCTGTCCTCTCCCCGTCTCTGCCTCAGTGTCTGTCCTCTCCCCAGTCTCTGCCCGTCCCTGTCCTCTCCCCGTCTCTGCCTCAGTGTCTGTCCTCCCCGTCTTGGCCTCTCCCTCCACCTTTGGTCTGTGCGTCTCTATTTCCTCCCCCATTTCTGTCCCCTCTCCCTCACCTCTCCACACAGTCCCCAGCCCCCTGCTGGCTGGAGCCCGTATCCATAGCAACCACTGCTGTTGTGGAAGCTGGCGTGGCTCCTCACCGTGGGGAGGTATTTTTGGCACCGCAGGTTTTATTTATTTTATCTTTGGTGTTGACTGCTGCTTTTGAGTGGAGTGCGCAGTACCCAGGAAGAACTCAGGGCAGCGTGCAAGGAAGCCTTTGCTCTGGGGGTAGCTTGCCTGCGGGTCCTCCCTTCTCTGTGAGTTCATTAGAGGTGGCCCCTCCCCTGGGGTCTGTGGACAGGGCAGAGGCACCGACTACTTTGTGCAGCATCTAGGGCAGCAGATAATGTGGGTCACGGATTGCATTGGGGTTTTGGTCAGTGACAGGATCCCAAGCGGGGAGTCTGGAATGGGGGTCCTGGCAAGCCGCTGAGCCCAAGCTGGTGGCCAGAATACAGCTCACTGGCAGCACCCAGGCCCCATGGAGACCCGCGTGGAGCCTCACATGCGCTGGGCAGTCACGCCCCTGCTTGTGGTGTGACCAAGGACACAGAGGGTCCTGCCTCCGCGGCCTGCGGGGCATGGTGTCTGTCACTCCTACCCCTACCATGTGGGCCCCATTTCTTTGGATGCCAGGGCTGCGTCCCCCCACTCATTCTTGTCCTGGCAGCTAGGAGCAGCCATGTTGCTCAGTGTTTGCAACTACTGTGACACGGCCTCACCCCTTGCCAGGGTGCCACCGGGATGCCCAGAAGACGCTGTCTGGCTCGGCACACCTGGGCGTTGGCTGGGAGTGGGTGAATTCCTAGGTGTCCTTCATTGGAGCACCAGGGAGGGGGCAGCCACATGGCAGGGGCCAGGGTGTGGTTGTCCTGTGAGCCAGGAGTGGGTCCTCAGGGCGCCGGCCGCCAGCTGCCAGCGGGAGGGGAGCAGGAAGTCCAGCTAGTGCAGCTCTGGTCCCTCACAGCCCTCCCCTCGTTTTCTTGGGGAAGGTTGTGAAGGCAGCTGGGTGCCAGTCCCTAGGGGTTGCCAAGCGCCGCTCCCTGTCTGTCTCCACCTGCTGTGGTGACGGCCTCTCGTAGGGGTCCATAGGGCTGCCCACAGTGCCTGCGCCTGGCGCGGCCGCCCCATGGCCCATGCCTGGTGCGTCCACATCGGGGCCAGGTGAGCTGCACCAGAAGCAGGCCAAGGGCCAGAACCCCAGCGTCGTTATTTCTGACATCAGCTTGGCCCTTCCAACAGGCCAGGAAGTGGAGACAGTGACTAACAAACCTTGTCCCACCCCCAGGTACCATCAGAAGTCTCCCATGTTTACCTTTTCTTTTTTAAAAAATTAAAAAATATATTTAAATTATTTCAGAGAGGAAGGGAGAGGGAGAGAAAGAGAGAAACATCAACGATGAGAGAGAATCGTTGATTGACTGCCTCCTGCAGACCCCTCACTGGGGATCTAGTCTGAAACCTGGCATGTGCCCTGACCGGGAATCGAACCATGAACTCCTGAGCCACGCAGCCGGGCCATGTTTATCTTTTTCTCAAGCCCTCAGACTTGGGTAGCCCCCCATGCACCCCTGGGGGTCACCGGCCCAGATCTCGGGCAGCTCCTGGTACATAGCACAGTCCAGGACAGGCCACCCTCCTCTCTGACCTGGAGGAGGCAGAGCCCCTGGGCATACGGTCGGAGGCGTGTGGGTTTGCAGTGTCGGGATTCTGTATCCAGCATGTTTGGTGCAAACCCCGGAGCCACTTACAGGACAGACTCCAAAGGTGGCACTTGAGGAAATTGGGGGCTGCCCCCTCTGTGGGGGGAGAGCCTCTGCCACACGGTGCTGCCGGGCACAGCCGGCACGTGGCCGTGCGCTTCCCTTTAGTTGTGACGTGAAGCAGACTGCAGAGGACTGGGGACACCAGGCAGGAAGAAAAGGTCCCACACACGCCCACTCCGCCCTGAGCATAGCCCTTTTCTCGTGAGGGTGACTTCCTAGTAAATCCCAGCCTGGCGCCTGCTCCCTCGCCCACTCCCAGCTGCCCTGAGGCCCGCACAGCCCTCGTCTCCACCGCAGGCCCTCGGGAGTGCGCTTTCCCGTGACTGTAACTAAGCGGCCAGACTCCGTCCGCGAGGCTTTGGAGGCTCCTGGGAGCCCGAGGGCGCGGGTGGATGTGAGACAGACCTGTGGTGCTACTCTGCCGCCCTCTGGACTTCGCTCCTGAGGAATGTTTTGAAAACAGCAGAGGGAGCAGGTGTTTACAGGGCAGAGTGCCCCTCCTGTCCGGCCGCAGCATGTGCTCCCCTGCATCCTCAGGCCGGACTGCAGGCCAGGGGTTTTGCTCAGGAGGAGCCCTCCCAGGACAGAGCTGTGCAGTGACCGCAGGCGCTTCC
>NW_005370673.1:1189305-1201230 GCF_000412655.1 Myotis brandtii
AGCAGGCGCCTCCTGCCTTGACATTAGTCCACGTCTGCCCGGCCCCAGAAAAGAGGGTCCCTGTGTCTGGCGAGGAAGCCGATGGGGCCGGTTGTTCAGGTCCTGAGCTGGGTATCGTGGGTACCTGTGGGTTCAGGGGGCACAGGGGATGGAGGAGGGGGCACAGAGATGGAGGGAAGAGGCTCTGGGGTGAGGTGCCCTGTGAGGGCTGGAGGGGGAGAGGGTACCTCCTGCCTGGGACTGAGCTGGGCACCTGCGAGGGCGAGACTGTTGCCTCTGAGCGGCCCTGCTCTGGGTGAGCTGAGGGTGGGCACTCCCTTGTGGGCAGAGGGCCCAGATCCCTTCAAACCTCCTGGCCCCGGGTGATGTGTGCTCCACGCTGCCCGAGACCCACTGCCACCTGCAGTGCTGCTTCACCTGCGCCAGCCTCGCTCCCGGGAGTCTGCGGCCAGGACACAGGTCCACGTCCTTGGGCAGCTGAGCAGGGGGCAGGCAGGCAGGCCTCAGGGATGCTGAGTCAGGGCAGCCCCCAGGCCTGGGAGCCCAGTATACCATTGTATCCCTTTTCTGTTTGTGCAGGAACAGGACAGATATGCCTTGTCCTTCTGTGGTGATTGGTTTAGGGGACACACGGATGCATGAGGAGTGTGATGAGGAATGATGGGGCCCACTGGGTCCCCAGAAGTTCCCTGGGGGACAGATCCCAGGAGGCTCACTTTCTGGGAGGGCTGAGGTGGCGGTGGGGGCTCAGCAGATGCTCGCTCCTCACCTGTCCGATGGACAAGAGGTAAGGGCCTCACTCTGCCATTTGAAAGTCTTTGGTCGTGGTAGGTACTTCCCTTCCTCTTCAGGATGTGCTGTTTGGAAGATGTGGCCAGGAAAGAATAAACGGAAATCACCCCGATCTTACAGAAAAAAGGGAGAGGCCCAACCATAGCTGAGGTGATGCGATGTGCGAGTGCCATCATGGACAGCATGCGTGCCGTGACCTGGTGTGTGAGGGATGTGTGGCACATGGCATGGTGTTCTATGTACTGTGCGACATGGGGCTTTTTTAGGTTGGGCCTTTGTGACATGCTGGTTTCTCCCTGGCTGTTGTGCAGCCTTCAGCCCCTCACTTATCTCTGTTATCCATCTCAGTCTGCATTCCTTCATTCACTTGCTCCTTCATTTATTCACTCACTCTTCATTCATTCACTCCTTCATTTGCTCTCATCCATCAGTGTGGGGCCTCCCCAGACCCTGCAGGGGACCCCAGAGGAAAGGATTTCCTTCCCGTCTGGGTCTGTGGGTTCCAGCAGAGCCAGCTGCTGGAAGGTGAGATAAGGGAGCACTGGCTTAGGAGTTAGAGCTGCTCCCGTGGCTGTGCTTGGTGCAGCTTGCCTGCCTGGTGTCACAGCACGTGCATCAGCAGGCCAGTGTCCAGAGGGGCTGGCCCCTCCCTGTCCCTCTGTCTGACAGAGACCTGCTTGCTTCAGTCAGGCCCCCATACCGCCCCCTCCCGTTTTCCCCTAGGGTTTGGGACACTCAGGCCTCGCACACATCTAGAAGCAGAAAGAGCCAGGCTGGCTGGTGGTCACATCTGACCTGCACTTGGGGGTGTTGAGCCTCTCTGAGCCTTAGCTTCCTCTTTGTAAATGGGCAGCATGCACGTGCATGGCTTTTAAGGGTGAGCACCAGGGGCAGAGGTCTTGTCTGGGGTCATCTTTGTGGGCTTGGCATGTGGCTGTCCAGTAGGTCATGGCCATTATATGTTTGCCTGAGGGAGAGAGCGATGGGGATGTTGAGGAGGGGCATTCCTCACCCACCTCCCCCCTCCAGCTCTCCCAACCTTGAGTACACGTGGTGTCTGATCTCAGAGTTTCTCCTGGGCCTTGGGTTATTCGCATCTGTTGGAGATGAGACATCACAGGTGGAGGTGGAGAAGCCCCTGAGGGATGCCAGACAGCTTTTGTAGGTCTCAGCCATGAGATGGCAGGAGGCTTTACCATCACCTGGGGAGCAAACACACCTTCAGGAAGGAAGCCCCACTGAGCACTGGCTCTGTGTTGGATTTGGGATTCTGTTCTGATTTTAGGGAAGGACAAACATGCCATCTTCCCGTGGATGATCAGGGCAACCCTGGGAGACCTGCGCTGTAAGGCTGGGCAACTGGAGAGGGTAGCAGGAGGATGACGGAGAGCAGGGTCACTGGGTGGCATGCTCATTTCACTGTGTATTTGTAATTTGGGGTCATTATTTCATTGTATACTGTGTATCCACATAGTAGTGATTTTAACAACTGAGGTGTGGTCTCAGATGTGTCTGCCCAGTAATTGGACAAACCATTCTTGGAGCTCCAGGCTTTGGGCAGTTTAGAGCTTGCACCTAGAAAGCTTGTTAGGCATTCTTTTACATTTTTGTTAGTGGTTCCACTAGAGATTACAGCATGTATCCTTGATTATTAAAGTCTGATATAAACTCATAGGTCTTAGAACATTGAACTCTTTCTACCCCTACCCCCTCTGCCTGCCTTTTGTGATACTGCATCCAAGACTTTCTTTGTGTTTTTAGTTTTCAGGAGGTTTTTTGTTTGTTTTTTATTGTAATGTGGCTTGGTGTGGGTGTAGGTGTGTTTTTTATTTTTATTTAACTTGCTTGGGGTTTATAACACATCTTGAATTTCAGTTTTGCAAAACTTTGGGGCATTATTTTAAATATTGCCTTTGTTCTATTCTTTGTGCCCTCTTCTTCCAAAACTCCACTTATACATGGGTTGGACCTTTTCACTGTGTTCTATAAGTTTTTTTTATCTTCTTTCCCTTGTTTTCCATCCATTTGACTCTCCGTATTTCACTTTGTATATTTTCTACTCACATGTCTTCCAGTTTGCTGATCCTGTCTTCAGCTATGTCTAATCTTCTGTTAAACCCATATATTGAGTTTCATTTCTTAGTTCTAGCTTTCATTTGATTCTTTAAAAAATTAAAAAAAGTTTTTATTGATTTCAGGGAGAGGGAGAGAGAGAAACATTAATGATAGAGAAACATCGATCAGCTGCCTCCTGCATGCCCCCTACTAGGGATTGAACCACGACCCGGGCATGTGCTCTGACTGGGAATCGAACCGTGACCTCCTGGTGCATGGGACGACTCTCTAGCACTGATTCACACTGGCTGGGCTAATTTTATTCTTATTTTGCAGATTTCAGTTCTGGTGAACTTGGCCATCTTGCTCTCTATTTTCTTGACCACACTAATCACAGTAATGTAAAGTCTGTGTCTGTTAACTACAATATTTGGATCCTCTGGGGGTTTGTTGCTATTGTCTGGTTTTTCCTCTTGGTTTTCTGCTGTTTGGTCTTATCTCCTGGACTAGAGTAAAAGCCTGGGCATTACCCAAGGCCTCCCTCAGCAGGCCCTGCCAGACTGGGAAGCATTGTCCAGCATCTCAGCTTCCAGTCCAGTGCCAGGTGCTGACATTGAGACAGCACTGTCTTGTGAAAGCCGAAGTCTAGTGTGTATCTTCGTGTGGACTAGTGCATGTGAAGTGCTCCTAGCTATTGTCTTGGACTATAGAACACTAGGGAGAATGTGCTGGGTGCAGGCAGACACGGAGCTGGTGTCTCAGCACATGCGTGGGCACTGTGTGTCTGCTGTCTAGTTCAGACTGTGGCCCCAAGGCTCTTGCTGCCAACTTGGGGAAGAACCAAGAAGTTAGTTCACAGGGTTGGGCCAGATGTGAGCTGCAGAGCCTTACCTCACCTGCCCTGGGCCTCTGTGGTTCTTTGTGGCCCTGATCACATGGGCAGGTTTATCTGTTGATGCTCCCCAGCCCCTACCACATACTCTGGCACAGTGCCTGGCCCAGGAGACATCGAGGATGTTCAGTTCTGGCAGCATCTCCACTGGCCTGAGGCTATCTGGTCTGTGAGGTCATCTTAGGTCTGGTGGTAGGGTTGCTCAGGCTGCCCAGGGCCTCTGGACAGAAGAGTGAGGTCTAGGTGACTTCTAGGTGACTTAATGTGGGGCTCAGAGGGCTTGGCAGACAGTGCCTTCTGCAGCCAGAGGCACCAGGTCCCCCGCCTCTCTGATCCTAAGTGCTAGAGCTGTGGATCTGAGCTTTCATTGGGGTGGGTTGTGTGCGGGGGAGGGAGGTGTGCTTTCTGGGGGAGGGTCGACAGAATTTAGCAGATTGTCAGAAGGACCCTCCTTTGGATAGGGGTGGGACAGATGCCTTTTGACTGGCCCCACCCAAAAGAGTTGACCTGGGGGTGTGGGGTATTGACTGTCCTGCCCTACCTCTTCCTACAAGCATGATCCTCTGTCCATGGTGTGTCCACATCTATCTTTAGGGGGTCCCCAGGGCCTGGGGTGGGGTGGTCCTTCCTGGCAATCAGACATGTGGTGTGGTCAGCTGCAGGGGTGGCCACTGCCCAGCCTTTGTGTGCTGTGCTTCAGGGGCACCTTGGGTGCGTGCTGATGTTCTTGCCTGAGGGGTCTCGGGGGTCCTCCTGGTAGTCCCAGGGAGGGCGGCCAGTGCACATGCTCTTGCTGGCTCTCGCTTGCAGTTCACACCTTGAAGACCTGCTGCTCTGGTCCACTTGGGGTTAGAACTGAGTGCCCCTGAGAAGAGCCAAGCCCTCCATGATGCCATGGTCCTGGGTGGTGTCTGCTGCCCTGGCCTCGAGGTTTCTCTCATCCCACCTGAGAGGGCTTGGGTCAGGAAGAAACCAACTCCGCTGTGACTCTGTCCCTGCCCTGGACTGTCTTTGGGTCTTGTTCAGGTCTGCCCATGGCGTGGGTGAGGCCTGCGGTCCCTGGGGCAGGTTTTGTGGGGTGGAGGGCCTGCCCAGTCTGCTCCTGCCCCTGGAGGTGCTCATGCCCTGTGGCCATGACTCTGAGCAAATGCTCCCCACCCCCAGACTGCCAGCTCCACCCCACTCAGTCCTCTTCCTTCTCTTGGCTCCTCCTTAGCCTGTGCCCACTCTGTGGCTTCCAATAATGGCCCTGTCTGTGCCCCATGGTGAGGGTGGTGGGCAGGCCTGAGATGGGTAGGACCCTGCAGTTTGACCTCGACCCATGGCTTGGGTAGGGGATAGAGCAGAGACCTTCATCCCACGATGTCCACCACAGAGGGCCTATCCCAAAACTGTCCCTCTGTACTCATGCCAGGGGCGGGGTCTCTCTGATAGTCAGGCAGGGGGCACCCCCACCCACCCTGACTCTCACTTCACAGCTGACCCTGCCCAGACCCCAGTGAAAGCCCGGGGATGGGTCACTGTGGACGGGCTGACAGCCGCACTGTGTTCATGGAACCTGAGGAGGCCCTGATGGTGCTTCCTTGTGGTTGGGGACACACTCAGATTGAGTCGAGACAGCTCTGCACATGTTGTGATTTGCTCCCTCACCCTTGCCTGGGGGCTGACATGCCGTGAGCCCATGGTGAGAGAAGCAATGCTGGCCTGGACTCATCTGGTGGTGATAAGGTGCACTGTGGGTGGTGTGTGAAGCAGTTGGGAGAGGTGCGTGTTCAGTCACATTTGTTATCTGTTTGGTGACTCAATCCAAGAAAAAGCTGACCATCAGGGCTGTGCGACCATAGGAAATAAGTGGAAATTGCAGTAAGCACTGTCCTATAGCAGAGAAGCATGGCAGGTGGTCAATAAGGACTTTCAGGAAAACTGTTCCATTAGGTCTGTGGGTGTGGAAATGTCCAGAATTGGTCTGGACTGCGGTTTCATTCATGTGTTTGCAAAATGGCCAGAGAGACTATCAAATGCCCTGGGAACTGTTTCAGAGCATTAAAGTAATGTCAATATTTACAGAATGCTGGAGGTGACGTCCTTTAACTACACCAACTATGACAGAGCAGTCTAGATCCCAGCTCCCATGTGCGAGAACACCAGTGGCAGGTGAGCCAGCCCACCAGCTGGCTCATGGTGACTCTACCTTTTGAGGGAAGAGCAGGGGTCCCATGACCCATGGTTTTCATTATTTTAAAAAATATTTCTATTTATTAAATATGTTTTTATTGATTTCAGAGAGAGGAAGGGAGAGGGAGAGAGAGAGAGAAACATCAATGATGAGAGAGAATCACTGATTGGCTGCCTCCTGCATGCCCTCTACTGGGGATTGAGTTTGCAACCCGGGCATGTACCCTGATGGGGAATAGAACCATGACTCCCAGTTCATGGGTCGATGCTCTCAACCACTGAGCCATACTGACTGGGCCCAGCATGGCTTTTAAAAGAGCAAAGGCCCCTTAAAGACACTGGTTTGGAGGGATTTGTGCTCCTTCCCTCTTTAAAGATAGTGTTTATAGCCCTAACAGGTTTGGCTCAGTGGATAAAGTATTGGCCTACAAACTAAAAGATCCCAGGTTCGATTCCGGTCAAGGGCATGTACCCAGTAGGGGGTGTGCAGGAGGCAGCTGATCAATGTTTCTCTCTCATTGATGTTTCTAACTATCCCTCTCCCTTCCTCTCTATAAAAAAATCAATAAAATATATTTTTAAAAATGTTTTTAAAGATAGTGTTTATACACGCTGTGAGGAGCCGGTAGCAGCATTCAGCTGTCCTTCTCTGGGAATGACAACTTCGTTGGCTCTGTGACAGGGAAGCTGTGAGTGTTGGAGTGCCTTACCCTCCCTGAGCCACCTGTTCCCAAGATTTTACCTTCAGCCCCTGCCCAGCGGGATCTTCCTCAGGCCTGCGGGGGTGGGGGGAGAGATAGGAGGGGAAGGGGCATGTCTTAAGTGGTAGCAGTGGCCGGAGAACTCCCGAGGACTACTTGTTTTAATAGCAATGCCTTTATTCTAAATGTGAATTAGAAACAAGAAAAAGCACGTACCACAGAGGGCAAGGTGGTGTCCTAGGTTAGCCCAGGTGCTTGCCTCCTCCCACAGCCACATTAAAATCACTAGTACAACTCGGCCACAGAACCACCCATTCAGAACCACCCGAAAGCTGCTGAATGGAAGCCTCCCACTAGAAAAGTAAAGGAGAAAGCACATTGAGACTGGAGGAGGGGCGGAGGGGCGGAATGGGTTAGTGCGACACCCATGTGTGCCGTTTTATTTTAATCGGGAAGGATATCTTGGTGGTAGAGGTCCCCATGAGGAGCAAGGGGTCCCAATCCCACACCAAATCCATCAGCCCAGGGTTCTAGTACCGGGAAGAGAAGTCCCTGTAACTTGGGGCTGTAAAAACCAGTGGGGATTGTGGCTGAGTGACACGGAGGCTGTGGGAGTCCCTTAAGGGCCTGCTGATGGACTTACTCAGACTCACTGCCTCTGAACTCCACGCTGGGGCAGTAGCTTGAAAAGAACCAGGGACATACAGGAGGAACTAAATTGTTGGCATCAGGGCAAGAGCTGTGGGGGCAGCTTTCTCTTGGACAAAGGTGCTGGCAGAGGTCATTGTTCCTTTGCTGAGCCCTCCCAACCACAAAGCCCACAGGCAGGTGCCATATCTGAGTCTCCATCAACCTGGCTCACACTGTTCGCCCTGCCCTGGTGATTCTGAGACACTGTCCCGCCCAAATTTGCAGGCCCACCCAAGCTGTTTCCAGTGGCTTCTCTATATGAATGGCCTGTCCTGGCTCAGGCTTCAGATTTTCCTAAAATCTCTCCAACAAGCAGCAGCTGGCCTCAGCATGCACATTCCTCTCAGTAAGTAGCTCTGGGCCCAGCACTAGCAGCAGCCGCCTTGGTTCACAGATTGGTCTCTCCTGGGCACCTCCAAGCCCAAACAAGTAGCAGCCATCTGTAGATTGCTTTGTAGCTCATGCCCGGTGGTCAGAGCTAGTGCACCCAATGGTCAGCTTCAAACCACACCAGATTACAACTCTACACATCCACAAGCGACACACTCAAGGGGCGAACTCGGTGAGCACCAAAGCCCCACTGAAGCAAGTGCTACTCCATAGAATCAACTCCTGCATAACAGCTTCTCCTCTGTCACAACCGGTCCTCACAGCCTATTGGCCTAGAGGTCAATTCCTCCTGGTGATGCCAACAGCAATCAAGCCCAACTACAACAAGACTGTTGTAGGGGTGTACCTAGAGTGCCCAGCTCAGGTGGCTAGGGAGGCTGAGCCACTGGCCCTACAGGACACCTACTACACAAGGCCACTCTACCAATTCCAGGAGACATAGCAGTTCTACCTAATACATAGAAACAAACAGGGAAGCAGCCAAAATATGGGGACAGAAACATGTCACCAATGAAAGAAAAGAACAAAACTCCAGAAAAAGAACTAAGTGACATGGAAGCAAGCAAAACTATCAGATACAGAGTTTAAAACAATGGTTATAGAATGCTCAAGGAACTTACTGAGAACTTCAAGAAACTTAGTGAAAACATCAACAACATGAAAAAGGACTGGTCAGAAACGAAGGAAGCACTAACTGAAATGAAGTATAGTTTACAGGGAATCAACAGTAGAGTAGAAGATGCCAAGAATCAAATTAGTGATTTGGAATAGGAAGCAAAAATCACCCAGTCAGAACAGCAAAAAGAAAAAAGAATCCAAAATTATGAAGATAGTGTAAGGAGTCTCTGGGACAACTTTAAGCGTACTAACATTCGCATCATGGAGGTGCCAGAAGGAGAAGAGAGGGAGCAAGAAATCACTGGAAATCCCCTGAAACTAGTATAATATTGTGTGGCAACTATAATTGAAAAATAAAAAATGACTAAAGAAACCCAAAAAGCATATACCACTCACCTGTGATTTCACATATTTTATTACTCAGATGAGATAGGAAAGCACTTGGGATTAAAAGAAGTGAGTTTACGTTTAAAACTGCAGTAAATATTAGAGGG
Organism: Myotis brandtii; assembly: GCF_000412655.1. Taxonomy (NCBI): domain Eukaryota; kingdom Metazoa; phylum Chordata; class Mammalia; order Chiroptera; family Vespertilionidae; genus Myotis; species Myotis brandtii. The sequence goes on from NW_005370673.1 coordinate 1,198,113, forward strand.
TACAAGTCACAGCCCAAAAGTATGAGATATCACACTCTATCAAGGTCTCTGCCTTGGTGGCCCTGGTGGGAGCTGGGGCCAGGACAGCCCCACCATCGGGCTGCCAGCCTACCTGCTGGCCCCTGAGGACATAAACCACAGGTGACCTGCTCTCCCCAACCTCACACCTGCACACGGGATACTTCCTCCTGGGACACCTGCCCTGCCTTTTGCCCAGGCCACGGGAACTTCCCCTGGCCCAGGGTGTCCCGGCTGGTGCTGCCACCTTTCCCTCACCCTGTTTTCAGGTGTAACTGCATGGTTATCCGTTCTCAGGCATGGTGTAGCTGCGTGGTTATCTGTTTTCTTGGCTGTTGCCTATTCCCCGCGAGGTTATCCACAGCCCAGACCTGCAACCCAGAGCCTCAGAGACAATCTGGTAACTGAGTTGGGCCAGTGGATGCCCACTAGGAGCAGGGGCCTTGATGGATTGAGCTGTGCCCTCTCTACCGGGCCAGCCCCATTCCTGGGCCAACCCTGCCCCTGCAGCTGCATGATCTGAGCTGACTTGGCACCCGGAGTCCCATCCTGGGCTGACTTCCCTGTATAAGTGATGGGTCTCTTTAAGCTTTTCTGGTTTTGATTTATGATGTAATGGGGCTAGAGAGAGGCCCCGGGCCAGGTTGGACAACCTGTGCTCATTCTGGACACGCTCCTTCCAGCTGCTTATTATTCCTCTGCCCTGTGTGTGTGGATCCCACATCCCTGGCTGGACTTGGGGTCCCTGGGCAGCTCTGTCCTCATGGGATTGGTTGGGCTTTGCCTAGCTGGTAGGAGATGGCCGCAGGACCCGACCACGAATGGAGGGTGGCCTCTGGGTCTGAGGACTCAGCCTCACGGGCGGGGCTGTTGGAGCGGAGCTGGCGCCTCCTGAGCCACGCGGGAAGCCGTTCATGCTCAGGGCTGCCGTTCCTGGCCAGCTTGGCCTCCTGACCCGAGCACCCCACTCACCTCGCTGCCTGCGCTCTGAGGGTGGCGCTGGGGACGAAGTGACATTTGCAACTAGCTTGGCTTTTTTCCTGTTGAGACGAGAGCCAGCATTGTCCAGAATGTTTTCTCCTTTGTAATCTGATTGGCTCTCACTATCTTTGGGGGAATAGGAGCCACTAATCCTGGCAGCATCAGGGCCTGTTGGCAGGGAGGCTGGTCTGTGACTACCCACCTGTCTGGGGGCATGGACCGTCCCATAGCAAGGCCTTGTGAGCAGCAGAGCACCTTTCACCACTGCACCTGGAGAACAACCTGACTGGCAGGGTTGGAGGGCCCCGCAGGGACCAGGAGCTTCCCTCCTGCCCTGGTTTGTGACCACAGCCGTCCCAGAAGCCAGGGAATGAGTTCCTCCCACGGCAGTGACAATGCCAGTTGCTGAGGGGCTCTGCCTCCGTGGAGGCACTGATCACACAGCAATCAACAAACAGTGTCGAGGACTTGGGCCAGCTCGGTGGGGGGACACTGAGCAGCACTCTGAGGACCCGCCAACTGACCTTTTAAATTATCAAGCAGTGTGTCACGTAGTTAAAAATAGCCTGGTGGCTTAGAACATAAAGTAAGGTCTGTTTCTCCTGTTTCTGTCCCCACCCAGCTCTAAGAGGCATTGTCTAAAGAGCTAGCCTCCGCATCGTACCCATGTCCTTGTCACCACTGGCCTGTGTCGGTCACAGGGAACGAAACTAGCATGTCCTGGGCACCTTCCTCCCTCTTAGTTGTTGTCAGTTATGCTATTTATATAACACGAATCTTTTGCTCTGAGACTACAGAGCAATCTTTTACTTTGCTGCTGGCTAGTGCTGAAATATTGGCAAAAACAATTTCTATGGTAAGCAAGTCTGAGTTTCCTGTAGAATCCGTGGGCAGACCTTTGGAAGGAATTGGAGCTGAAATGTCATTGTCCTGAGCCAGCTGCCCTGCGGATGTGGTGCAGGGGTGCCCCACAGCCACGTTCAGTGGCAGGCACAGCCCCGTGGCCAAGTTTAGTGGCAGGCACAGCCCCGTGGCCACGTCCAGTGGCAGGCACAGCTTGCCACACTCACTCATTGTTTGTGTTGTGCGGAAGGAGAGTTACCTTTGAGTTCTCCAGCATTTGAGAATCAGACCTGGGGCCATGGGTTTGACATCAGTTTGGCTGGGTATAGAGTTCCACATCAGAGTCAGCACTTTGAGGAGGCTGCCTCATTGGCTGTGCCCTTGATTGCTGATGAGACCCCCATTCCCCCCCGCCCCAAATAAACCACACCACAACAAACCACACAAACCCTCCTTGGTGGGCAGGGCTTGGTCTCAGCCCTCAGTGGTCTGAATTTCTCTGGAACTGGTCTGATGGTGGATCATTTTTTCACTTACTCTTGCTTTTATTCTAAACTAGAGGCCTGGTGCATGAAATTCATGCACTGATAGGGTCTCTAGGCCTGGCTGGCAATCAGGGCCAATTAGGGCCTTCTGGCTGCCAGCTGGGGCCTTCCTTCGTTCCGCGCCACCCCCTGGTGGTCAGCACACATCATAGTGAGCAATCGAACTCCTGAGGGGACACTTTGCATATTAGGCCTTTATACATGTACTAGAGGCCCGGTGCACAAAAATTTGTGCACTTGGGCGGGGGAGGGGGGTTCCTCAGCCCGGCCTGTGCCCTCTCGCAGTCTGGGACCCCTCAGGGGATGACCACCTGCTGGCTTAGGCCCGCTCCCCAGGGGATTGGGCCTAAGATGGCAATCAGACATCCCTCTGGCAGCCCGGCAGCCCTAGGGGGATGTCCACTTGCCAGCGGGGAGCAGGCCTAAACTGCAGTCGGACATCCTTAGCGCTGCTGAGGAGGCAGGAGGGGCTACCACCACCACCACTGTACTGGCAGCCATCAGCCTGGCTTGTGGCTGAACAGAGCTCCTCCCATGTGAGAGCGCCCTCACCACCAGGGGGCAGCTCCTGCATTGAGCGTCTGCCCACTGGTGGTCAGTGTGTGTCATAGTGACCAGTCATTCCCAGTCGTTCTGCTGTTAGGGTCAGTTTGCATATTACCCTTTTACTATATAGGATAGAGGCCTGGTGCACGGGTGGGGGCCGGCTGGTTTGCCCTGAAGGGTGTCCC
>NW_005370673.1:1210800-1215360 GCF_000412655.1 Myotis brandtii
ATCTGGGTTTGTTTGGCTTCTATAATTGAAACACTGTTGCAACTCCAGCTCAGCTGGCTGGCTGAAAGCATGGGGTTTGTTTAGCTTCTATAATTGCAACATTGTTTCTTAGAGTGCAAGCTCAGAGGCCGGCAGCGGCAGGCGGGGAACCTTGGCTTCCTCTGTCACTGGAACAAGCAAGCCTCCTGTTCGCTTCAGCTGCGTGGCTGCCGGCCGCCATCTTGGTTGGCAGTTAATTTGCATATTGCCCTGATTAGCCAATGGGAAGCGTGTCGGAGGTACGGTTAATTACCATATTTGTCTATTATTAGATAGGATATATAGACTAGAGGCTCGGTGCACGAATTCATGCACCAGTGGTGTCCCTTGGCTTAGCCTGTGGGATCGGGCTGAAACCTGCTCTCTGACATCCCCCGAGGGGTCCCGGATTGTGAGAGGGTGCAGGCCAGGCCGAGGGACCCCACTGGTGCACGATCAGGGCCGGGGAGGGAGGTGGGAGGTTGGCCAGCCAGGGAAGGACTGCGGGAGGGCCCCAGGGCGTGTCTGGCCTGTCTTGCTCAATCCTGATAGGCAGGATCCCAGCAGCAAGCTAACCTACCAGTTGGAGCGTCTGCCCCCGGTGGTCAGTGCACGTCATAGCGAGCGGTTGAGAGGCCTTAGAATATCATTAGCATATTATGCTTTGATTGGTTGAATGGCTGACCGGTCGACCGGACACTTAGCATATTAGGTTTTTATTATATAGGACTAGGGGCCCAGTGCACGAATTCATGCATTTTGAAAGGAACTGTGGGCTGTGAGGCAGCGGTAGGCACAGGGGCGGGTCTCAGCCCATCCTCTGCGCCCCCACCCAGCCCCTCCCACCACAGCCCCTGGTCCCCTGTCTGCCAGCAGCCCCACTCCCGCCGCCGCTCCCACGCACTGATGGCGCCAGCTCTGCTCACACCTGCTGATGGTGCAGAGTGATTGGGGCCGGTGCCAGCAGTGGGTGCGAGTGGGGCTGGTGCTGGCAGCGGGTGTGAATGGCAGCTGCTGCCTCGATCGCCCCTCAGGAGCAGGGGGAGGTGGAGAAGCCCTCAGGGGTGATCGGGGCCGGCAGCCACCACTCACACCCGTTGATGGCACCGAGCAATCAGCGCCGGCTGCGGGTGCTAGCGGGGCCAGCACCAGCAGCGGGTGCGAGCGGGGTCATCGCCGGCAGTGGGTAAGAGAGGTGGCTGCCGGCCCCAATTGCCCCTCAGGAGCAGGGGGAGGTGGAGAAGCCCTGCGGGGCGATCAGAGCCAGCAGCAGGTGCAGGCGCCAGGCTGGACTGCGGCACATGGGAGTTTTCAGTAACTACTAGAGGCTCGCCCCAATAACGGCAAACGGCACCCCACCTTGGTCTGGTGCCCCCCTCACCTGCTCCACCATCCCACTGCGGCCAATGTCCACCATGTTCTGCGCTCTGCTGCCTGCTGCCGACGCCTACCATGTTCTGTGTGCGCCCCCTGGTGGTCAGCGCACGTCATAGTGACCAGTTGTTCAGTTGTTCGGTTGTTCCGCTGTTCGGTCTATTTGCATATTAGCCTTTTATTATATAGGGTAGTTCTGCTTTCAGCTCAGGAAAATGCTGTTTCTTTATCTCCTCTCCTTCCTGATTCCTCTCCTTCCCTCTGAACTCCTGGTACATGTTGTCAGGACTTTCATCTGGATCTCCATGTTTTGATGTTTCTCTTCTATTTCTCACATTTGGTTTTGGATGTTTTCTCTTTATTTTTTTGACACTTGGAAAGTTGAGCACTGACTGACATATAATAAAACACATCTTAAGTGTACAAGCAGGTGTATGTATTGGGGTGACTGCACCCAGTTACCTGCACCTGCCCCCCAGAGGCAAGTGCTGCTCTGATTTCTACCCCACAGTTCTGCCTTTTCTGGAGTTTGGGGTTGTTGTGAGTGGAGCAGCTCTGAACCCAGTGTGCCTGTCTTGTGTGGCTGCCTGTTTCTTTTTCTTGTGTGGGTACCTGGTGGGGTGTGACTGGGGCTAGAGCTGGGTGTGAACCTGCCAAGGCTTCTTTGAGGCTTGTGCCACCTGCACTTCCAACAGCCTCGTGCCAGAGGGCTCAGCTTCAGCACCATCCAGGGTTGGAAGGACGCTTCTTGGAATGACTCTGCAGGTGGGTGTGAAGCGGGATCTTGTGATTGTAGCTGGATTTTCCTGATGACTCAGGATGCCAAGCGCCTTTTTATATGCATCCTTTGTGTCACATAGCCATTCTGCTCTTGTTGTTGTTGAGTTATAGTGGTACCGTAATAAACCTAGTTATGAATAAAGGAAAGGAGCAAAGGGAAGGCCAGATATTATAGCCATTTGTTCAGCTTTGCAAGGGAGCCACCCGTCAGGGGGAGAATAGACGCATGACCAGTAAAGTCTGGGTGAAATAGGGAAGGTACTGGCCATCAGTCACACCTGGGAACAGGTCATTGGCCAGAATGGGCGTGGCCACTGCACGAGCGGGAAGATTGGAGAGACTTCATCTCCTAAACAAAGGAGTTCTCCCCTTGCCTTCCTATGCTCCTGGTTCCTCAGGGGCTCTCATGCGTCTGCGCTCCTGCATTCATCCCGTGGTTCACAGCCACGTGGACCCCACACACAATGGACTGTTGGACTGCAACTAGCCTGATGCTACATGGACCCAGTTCCAACATGGAACAGGAGCTCTGCACACTGGCTTTGCTTCTAGTTCTACTGAATCCGCAGCCTCACATCTTCCAGGACTGGGTTAAAGGAAAGGGTCTTTAGAAACCCAAGGATTTAATTCCACGCAAATAAAAATCATTCATCCGCCCATGTGAGTCACAGAAAATTATTTCTCTTGAGATATCATAAGGGCACGACTCCCAGTGCTCATGGGGGAAGGGGATACCTCACTTCTGGTAACAGCAGGAGTTCATATGAGTCCCTTGTCAAATACTTGTCTTGGGAATAGTTTCTCTCAGTCTATGGCTTGACTTGTATTTTCTTAAATATTTGATGAGTCGAACATGTCTCCATGTTATCTAGATTAAAGTTGACTTTTTGACTTGAAGACTATTATGCTAAGTGAAATAAGCCAATTTGAGAAAGACAAATATCACATGATCTCACTTATTTGTGGAATCTAATGGACAGAATGAATTGGCCAACAAAATAAGACCCGAAGCATGGAGGCATGGAACAGACTGGCATATCTCCATATAGGGGTGGGGGACAAGGAGAGCTAAATCAAAGAACTTATATCTTACTATAGGCCTGGTGCACGGATTCGTGCACCAGTGGGGTCCCTCGGCCTGGCCTGCGCCCTCTCCCAATCCAGGACCCCTCAGGGGATGTCAGACTGCCGGTTTTGGCCCAATCCCCGCAGGCCAGGCTGAGGGACCCCACCGGTGCACAAATCCGTGCACCAGGCCTCTAATATGCATATAAGATCTTTGGTTAATCTCTTCCCCCCTCCCCTCTACCCTCTGAGATTCATCAATCTGTTCCATGTTTTCATACCTATGCATTGAGCATCTGCCCTCTGGTGGTCAGTGCACATCATAGCTACCGGTTGAATGGTCGCTTAGGCTTTTATATATATAGATATGCATAGGCCATGGACACAGGCAGTAGGGTGGTGAAGACCTGGGGGGTGGGTAGGGGCTGAGCGGAGGTGTGTAAAGGGGGAAAGAATGGGAGACATCTGTAATACTGTCAACAATAAAATAAAATAAAAGTTGACTTTTTGTACTTAATGTTTCATTGGATTACAGAATATCTTATTTTTAAAACATTGAACTTTAATTTTCAAGAATTCTTGATTGTTCCTTTTTTAAAACTTTTATTTACTTATCTTTTTTTAAAATATATTTTTTATTGATCTCAGAGAAGATGGGAGAGGGAGAGAGAGATAGAAAAATCAATGATGAGAGAGAATCATTGATTGGCTGCCTCCTGCACACCTCCTACTGGGGATCAAGCCTGCAACCTAGTCGTGTGCTCTTGACCAGAATCAAACCTGGGACCCTTCAGTCCACAGGCTGACGCTCTATCCACTGAGCCAAACCGGCTGGGGCTATTTATCTTTTCTTTTAAAAAAATCTTTATTGTTGAGGGTATTACAGATGTCTTCCTCTTCCCCACTTTGTCCCCCTCCACCCAGTCCCTGCCCCTCCCCAGGTGTTCATCATCCCACTGCCTGTGTCCATAGGTAATGCATATATGCATACTAGAGGCCTGGTGCACAAATTTGTGCATGGGTGGGGTCCCTTGTCCAGGCCAGCGATTGGGGCTGATTGAGGGGCAGGGCAGCAGGCTGGGGGGAGGGAGGGACTGTGGGAGGTTGGCTGGCGGCAGGGGGTGGGGGGGACTGCGGGAGGTTGGCCAGCCAGCCCCCCTGATCAAGGCTGATGAGAGAGCTGGCTGGCTGGAGAGAGGGACCGTGGGAAGTTGGCCAGCTGTGGGAGGTTGGCTGTGGGAGTGCACTGACCACCAGGGGGCAGCTCCTTCATTGAGCGTCTGACCCCTGGTGGTCAGTGTGCATCATAGCAACTGGTCCTTC
>NW_005370673.1:1216238-1227365 GCF_000412655.1 Myotis brandtii
TGCCCTTTCAACATTTCGTGTAATACTGGTTTGGTGGTGATGAACTCCTTTAGCTTTTTTTTGTCTGTGAAGCTCTTTATCTGACTTTCAGTTCTAAATGATAGCTTTGCTGGGTAGAATAATCTTGATTGTAAGTCCTTCCTTTTCATCACTTTTAATATTTCTTGCCACTCCCTTCTGGCCTGCAAAGTTTCTGTTGAGAAGTCATATGACAGTCTTATGGGAGCTCCCTTGTAGGTAACTAACTGCTTTTCTCTTGCTGCTTTTAAGATTCTCTTTTTGTCTTTAAACCTTGACATTTTAATTATGATGTGTCTTGGTATGGGCTTCTTTGGGTTCCTCTTGTTTGGTACTCTCAGTGCTTTCTGGACTTGTAAGTCTATTTTTTTCACCAGGTAGGGGAAGTTTTCTGTCATTATTTCTTCAAATAGGTTTTCAATATCTTGCTCTCTCTCTTCTCCTTCTGGCACCCCTCATGCGAATGTTGGTACATTTGAAGTTGTCTCAGAGGCTTCTTACACTATCTTCATATTTTTGGATTACTTTTTCTCTTTTTGCTCTTCTGATGGGGTGATTTTTGCTTCCTCATATTCCAATTGTTGATTTGATTCTTGGAATCCTCTACTCTACTGTTGAATCCCTGTAAATTATTTTTTTTTTATTTCAGTTAGTGGATGCTTAATTTCTGACTGGTCCTTTTTCATGTCTTTGACATTCTCACTAAGGTCCTTGAAAGTCTCACTAAGCCCCTTGAAGCTCTCTTTGAGTCCTTTGAAGCTCTCATTAAGACCCTTGAGTAACCTATTGGTTTTGAACTCTGTATCCAGTAGTTTGCTTGCTTCCATTTCATTCATTTGTAACACGTTTCTTTGTCTCCACATTTTGGCTGCTTCCCTGTGTTTATTTCTATGTATTAGGTAGAGTTGCTATATCTCCTAGAATTGGTAGGGTGACCTTGTATAGTAGATGTTTTGTAGGGCCTAGTGTTCAGCCTCCCCAGTCACCTTAGCTGGGCACTCTAGGTGCACCCCTGTGTGGGCTTAGTGTACAGTCTTGTAGTTGAACCTCTATTGCTGTTGGCCTGAAGGTCAATTGGCTATGAGGACCAGTTGGGGCTACAGTGGAAGAGCGGCTGTGTAGGAGGCACCCCTATGGAGTAGGACTTGCTTCATTGGGGCTTTGGTGCTCACTGAGTCTTCCTTTTGAGTGTGCCACTTGTGGATGTGTAGAGTTGTAGTCTGGTATGGTCTGAAGTTGTCCACCTGGTGCACTGGCTCTAGGGCCTCCCAGGAGGTGCTAAGTCAGCCACTGCCTGGGGCCACCCGGCAATAGATACAGAGAGGTCTGCAGAGGCTGCTACTTGTATTGGGCTTATAAGTGCCCACGTGAGGCCCAGCTGTGAAGCAAGGCAGGCTGGTGCTAGTGCTGAGTCTTGAGCCTCTTACTGATATGTTTGGGGCATGCTGACACCAGCTGCTGCTTGTTTGAGAGATTTTAGCAAAGTTTGAAGCTTGAGCCATGATAGGCCATTCATATGGGAAAACCACTGCAAACAGCTTGGGTGGGGCTGCAAATTGGATGGGGCAGGGTCTCAGAATCACCAGGGCGGAGTGAACAGTGTGTTCCAGCTAGTGAAAACTCAGATATGGCTGCCAGTCAGCTCTGTGACACAGGAGGTCCCAGCACAGGAACAATGACCCTTGTGAGCTCCCTGATCTGGGAGAAAGCTGCCCCTGAGTTCCTGCTCCAATACCAGACAGTCTAGTTCCTCTTCATATGTCCCTGGGCCCCCCCAAGCCACCTGGTGCTGGAGCTCAGAAGATGTGATTCCGTGTAAGTCCGTGCGCCTTGTCCTTTAAGAGGAACACCTGGGTTTCCAGCAGCCTCTGTGTCACTCAGCTACAATCCCTGCTGGATTTTACAGCCCAGAGTTATGGGAACTTCTCTTCTCAGCTCTGGAACCCTGGGCTGGGACCCCTTGCTCCACATGGGAGGCCTTTGCAGCTGAGATCTCCCTCTGATTTAAAAAACACCACAGGTGGGTGCTGGACCAGCCTGTTCCGCGCCTCCGCCCCTCCTACCAGCCTCAATGTGCTTTCTTCTTTACTTCTCTAGTTGTAGGGCTTCCATTCAACCCAATTTCAGGCAGTTCTGAATGATGTGGTTCTGTCTTCTAGTTGTAATTTTGATGTGGTTGTGGGAGGCGGCGAGTACCTGCGCAACCATCTTGGTTCTCTGGGAATTTTGATTGCTCCTTTTTCAGTAGAAACTTGCTCTCATTTATGTGTGTCAGCCTCTTGGACCTTTGAGCACATGAGCTAGATGTTCTCGAAGTTGTCTTTGTTTTCTCCTGGTATTCCTTTGCTCTGGGGTGCTCGTGCCAGCTGGGCCCACTTGGCATGGCGAGGCTGATGGGGGTTTGTGGGATGGGGCTGGTTTGTGGGGAAGGGTGCCTAATGCTCAGAGCACCACTTGGGATAGAATCCCGTAACCCGATGACCTCTATATGACCCCAGCCCCTCCCCGCCTCCTCCCTGGATTTGTTGGAATCTTTATGCCTTTGGGCTCTTTTGGAAATATCCCCAGAGTCCAGGCCTGTGTTTCCTTTCAGCTCTGATTTCTCCCACCATCTGTCCAAATGCACCTCTTCTGCTTCCTGCAACTCCTCAAAGCTCCCCGTTCACTTACAGCTGTGTTCCTGTTTCCTGGGGCTCCTTCTGTGGGAGGGCCAGGTGTGTGCTGCCAGGCTCTGTGGGCTTGCTGGACTGCGACAGAGGTGACACTGGGGGCCATGTGCTCAGGATGTGGGAGAAGCGTGCTGGGGCCTGCGGAGTTGAGGTTGATCTGTGAGGCGAAGTTAGACGCAGAAGGCTGCTGGGATGGACGAGGCAGGGCCTGGGTGGTGGCCGGCGCGGGGTCAGGTGTAGCCTTTGGGCGGGGTGCTGGAGTGTGTCCCATGTGCTGAGGGTGTGGGTGCAGCATGTGTGCCTGTGCCAGCACCAACGTGGGCGTGGCTGGGACCCTGGCCTTCCTCCTCTGCCGTTGGCTCTGGTCTCTCCTGGTTTCTGGTTGTGATGCTGTGGTCATGAACCGGCCCTCAGAGTCCCATGTCAGTGCTTCCCTTCAGCAGCGCTAGATCCCAGGTGCGCCAGGAGGCACCCTCGGTGTGCACAGGGAGGGGAGCATTGGCACTGCAGTGGCTGGAGGTTGCTCTGGCTCTGGAGATCTTTTTCTTTTTTAATCCTCACCCAAGGATATGTTTTTCATTGAATCTAGGGAGAGAGAGAGAAACATGGATGTGAGAGAGAAACATCCATCGGTTACCTCTGTGTGTGCCCCCACTAGAGATTGAACCCGCAACCTGGGTATGTGCCTTCACCCAGGAATTGAACTTGTGACCCTTCAGTGCCCTGGACAACACTAACCAACCGAGCCACACCCACCAGGGCAGAGCTCTTTCTGATGAGCCAGGGGCTCCTCCTCAGGGTGGGCTCCCCCCTCCCCGCCCCCTCCTTTGTGCTCCCTGAGCAGGAGGAAATGAGGGAGTGACCCCTGGGACCAGCAGGCTCTGTGAAAGGCCGTGCCCTGTCCCGCTCAGCTGTGCCTGTCTCTCTAGGACCGGAAGCTCACCAAGCTCGAGCGGCAGCGGTTCAAGGAGGAGGCCGAGATGCTCAAGGGCCTGCAGCACCCCAACATCGTGCGCTTCTATGACTTCTGGGAGTCCAGCGCCAAGGGGAAGCGGTGCATCGTGCTGGTGACGGAGCTGATGACCTCCGGGACGCTGAAGACGTGAGTGTGTCGCCTGCCTGGCCGCCTGGCCCACCGGGGCCTCAGGGTGGGCTCGGCCCAGGGTGCGGGGCCCACAGCAGCCGGTGGTCCTGCCTGGTGTCTGGTCAGCACTCCTGTCTCACAGGGTGCCCTGTTGGGTGACAAATGCATGGCCCGCCACAGTGGGAAGCCCTTTCACACATGAGTAGCTGGTGAACGGCAGCCCCCGCCCCCCCCTGCAGGTACCTGAAGCGGTTCAAGGTGATGAAGCCCAAAGTGCTGCGCAGCTGGTGCCGGCAGATCCTGAAGGGGCTGCTGTTCCTGCACACCCGGACACCCCCCATCATCCACCGGGACCTCAAGTGTGACAACATCTTCATCACTGGGCCCACCGGCTCCGTCAAGATTGGCGACCTGGGCCTGGCAACCCTCAAGAGAGCATCCTTTGCCAAGAGTGTGATAGGTGAGCTCAGCTCTCCCAGGCCCTGCCACCCCCTCTGCCCCCTCTTCCCCTCAGCCAGGCTGTGGCCTCCCGGGCCTGCGTGGGGCTGTGGGTCAGGTGGTGAGGCTGGCGCCTGTGGGCTGTGGCGCTCAGGAGCAGGAAGGCAGCCTGAACAACAGAGCAATTCGGCGACTCCGGCTGGTGAGGCTGGAGCGCCCTCTGCAGGTGGGGAGCCGAGGTATTTGGGGCCTGGAGTGAACAAGGGTTTGGGTGGGCGGGGTCTGGGGCTTCACTGTGGATGCGGTTTACTGGCTGTGTTGGCCTCTGCCTTTCTCTTCCTCCTCTGAGAGCCACTCCACAGCCTTTCTGAGCAGAGACCTCAGAGGAAGGGAGAGGGAGAGAAAGAAATATTGGTTGACTGCCCCCTGCACGCCCCCTGCTGGGGATCAAGCCCGCAGCCCCAGGCATTGCCCTGACTGGGAATCTAACCTGCGACCTTTTGGTTCATGAGATGATGCTCAACCACTGAGCCACAGCGGCCGGGGCCCTGGCTGCAGTCAGGGGAGACAGGTGCGTCTGGCCTCTGAGTGTGGCCAGAGTGGGGTCCTGGCTAGCAGGGGGTGCTCTTTATCCACAGGGTCTAGGCCTCAGGCAGTGGGCCCTCCTGGCTTTGCCAAGAGAGAGCTTGGAGGGGCTTTGGGGCAGCTCTTTATGGGGTTCAAGACATCTGGAACTCACTAACGTGCTGCAGGGCTCGACGGCTCCCAGTGGGGCTCCGTGAGACACCACAGAGATAGCTGTGTAAATCCTCAGCTGAGGACATGTTTCCACTGATTTGAGAAAGAGGGAGAGATAGAAACATCAATGATGAGAGAGAATCATTGGTTGGCTGCCGCCTGCACTCCCCCAACCCAGGCATGTGCCCTGACCGGGAATCGAACCCGTGACCTTTCAGTGCACGGGACGATGCTCAACCATTGAGCCACGCAGGCCGGGGCTGCGGTATAAACATTTTGAAGACAACCCCCCTCCCGCCATATGCTTTTTAACACAACAGCTAGTTCATGGTATTTTGCAACTGCTTTTTAAAAAACTTGGACCTTCAGAAAACCTTCCGTCGTCAGTGGAGAAGTTAGAAAGTAGCCTCACTGAAGAGGATGCCCTTTGTGTTTAGCTTGACAGATGCTCAGTTGGACTTGTTCTCACAAAAGGAGTGTGAGTATTAGAGCAAAAATTTGTTACAGAAAAACTAAAAAAACCTAGACCAGTGTCACTAAGGAAAACCGCTGTCACAGCTGCCAGATGAGTCCCGTCTGTGCTCATGGCCGCGCCCCGTGAGGTCAGCGTGTGCACACGTGTGTGTTTTGTGTACTTTGCTCTGCCTGTGGTAAGTCTTCACGGCCTTAATTCAGAGTGAACATCATTTTAAAGCCTTGTGTCTTGGAACGCATGAACGGTCTCCACCTGGTACCTGCCAGCCAGTGCCCGTGCCGTGCCGTGCCGTCCTGGTCTGCTGCCCACGCTCTGCCGTGCGATGGGCCTGTCTGGGGATGTGGGGGCTCTTCTGGGTTTTTGCCATCTCAGCAGTTCTGTGGTGGCCACGGGTTTTGTCTGCTCTGGTTCCCTGGGCCTGCGGAGGGGAGTGCGGGCTGTGCTCTGCCCCTGAGAGGCACCCAGCGTTTCCCAGCTCTGTGGGCTGGTCCAGCCAGAAGCAGGAGGGTCCTGGGTGGGTTTTCGGGAACCTCTGTCTACAGAACAGTCCTGTTTGCGTCAGGGTTCCGGGACCTGCTGCCCGGCACGTGGATGGGGCGGGGCTCTGGGCCGCTGACCGCTGACCTGCACCTGTTGCCCGGCACAGGCACCCCCGAGTTCATGGCGCCCGAGATGTACGAGGAGCACTACGACGAGTCGGTGGACGTGTACGCCTTCGGCATGTGCATGCTGGAGATGGCCACCTCGGAGTACCCCTACTCGGAGTGCCAGAATGCCGCGCAGATCTACCGCAAGGTCACCTGTGTGAGTGCCCGGCGAGGCCTTCGGAAAGCACAGCGCTGAGAGGAAGGGCCGCGCCTTCTCCGGTGGGGAAGGCGGGGGTGCTCGGGCTCCAGCTGCAGGTGGAGCTGCAGCAGCAGTGATGCGAGTGCTGCGGGCAGTGCCCGGGGCTGCCAGGGCCTCAGCGCTGCAAGGCTGGAGCCCCTCCTCTGGGCCATGCCAGGGGCCGCGGGCGTGTGTGTCTTCTGGATTTAATCAGACAGACCACCTGTTCTCCCCGTGCAGCCGTTCTGCCTGAGTGAGCGCAGCGGGCGTGGCTGTTCCGAGCCCTAGTCTGTCCCTGTCTGCGCTGCAGCACTGGGCGGGCTCCCCCAGACAGAGCACTCCCTTCTGTAGGCTCCTGGCTTCTGCAGAGGAGCCTGGTTCGTGCCACCCCAGCACCAGCCCACTGCACACTCCCGAGCCAGCCTGGGGTTCGCTGGCTCTCGCCTTTGGTTCTCAGTTCTGAGTTAGTGGTCACGTGTGAGCTCTGAGCCCCTCCTGCGTGCTGCTCGGGCTTCGGGCTTCGAGGAGGAGAGCAGGGCTCTGGTTGGAGGCCCCGGGGCGGGTCAGGACCCACAGTTGGGTGCAGCTCCCTGTGCTGCTGGCAGGAAAGGCTGTGGGCAGTTCCTCCAAGAGATGCAGGTTCACGGCGGGGCCTTGGTGTTGGCTCTGGGTGTGGGAGGGGCCGCCTGGAGACCCTCATTCTGGTCCGCCTGCTGGCCTGGGGAGATGGGCTGAGCCCCGAGGGCGTGCTCCTCGGCCACCTGGTTCTCCCAGCAGCCCCACGGCCCTGTTAGGCCCCAGAAACAAGCCATGGCCAGGTCCCGAGGCGCCTGTGGGACCCATGTTGGTTTGGGAAAGCAAGGCACAGCCAGACAGCACGTCCCCGAGGAGGCAGCGGGCAGCGTGTTCCTGACCCTCAGTGTGTCCTCGGGCCAGTGGCACCTGTGCTCCTGCTGTCAGCTCACTCCTTGTGCACCCACACTCGGCCCAGGCTCTGGGGGGATCACTGTGCCCTCGGCTTTCAGCTCCCCTGGCTCTGTGCAATGAGCCCAGACATGGCCCCTCCAGAGCCGTGCCTGTTCTTCTGGCACAGTCTTCACCGGCTTTGGGGGCTCCGGTTTCTCAGATGTAAGTGGCAGTGTGCCCACCTGCCTGTGATGGTTCCTCAGACCCGCCCACAGGGTCCTCCCTTCCTCCCGGCAGCGGGAAGCCTCTTGCTCTGTGGCTTCGGGGAGAGGCACAGCTCTTGCCTCCATGGGGAGCCCTCTCCGCTCCTGAAGCCCAGGGTCCCGTATCAGACTCTCGCCCGCGTCAGACACAGCACGACCTCCATTGGCTACGGGTGTGGTCCTGGGGGTCAGGGTTTGGTGGGTGCAGTGGGGCCTCACCTGGACTGCGGAGTTGTGGGGCATTTTCTGGTCTGTCCCCCCTCATGGGGGGAAAATGCGCTCCCCATTCTATACATGAAAAAGGACATCGGGACGGGCCTGGGAGGGGGGTCTTGCTGAAGGAGAAAGAACATGATGGCTGAGCCCTCAGTGTGTTTAAATGTTTAACCACCGGATGTCCCTCAGGCAACCCCTCGCTCCCGCAGATGACAGAGAAACCCTGAGGTCTGGCCCCGCCCCTGCAATACTGTGCGCTTTTGCCCGCACCGTGGCCAGGCTGCACGGTGACTGCCCGCTGGGGCTCTGGCCGTGTGGATGCTTGGCACACCCTGGCACCCCTGCCTAAAGGTCATCTGGCCTGGTCGCTGCCACACAACTGGATGGTGGAACTGAATAGCACAGTTGTTTGCAAAAGCCTTGAGCTAGGGGCCTGGGAAATCAACCCTCAGTGGGCCAGGGTCTCGGCGGCCCTGCGTCAGCCGCAGTGACTACGGATCTTGCCCTTAGCGCCCCTGAGCAAGCGTGTGGGAGAAAGGCTGGCCTGGGAGGGGCCTTTCCTCCTTCAGCCTCCAAGACCCTCGGGCAGATCCACCAGCCCCCGCCTCCTCCATTCACCAAAGTGGGTGAGGGTCCCCACTTCCTTCCCCAGCTCACGCCCACCGGTCCCCACCCGAAGCCGGTGCACTTCCTGCCTGGTCTTTGGGGTTAGTGTGAGGAGAGTGGGGGCCCTGGAGAGCCCAGTTCTGCGTCAGGTGACGCTGCTCATCTCTGCAGGGCATCAAGCCGGCCAGCTTTGAGAAAGTGCACGATCCCGAAATCAAGGAGATTATTGGGGAGTGCATCTGCAAAAACAAGGAGGAGAGGTGAGTTCCCAGCGGCACTGGGCCCGCTGAAATCTTTCCAGCTGGCCTGCAGAGAGCTTCGGCCACCAGCGCCAGCCCGCTGCAGTCAGTGGGACGCACTGGAATACACTCCTTGACCTTGGGGACTGTCCTGGAGCCCTCTTTCCATCTGCTGGGAGCTCCCGGCCCACCAGGGGGCTCCTGGGGCCTCGCTCTGCCCCTTGCCTTTTCTCTGTTTTCTCTGGTGGATCCGTCTGTTCCGGCTTGCAGGATGCCCCCGTGCCCAGCCTCCCTGTGCGGCTCGTCTTGCCCTCTCCCCTGAACTCCAGGCTGCACATCCCATGCATCTGTGTCTGATCCATCCAAACCTCCTGCAGCTTATCATGTTCGAGTCCGGGAGGCCGCCCAACCGCCCGCCGCCTCAGGTGGTCTCAGGCCTCTCCCTCAGCTGCTCAGCAGGAAAGGAGGCTGTGCTTTGAGCTTTCCTTCTTCCCCTCTTTCCGTTCCTCCCTCCCTCCCCCTGCGCCCCTCTCCTCTGCCTTCCCCCTGCCCTTCCTTTCCTGCCCATCTTTCCCCTCCCGTCTTCCTCCTCTTCCTCAGCCCTCGCCTCCCAGCCCCATGTTCAGTCACTGTGCCCAGGGTTGGTCACTGCCGTTCTCCACAGCCACTGTCTCTGGGGCAGGGCCCTGTCCTGGTCCCTGGGCACTTCTCCTCCCCGGCAGGTTGTCATGTTTTGTTCGTTTAAGGAGAAATGCTAAAAAGTGTGAGCTATAACCCCTATCAGATCAGTGCAGGAACCCACATAGGTGGGAGAATCCTCGCACAGACCCTGTGAGACCACCTCCTAGCCAGGACGCCAGCGCCCACCAGGACCTCACCCGGTCCCCTGCGTGTGCCGGCCCCGCAGGGCTGGGCCCTGGAGCTCGCAGCCGTGGTGACCAGAGCTGACCCTGGTGGAGGCTGTGTTGGGACAGTGCATGGATCCATTCCTGCCAGACAGCAGCTAGTGTTTGGAATGGTGGTGGAGGTGGTGGACTGCCCTGTCCTGAGGAGCTTCCAGAAAACCCCTGAATATGGTTCCAGATTCCAGGTCCTATTCAGTCCTATGGAGCCAGGTGTCTGACGCGGGGCTCCCTGCCCCACAGCGGCCCGTGTCCGCACCGCAGAGCCTGGCTGACCGGCCCTCCCTGGGCTCCTGGGCTCTCACCCTGAGCATGCTTTCTCTTTATAATCAGAGAAGAGCCTCAAATGCTGCCCGGTGAGATGTGTCAGGAGCCATCTTGTCCCCCCAGGAGGCAGGGCGGGCACTGGTAAGCTGCTCCGTGCCCCCTGGAGGCAGAGCAGTCGAGCAGGTGGTCCAGACGGTCCAGAGAGCGGGTGGCCTCCACCCCAGCAGGTGTGCCCTCAGCTGCTCCCTCCCCAGGTACGAGATCAAGGACCTGCTCAGCCACGCCTTCTTCGCGGAGGACACGGGCGTGAGGGTGGAGCTGGCTGAGGAGGACCACGGCCGGAAGTCCACCATTGCCCTGAGGCTCTGGGTAGAGGACCCCAAGAAACTGAAGGGCAAGCCCAAGGACAATGGGGCCATAGAGTTTACCTTCGACCTGGAGAAGGAGACGCCGGACGATGTGGCGCAGGAGATGGTAAAGTGACACTCACTGCGGTGGGCTGTGGAGGGTGGTGGTGGGCGTTGGGCAGTGGAGGGTGTCGTGGGGCACAGCCTTGAGAGTCTGTGGTTTCCAAAGGTTGGAACAAAGCCAGAAGGGTGTTGCCGTGGGAGGCGTCTGGAAGGAGGGTGTGTTGCGTGTGTCTGTGAGGGACAGCGTGGGTCGGATACCCCGCTGCCCAGATGCGGGACGTGGCTCAGAAACAGGGTGTCAGGAAAGGCCCCGCTCTGACCGGGTTCTGCCGACTTTGCATAAATGTGGGCCTTTGAGTTTGGATTGTGTTACATTGTGTTTTGAGCCGCATTTGGCCCAGGAGGCCAGCGGGAGCAGGCGGGGGTGAGCTCAGGGTCGCGGAGAGAGGAAAGGTACCGTGAGAAACTGATGAGACCGGCTTTTCCTGCGTTGGTGGACATTGGGCAGTGGAGGGTGGTGGTGGGCGTTGGGTGGGCTGTGGAATCGTGGGGCACAGCCTTGAGAGTCTGTGGTTTCCAAAGGTTGGAACAAAGCCAGAAGGGTGTTGCCGTGGGAGGCGTCTGGAAGGAGGGTGTGTTGCGTGTGTCTGTGAGGGACAGCGTGGGTCGGATACCCCGCTGCCCAGATGCGGGACGTGGCTCAGAAACAGGGTGTCAGGAAAGGCCCCGCTCTGACCGGGTTCTGCCGACTTTGCATAAATGTGGGCCTTTGAGTTTGGATTGTGTTACATTGTGTTTTGAGCCGCATTTGGCCCAGGAGGCCAGCGGGAGCAGGCGGGGGTGAGCTCAGGGTCGCGGAGAGAGGAAAGGTACCGTGAGAAACTGATGAGACCGGCTTTTCCTGGAGAAACTGGGCAGAAGTGAGAGCCAGCAGGGTCACTGCAGAGGGCGAGCCCGCCTTCCCTTTAAATGACCGTGACTGAATATAGCGCATCTATCAGAAGTGCCCACAGGGTGCAACCAACAGGTGCTGCCCAGCTGGACTCGCCAGCGTGGGCGGGGGGGGGGGGG
>NW_005370673.1:1227678-1228636 GCF_000412655.1 Myotis brandtii
TGAGGGTGCAGCAGGCCAGCGGGAGACGGAGTGGGCGCCGCATGGCCAGTCACGGCCCCACCTTCCACCGGATGCGGCCTGTGCCCTGCAGCGCTCACATTTGCAGTGGGTGTGACGTCCTGTCCGTGGCCTGGCTCCCAGGTCAGGACCAGCCCGCCCCTTCCCAGCTGCCAGTCACAGGCAGACACGTGTTACGCACGGATTGAATGGGTCTCCAGCGCCGTGCCGGGAGGCTGGCCCACGTGGCGTGCTGGGGACTGCTGCGCATTTACTGAGCGTCGCATCTACACAGTCCCCTGCACGCGCCCTGTGATGCGGCAGCGCCGTCCCTCCTCACGCTGCCGGCCCCTTTCCGCGCTCTGCTGAAATTTAAAGCACAAATAAGTGACATGCGAGGCGGCGTGCAGGCCGGCAGCCTGAGGCGACGTTAGGGTGTGGGTCGTGTGCAGTGTCCTGGAGGGACCTCGGGCCGGAGACCTGGCCAGCAGCACACACTGACCAGGGGGCAGGAAGGGGGCCCTCTGAGGAGATGAGGTGCCCTGGGACAGCCTTGGGGGACAGGTGCCTCTGGGCTCTGAGGGTGGGGCCAGGGCCAGGGACGCAGGAGGCGCAGGCGGCCAGCGGTGCGTCCCGCCCTCTCTGGGTCAGCCTGGGCACCAGGATGCCTTCCTGCCCGGAGGGATTCACTTTGGGGGGCCAAGCCGGGTCCAGTGTCCAGTGCCTGGGCCGCAGGGGCGCCTCCCGGTGCTGCCTGCCCCTCAGCCTACAGCCTCCTCCTCCTGCTCAGGGGTCTGGACCCAGCAGCCCTTTCTGGGTCTGCCCACCTCCCTGGAGGACTCTTCCCACCCGATGCTGCTCTCCTGCAGCCCAGCCGCCCCCCAGGCCCGACTCGCCAGTCCCTGGCACTCGCTGAACTGGCAGCAGGTCCCAGTGGAGGCCCTGGGCCAGTGTTTCTCCT
>NW_005370673.1:1228920-1233527 GCF_000412655.1 Myotis brandtii
CCTGCCAGTGCTCGTGCCTGGCCCCTGCGGCTCCTGCCGGGCCTGGCTGGTGCTGGTCCCGTGCTGTTGGCCCGGTTCTTACCTCCCCACCCACCGTAAACCCCAGAGCTGGCACCAGGGTCCCGGCCTCTGCAGCCCCAGGTCTCCCAGCCGGCCCTGGGCCAGCGCCAGGACCTGAGGAAGCTCACTGCCCAGCAGCCTTAACTCAGCACAGATTTCCTCCAAACATAGAGTAACAGACGTCATGAATGAGACGTGCCAGTTGTCATAAATGGAAGGTAACTCACAAGGAAACTCAGCAGGAGCACAGGGTGACCCCGCACTGGGGCTGCTGCCTCGTTCTAAGGCTGAGGTCAGTGAGCTCTGGGGGGGCTGCCTCGTTCTAAGGCTGAGGTCAGTGAGCTCTGGGGGGGCTGCCTCGTTCTAAGGCTGAGGTCAGTGAGCTCTGGGGGGGCTGCCTCGTTCTAAGGCTGAGGTCAGTGAGCTCTGGGGGGGCTGCCTCGTTCTAAGGCTGAGGTCAGTGAGCTCTGGGGGGGCTGCCTCGTTCTAAGGCTGAGGTCAGTGAGCTCTGGGGGGGCTGCCTCGTTCTAAGGCTGAGGTCAGTGAGCTCTGGGGGGGCTGCCTCGTTCTAAGGCTGAGGTCAGTGAGCTCTGGGGGGGCTGCCTCGTTCTAAGGCTGAGGTCAGTGAGCTCTGGGGGGGCTGCCTCGTTCTAAGGCTGAGGTCAGTGAGCTCTGGGGGGGCTGCCTCGTTCTAAGGCTGAGGTCAGTGAGCTCTGGGGGGGCTGCCTCGTTCTAAGGCTGAGGTCAGTGAGCACTGGGGCTGCTGCCTCGTTCTAGGACTGAGGTCTGAGCACGGAGGGGGGGGCGTGATTCTGGCACCCGCTCTTGGTTCTGACAAGGCCCTCAGGGTGGCAGGGAGCAGGGTGGACAGCTCTGCTCTCCCTCTAAACACACCCTTGTCCCCTCCCAGCAGGTCCTCAGGCAGGGACATGGGGTGGGGGACATGGATCAGAAAGATGATGCCTGGGGGGCTGAGAGAAGGCAGGTCTCTGATCTGGAGGCTCCCCTCAGTGGGCCCTGGGCGGCGGGCGGGGGGCGGGGAGCCCAGCACAGGGGGTTCTCGAGGTTATGTGCCAGCTTTACTTCTTTCTCATCCCCCGGATAATGGGGCTTTCGGGGTGACATACGATGTGGCTACAATCTTCCCTGGGTGGGAAAAAACAGAAGCGAGGCCTGGCGAGGCTGACTGTGGGGAGGCGCGGCGTCTGTGCCGTGCAGGGAGGAAAGTGGGTCACGGGCAGAAATAGAAGTGGCAGCAGGAGCCGGGCGGCCTCTTTTCAGGGCCTCCAGTCAGGCGGCTGTGCCCTGGGCGGCGCGTGCTGACCCCCGGCCAGGCCCCTGCTCTCACCAGCTGAGCCTGGGGGAGGGGGGAGGGGCACGCGGGGGTCGTGGTTCATCCCGTCAGAGTCGTCTCCTGAGTGAGTGAAGTCATCACAGACTTCCCAAAGGGTTGCAAGCATGTGCCCAAGCCCTGTGTGAGGACATCGCCGCCGGGCAGCCTGGGGCCTGCGCCCCAGGACTAGGACGAGGACGGAGCTGCCCAGCTCCCGGGGTCAGAGCCGGAGTGCAGCCCGCCCTCGGCCCATCCTTCAGTGCCAGGCTGTGTTCAGGAGCCCTGTGCGCAGGCAGGGCAGCCCGCCCTCTAGTTCGCCTGCCGGACTCGCTGTGCTCCCATGGTGGGGGTCTGCAGGTGCAGCCCTCCTTAGTGACTGTTGGTGGGAGGTGCTGTGGAACTAGCAGTGTCTCCGTTCCACAAGGTTTTTTATTTCTATTTCTGTGGACGCACAGCTTGGCTTTATTCAGTAGGTTATATGCTCCGTTGGTGAGTTACCCCTCACCGTGCAACAAACGCCCCAACTCCACACTGTGCACACAGCTCTCCCCATTCTCCAAGGTCGGGGGTCCAGGTGTGGCTCAGCAGGCGGTTTAGGGTCAGGGCCCCTCGTGAGGTGTGGCCAAGGCTGACCTGGGCTGAGGGGCGACCAGGGCTGAGGACCAGGCCAGCTCACGTGGCTCCGGGGAGACTCAGTCTCTAGCCAGGGGGGTTGTTCCACAGGCCGTTCATGACGTGGCCTCATGTGAGCCAGTGAGCCAGGAGGGAGGGAGACAGACAGACGCTGAGGCTGAGAGACAAAAGGAGAGAGGCAGAGAGAGGTAGAGAGAGGGATTGAGATGGACGCAGATGAGAGACAGGCAGGAGAGCGACAGACAGACAGAATGCCCATACGTGGCCCCCCTTTGTAACCTTGGACCACAGGGACACTCCCGCTGCTGCCCGCAGACCTGTGTCCCTTGGGTGTACGCGTGTGGACATGCCCTTTAACCCGCCTGGTAGCACGGTGCACTTAGACGCTCAGAATGTCCAGATGCGGCCGGCGGGCAGCCGGGCGCTGGCACCTGCTTCCCTTCTGGCAGGAGGTGTCGTCCAGCCCCTGCCCTCGTCCTGCCGACCTGACCCCGTGCGTGGGCTGTCGCCCTGTGCCACGCTCCTGTCGACATTTGCGTGTTTGTCTGTTGTGCCTGGAAACTGTGGGGTCACACTTTTCCAGGCCAGCACCGCAGGCTTCTCTGATTTTCTCTCTTCCACATGGGGATCGGAGTGATGGCCAGGAGCCTGGCTTCCCCTCTTTTGTGGTTTGACCATGAATCTCCTTGGAGAGAGCCATGGTGTTTCCCAGGAGCCTCGGCTCCTTTACAAATGCTCCCCAACACCCTGTGGGGTGCGCCGGGTCCCTAACGCTGCACAAGGTCCTGGTCTCCAGCTACAGAGCCGTGCCTTCTCGGAGAACGCTGAGAACAGCGCTGGCCTGGGGTCCTCATCCCTGCCCCCAGCACACGCATTCGGCCAGGACAGGACACCATCTGCTCAGGCAGCCTGGTGGGGGGAGGGGCACAAGGCAGCCTCAGGGCTCAGACAGTAGGCTGCTTCCTTCCCTCCAGCTCACCTCAGTGAGGCCCAGAGGGTCACTCCCCCTGTGGGTGTAGTTGGCGCTGAGGCTGTCCTCATGGGATGATGAGAGCGGCCCTGAAGGATGGGAGGAGTCTGAGGAGGGACTTGGTGCTGAGACCCCGTGACTGGGCAGTGGCGGTGCGGGTGGAGGGCAGGCTGGGAAGTGGGGTGTATGGGAGGGGGAGGGGGGATGGTCCCAGTAACGACTGGGGATCCCCTTGCAGATCGAGTCTGGGTTCTTCCATGAGAGCGACGTGAAGATTGTGGCCAAGTCCATCCGCGACCGCGTGGCATTGATCCAGTGGCGGCGGGAGAGGATCTGGCCAGTGCTGCAGCCGCAGGAGCGGCAGGACCCGGGCAGCCCCGACACAGCCAGGGCTCCGCACGCGCCCCTGCAGGTCCAGGTGACCTACCACCCACCGGCGGGGCCGCTGGAGCCCGAGGAGCCCGAGGCGGACCAGCACCTCCTGCCCCCTGCGCTGCCGGCCAGTGCCACCTCCCTGGCCTGTGAGTGCTGCTCTCCCCGTCCCCGGCTCTCCTGCGGGTGTGGGGTTGACATGAGAGGGCTCTTCCCGGGCGGGCGTGGCAGCATCCCTGGTGCTGCACAGAGCTCTCGGCCAGCTCCTCAGGACAGGTCCCCCAGAGCTGCCGTGCCAGTCCGTGGGTGTAGCAGCTCCGGCGGCTCCTCATCCACTGGAGGGTACCGGCCGGCAGCATGGGGCCCTGGGCTCAACACCGGGTGGGACGTCTGTTCAGGACAGGGCATCCGAGGGCTGCCGGCCGAAGGTTGAGTGGTCAGGCTGTGTGACCTTTGTCCTTAGGAGTGTCTGTACCCAAGGTGACCTAGTGTCGAACCTTGAGACCGTGTGTGTGACCGGTGGGCAGTGGGGTCCGTGCATACCTGGCTCCGCCCAGATCTTTGGACCAGAGCAGCGTCTTCTGCAGATCCAGGCAGGAGCGGGCCTGCCTTGCCCTCTGTGCCCACGTGCCGCTGTGGCCGAGGCAGGGTGGCCTTCCTGTCTGGAGAAGCACAGAGTTGCCGGGCAGCACTGTGGGCTGCGGTTAGGTTGTGTGCGTGGGGAGGTGGACCAGTCTGAGTGACGTATTGAATAGGCACACCCTCCATTTACCATTAACGCAGCGGGATGGTTTTCAGAGCAGGCTCTTTGAGCTAAAAGCAGTGGCTGGTGTCACTTTGAGACAGTTAGCTTACTGTTTGCTTCCTTCCCAACCTCCTCAAGTTTGTTGTGGAGAATAAAACTGCTGTAGCATCTTACTCCATGTTTTTATAAACCAAATCAATCAATCGACGTGCATAACTTTGAAGGAAAAAGCGCACACACTCTGCAAATGCACTCGTTAGCTGCACGGTTTCTGGGATGGGAGTGAGGAGGTTGCCTTTTGTCACATTCGAAGAGGATGTACACAAAGCCAGTGAGCGTCCTCCCTGGTCCGCTGATGCCCGCTAACTTCCCGAGACAGCCTGCACGCGCGGTTACTCACACCCACCCTGCACGCTCGGCTCCCGCCCACAGCACCTGCGCACTCCGCACCGCACTCTCGGTCAGAGCCGGGAGCCCGTGCACAGCCGTGCCGC
>NW_005370673.1:1233631-1236328 GCF_000412655.1 Myotis brandtii
CCGCAGTGCTGCGTAGGCCGTGACCGCCGCCGCAGTTCAGGTCGCGCTCCATGCAAGGGAGGTGTGGTCCCACTCCCCGGACCGTGAGAGTGGAATTCATCAGTAGTTTAAAATCTCTTTTTAAAATTTGATTTTTAACATTACAAATAATAGACATGTCCACCTCAGAATTTTGGAAGTTACATACATGGTTAGAGCTGCTGTACGTGAGACCTGTCGGGTCTCTTCACGTCCTCCGTGCAGCTCCCTCCGTCTCTGTCTTCCTCTGCGTCTCTCTGTGTCTCTCTTGTGAACTCCTTTTCTGTCTGTCTCTTTGTCTGTCTGTCTCTTTCTCTCTCTCTTTGTATAAGTGGAAATGACTGCCAGGCACCTCATTAAAAACCAGAGCCACTTATCTGGTTGCTTTTGCACAATCCCACCTCAGCATTCTTATGTCTTCCTCGGTCAAAATAAGTCCTAATCAGACCTGGGGAAAAATCATTTTTATACAAAGTTGAAAAGATACCCCTTTTACTTTATTTGTTTAAATAATATTGCCAATCAAACAGTGGCCCCTGTAGAAATAGCTTGGTGTATACCCATGACAAATTGTAATGTTTGTGTAGCTTTTGGAATCTGGTAGTAATGGACTGGGAGTGCCGTTTTAAACAGTTTTTGAACCTTTGGTCAGATGAGCCGGTGGGCCATGTGGGTCCTGTCTGCTCCCTTCACAAGCCCCGCCCCCAGGTGTGGGCAGCTCCGCCCACTGGCCATGTCCCAGGCCCTGTGGGGCTGACTGCAGGAGAGGCCGCAGAGCCTCCGGGTCCCCTCTCACGGCCTCTGTGGGGTGAGGGCCTTGTCAGCCCCATTTTCCAACCAAGTTAGACCCGGCCTGTGACTTGGGGGCCGGGTTTGGACCCAGACCTCCTGCTTCAGACCCTGTCACTGTAGGTGAAGACGGTCAGGGTCTTCGAGCCCCCATCATAAGACACGGGTGACCGCTGACCGGAGTCTTTCCTCACGCGGACATCCGGCCTCCCGAGACCCTGCGCCCTTGCAGGGCTGGACGAGGGCTTACTTCAAGGCCGGGCTGGCACTGTGTGAGGCCCCGTCCAAGCCAGGGCGGGGACAGCTGCCCAGCCTGTGCGGACTGTATGAGGTGCCCTAGGATGTGTGGTGGCCTCGGCAGCCCCCCAGGTGTCAGCTGTGTGGGTGGGCTGCCAGGGCCGTCTCGGGGTGCAGTTGGCCCCTTATGGCTCGGTGGCTGGTTATGTGAAATGATGCACATTCATTGCTTACACCACCTGGAAACACAAGTCTTCTCCCAGGAGAAACGTCCGGACGAACTGCGTGTTCGTGGGAGCCCACGTTTGCCTTCCCGGGGCCTGTGTGGCGTGTCATGGGGGCGGCGTTTGGGGCCCCACTCTGAGCTGTGCTTTTGTCCTCCCCAGCGGACAGCACATTCGACAGCGGCCAGGGCTCCACCGTGTACTCGGACTCACAGAGCAGCCAGCAGAGCGTGGTTCTGGGCTCACTGGCAGATGCCGCCCCACTCACCGCCCAGAGCGTGTGCAGCGCCCCCGTGAGCGTGAGCGTGAGCGTGAGCATGAGCGAGGGGCTCGTCCTGCCGCACAGCCTGCCCTTGCTGGGGGCCTACCCGCAGCCCACCACGGTGAGTCAGCTTGGCCCTGCCCCACAGAGCCCGTCCACGCGGCCTGGAGCCGGGGATGGGCCCTCGGCTCTGCGGCCCGTGCTCAGCTCCGCCTGCCTGAGCGGGTCCGCAGGAGGTCCGTCTGTGCCCGAAGTGCAGGCTGCAGGCTGGAGGCCTGCCGGCGAGAAATACAGAAAACAGCCAGTGAACCCAGTGTGAGGCGTGGAGGTGCCTGAATCCTGAGAAATGTTTTCAGTGCCGTTTGAGAAGCGGATTAAAAGGACTCATGCGTTTGAGGAATAATTTGTAAGCCTCCTAGGCGAATGGAAATGGCTAGGTAAAGGGTCACATTTGGCATATATTTTTCAACCAGAGGCCCAGGGCATGAATTTGTGCACGGGTGGGGCCCCTCGGCCTGGCCAGCAATCGGGGCCAATTGGGGCCAGTGGCCGGGGTAGGGACCACAGGAGGTTGACCGGCAGTGGAGGTTGGCTGTGGGAGCGCACTGACCACCAGGGGGCAGCTCCTGCATTGAGCATCTGCCCCCTGGTGGTCCGTGTGCATCTTAGCCACCTGTGGACCTGTCGTTTGGTCGTTGAGGCTTTTATATCCATAGATGTTGATTTTAATGCCAAAGAAAGCAAAGCAATTGCTTGCTTCCCAGTCCTAAGCAGGCAGAGAAGTTGCCCTTGAGGCAGGCGGTGCAGTGCGGTCCAGCAGGAGACTTAGGGCCCCTGGGCTTAGGAGTGGTCAGGGCCCGGCCTGCCTGGAGCGCGGTCCCAGGCTCTCCCTCCCTCTCCGCACCCTCCCACGGTGGCCCCGCCTCCACTGTCCTCTGGGCTCAGAAGCTGCTCTGGACAAGCAGTCGGCGTTTGCTGGGCAGAGCCCAGGCTCTGTGGCACTGGCATTATGGTTTGCTCGTATTGTGAAATGAAGTGAAGTGCAGTTAGTCATCAACGGCACGAGCAGCTCTGTCGGGAAAGCCACTGTTACTCGGAGCACGTGTCTTGGCTTTGGGCTTGCCCGGCGGGAGCCGAGCCGCTTCTCAGGCGCAGGTCAGGCCTCTG
>NW_005370673.1:1236430-1237742 GCF_000412655.1 Myotis brandtii
GCCTCTGGCTCCGGGCCTCCCCTCCGGGCAGCCCTGCCTGTCCAGCTCCTGCCTGCAGATGGGGAAGGCCGAGCCCCGGGGGTACAGGCCGGCGGCCAGGACGGAGCTGGATGCCGCCAGAGTGCTTTCTCCCATGTCTTGCCTGTTTATGCAGAAACAGCTTGGACAGAGGGTGGGAGGGGATCCCCAGTGTCCGGGGTCTCCTGGGAAGGGTTATTGTGGTGAAGGAGATTAGGGCGGAGGGGCTGGGGCCTCCTGAACCAGCGTGGCCAGGCCGGGCGGGAGCCGTGCACAGCGACTCGCCGGGGCTCCGCTGAGTGCACGGCAGGCTTGTCCGTCGCAGCCTTCACTGCGAAAGGTGGACACGACAGAACAGGTGCAGGTGACAGATTACTATCCTGGGACTCACCCAGAAGCCCCAGAGACAACGGGCCCGTCGCTGAGAGCAGGCTGGCTCCTGCCACCTGCAGTGTCCTCCTGCTTCTCACTTCCCCACTATTTTGAAGTAAATCCCAAACGGAAAGATATTTTGTCCGTAAACATTTCAGCCTATACCTGCCGGATCCAGACTCCTGAAAACAACCCACTCCCATGGTCGCACCAGCTATAAACACATCAGCAGCAGTTTTGACTGGCCCCCCACAGCCGTGCTGGAGACCCCGCTCTGCAGGGGCCCGGGCTGCAGGCCGGATGTCTGCCTCCACGTTTCCGTGTTGTGTGCATGTGCACACATGTGCGTGTTATACAGTCAGGAAGCAAATGCATTTTATCTTTCCCCACTGTTGTCATAACAAGCGTTCTTCTAGTTCTACAAAGCCCTTATAATGGCCTTTTCTCACGACTGCATCATATTCTCTGGTGCTAATGTTCTAGATCAGTGGTTCTCAACCTTCCTAATGCCGCGACCCTTTAATACAGTTCCTCATGTTGTGGTGACCCCCAATTTCATTGTGACAAATTGAACATAATTAAAGCATAGTGATTAATCACAAAAACAATATGTAATTATATATGTGTTTTCCGATGGTCTTAGGCAACCCCTGTGAAAGGGTCGTTCGACCCCCAAAGGGGTTGCGACCCACAGGTTGAGAACCGCTGCTCTAGAACATTCCTTGGTTAGGAGTTGTGACCATATTTGCCTTAAAGGCCGCCACATATTGCTTCTGTGAGTCACGTTCCTAAGCAAACTGTCCCTAGCAGGTGATGGGCATGGGGAGTGAGTGGGTCCCTGCATCTGTCAAGCTCGTGGCGGGTGGGGTCTTCAGGGCAGCCACTGAGCGTGCCCCCGCTCTCCGCAGCCTGGCCTGCCGGC
>NW_005370673.1:1238048-1239758 GCF_000412655.1 Myotis brandtii
AATTCAAGTCCCATAGCATTGGGAGGGGCCTCATTCACACACAGCATTCTCCCAGATCTGCATGTCCTGGGCTCCCTGCTGGGTGTGTAAGTATGTGTGTGCATGTGTGTGTGCACACTCACTGATTATCTCTGTCACGTCCGAGCACCTGTGGGCATCTCAGTGGGACGCTGTGTAAGAGACGCCCCTCTCCCTTCAGCCTCCGCTGGCCCAGCCAGCGCCCCTGCCACAGGTCCTGGCCCCGCCGCCCATGCGCCCTCTCCAGCCGGTGCCCGCTCACCTGCCTCCGTACCTGGCTTCGACCTCCCAGGTGGCCGCGGCGCAGCCGACGCCCATCCAGATGCCACCGGTGCCTCTGCAGCCACTCACTCCAGTCCCCCCGCAGGTACCGCCCCTCTCCTGCCCCGCCCGCTGCTGACCGTGGGCGGGGGTGGAGCGCACATGACGGTGGTCCTTGGCAGCACATGCTCGGTGCGGGGTGCCATCGCCTAGACTCGTGCCAGTGATGGTCATGGGGTGCTTTTGCCTCGTGGGGGTCACCGAGCTGTGATGGGAAGTGCCGCTTCCTGGGAAGGCATGAGTGTCCCTGAGGTTCCCCCACGACACAGGTTCCTACCTGCCAGCTGTCACCTGGCACAGCCCTGGTTTCCCTTCCCGGCTAGTTAACCGCCCTCGCTTGTTGATGGCCGCGGCGTTCAGTTGCTTTTCAAATGCACAGAGGTTGGCCTGCACCTCCTCACCACCTTCGAGCTGCCCGGGCCGCGTGCGTGTGACGCTCGTGTACTGCCGCCAGAACGGCTTTCTCTTTAGGGCAGCGGCTGCCAGCCCTGTCACCTGATGGCACACAGACTGGTTCCTGAAACTCGGCAGCACTCGGAAAATGTATTTTTTGCCAATCTGACAAAATAGGTTGAATTTTGATTCATTCACAACAGACATCGATGGTTGTGTTGGCTGTTGTTATTTCCTTATTTGACCATCGAAGGGAGAGGTCAGTGCGCTGACATATAGTCAGGCGCTGCATGCTGGCGAGTCCTCATGCACGCCGGGCGGAAGCCCTGCTCTGGAGAGAGCTGGCCGAGAAGCGCTGGAGTGTGAAGTGTGGAACCCAGGGGCCAGGTGCTGGGTGCCTCGGACCAGAGGTTTGGGCGCTCCCATGGTGGGGACACCCATCCTCCCCAGTCCTGGTGGCACAGCCGACATGCCTGGCCATCCTCAGAACCACCCGAGGCCCTCACGGTGGGGCCAACGGGGGCTCCCCCAGGCCACCCTCTTTCCTTCCCTGTGGAAGGTGTCATGCGCTTGGTTTCACTGGAATTGAGTTTCCTCTTGGGTTCCTTTGGCAGCAGCTGCACAGAAGTATCTCAGGCAGAACCTGGTTGTGCCGGCGCTGTCCCGTGGGCCGCGCCCCGGGGCCGACGTGCTCCATCTCTTTCAGATGCCTCCACCTCCTGTCATCCCGCCAGTTGCTCCGCTGGCCACACTCGACAGCCTCCCCTCGGCGCTCCCCGACCTGCCGGCTGCCAGTGGGCCTGCGGTGCCGCCTCCCTCTCAGTATTTCTCTCCTGCCGTCATCTTGCCAAGCCTCCCGCTCAGTGCTGCCGGCCCCCTGCCCGCGTCCCCAGCCCTGCCTCTGCAGACGGTCAAGCTTCCCCACACCGCCGGGGCACCCCTGGCCATGCCGTGCCAGACCATTGTGCCAAATGTGGC
>NW_005370673.1:1239860-1241279 GCF_000412655.1 Myotis brandtii
CTGGCCCTGGCCCAGCAGGGCGTGGCCACCCTGTCCATCCACCCAGCCGTGGCCCAGCTCCCGGCCCAGCCCGTGTACCAGGCAGCCTTCCCGCAGATGGTGCCCAGTGACGTCCCGCCTTCTCCTCTCCACACGGCGCAGACCGTGCAGGCTGCCCCTCTGCAGCAGGCACCCCCCGTGCTGCCGCAGCCCCGCCTGCCAAGCGTCACCCACCTTCCTGAGCCGGCTGCTGTCCCCCAGGTGGGGAGCCAGGTAATGCCTGCCAGGAGGGCCTGCTGTCCCGCACTGGGAGACCCTGTGGTGCCCCAGATGCAAAGGGCCTGAGGCTCTGCTCCTTCGTGGCTGGAGGGCGGGGTCCCGGTGGGGACAGGCCAGCAGGCAGCGCTGTCCACAGGCTGGGCTCTCCTCCTGGGTGTCTGCTGCCTCCTCCCACTCCCAGCACTTGTCAGAAGCCAAAGGTTCCACAGTAGGGGCAGTAGCTGCTTGTGGGTTCCCCACCTTGCTGTGCCGCGGCACCTGCCCTCACCTAGTGGGGCCTGGCAGCCTCCTCTGAGGGTGCTGGGGAGGCTCACACTGTCCATCTTGTCACCTGTCAAAACGAGGTAGGTTAATAACCCCATGTCAGGGAAACGGGCCCCAGGGTCCGGGGACCTGATCTGTCAGTTGGGGTCCAGGCAGTGGCTGGGAGCGTGTGGCTGCTGGCTCCAGGGTGGGCCTGACAGATAAGGATGATGTCCCAGGGTCAGGAGGGGATCTTGGCCGGTGCACGCGGACAGTGAAGGGACGCAGACGCGCCGGGCTGGCTGGGTGAGCCTCCGCGTGGCTCTGCTACCTGCCCAGCCCTGTGTTTTAGAGTCAGGGCTGTGATCCACCCTCTGAGGAGAGGAGTGGGGTGGGGCCTCTTGCCTGGGCACTCTCTCACCTGGTGCCCTCCCACCTGGGTGCCTTCCCACCTGGCCCTAACCCTCAACAGCCTGTGCCATGGGCACCGTGCTTTCCTTTTAAAGCTTAGGCTCCTAAGCTAAGGTGGGCGGATGCCTCCTGTTGATTCTGCCGGGAAGATCCACCCGAAGCATGGGTGCCGGTGCCAGCTCACGGCACTGCTCCAGTCTGGCTGAGAGCCCGTCCTGAGTCGCGCAGGCTCCTGGGCGTGCTTCTTACTGTCTGAGTCCCAGAGGGGCTGGCACTCAGAGAAGGACGGTGGCTTCTGTTGACCACAGGAGGGCGTTTGTTTAAACACGTGCGCGAGGAGGTCAGCAGCCGGCACCCTGGCTGTGCAGGCCCTGGGCAGCTCGTGGGTCAGAGTGGTGTCCACTCACGGGTCAAGGCCGTGTGGGGAAAGCCAGGGCCTGTGGGGAGGCCCGGGGCCTGCGGTGGCAGGGCCTGGCTGGCACATGGGAGCACTGTGCTGGCTCGATT
>NW_005370673.1:1241658-1242231 GCF_000412655.1 Myotis brandtii
CAGCCTCGTGCCAGCAGGCCCAGCGGGGGTCCTTCCATTTCCGACCACGTCGTTATTCCACAGAGAACTTTTAAAGGGACCAGTGGGGAGTCAGGCCCAGCTCCCAGGTCACCCCAAGGAAGGCCAAGGTCCAGCGCTTCTCCCTCAGGAGGCAGGGGTCAGGGCAGCGTTCGGTCCAGGCCCCGAGGCTGATGCTGAGTAACCACACGTAGGGCTTTTCAGCCAGACTCACTAGACGTGCAAAAGGGAGGTGTGGTTTTAGATTAGAGTTGACACAAGTGGGGACTCAGAGTGCCTTTGTTTGTTTCTTCTAAGTCTGTGTACAAGTGTTCTCAGAGGCCAGGGCTCGCCTGGGCAGGAGTGAGTGCCTTGGAGAGGGTGCCTCGAGACCCCCAGACCTGCTCACCCGCCCGGACAGGGAGGTGCCTGCTGTGCCCTGGCTGCTGGGCCCCCGGAAGGCAGTGGCACTCCAACTTGCATGCCTTCTGTGCTCACAGATCCTGCTTGGCCACCCGCCTCCATATGCTGTGGATGTCACCGCCCAGGCCCCCACGGGGCCCACTCCTGCTGCCG
>NW_005370673.1:1242727-1255310 GCF_000412655.1 Myotis brandtii
CCACGCCGATGGCTGCGACTCCGAGCTTGCCTGTCCAGTCCACTGCGCTGCCCCCCGCCAACCTGCCCCTGACCAGTGGGCCTGGGCTCGCCAGCCTCAGCTCAGCCGTCCAGCTGACTGTGGAGTTGGCTCCGGAGGTGTGTGGGGAGGTGGGATGTGCACCTTGGGACACCTGTGCCTGCTCACTGTCCTCTGCTGCCCCCAGATGTCAGTTTCCTTAAATGCATTCCAGGTGGAAGGTGTGATTGTGTTTTTTTTACAAGCCTCCCTGGCGGTGTGCTTCCTTGTAGGGGTGGCCAGAGTGGGTTAGTGTGCTTGGGAAGGGGAGGGTCCCGGCTCTTAGGGATCGGCTTGGCTCCAACAAGATGAAACCCTCATGCCCGCTGCCCTACGGGGTCTGCTTGCTACGGTCAGAAGGGACCAGGCAGCGGCTGGGCTGGCTGCTGCGCTGGCTGCGGGAGGGACGTGACCCTTCATCCTCGTGTTTATTTCAGGAGCAGGCCTCCCAGGACACGCAGCCTGGCCTCCTGCAGAGCTGTGAGAGGTATGGCCCGCGGCTGTGTCACGGGGACCCGCCTGCCCGGCCCCTCACGGGGCAGGGCTTCTGATGACATCAGTGGGGCCTCCGGGAGCCTCTGGGTCTTGGCCAGCACGTGCTGGAGTTGGGTTGTGCGATGCCCCAGGCTGTGTCCTGGTCCTGGTGCTGGTCTGTGTGCGAGGGTTTCCAGGTGCTGGTGGGGAGGAGACTGGGAGGGCAGGGCCCGCACCCCGTCCCCCGTGGCTCCCAGGCATGGGCATGCGGAGTTTGGGAGGGAACTGGTTACAGGAAGTGACCCTGGGTCCCACCCTCTCGGTAGGTCAGCACCAAGCTCACTGCTCTGCAAGTCCTCATACTCGCAGCAAACCGTGTGGTTGGCGTGTTTCTGTTGCTTTTGCACAGATAGGGAAACTGAGGCACGGGAGAGGATCGCTTCTGAATTTTGATGTTTACCGTGAGGAGGCGGGGCTTGCTTGGTAGGGCAGGAGGCTGAGAGCACCAAGGTCCTAGGTCAGAAAGCCCACGCGTCCCCCGCCACCTCAGTGCTGCCCCGGCGGCAGGAGGGCTGCGTGCAGGGTTGCCCCGTGGGGCACGGCTGGCTGCAGCCCTCAGCTGGTCTAGCTGAGCACGCAGATGCTGGAGCTCCTGGCTGCTTCCTGAAGAGCTGAGCTTCCCCGGGAGGGAGGCCAGTGTGCAGTCGTTTCATGGGTGAGTAACCCCGGTTTTCCCACAGCTACGGAGGGTCTGACGCCCCTTCTGGAAGGGAGCTGAGTGACAGCGGTGACGGCACCTTCGGAGCGGGGAGGCTAGAAGGCAGGCCGGCCCGGAAACACCACCGCAGGTCCACACGCACGCGATCCCGCCCGGAGAGGCTCAGCCGGCCCCGGCTGACCATCCTGAATGTGAGGAGGCAGGGGTGGTGGGCGGCGGGCGGGAGCTCCCACCTGGCTGCAGGTGTGCAACACCTGGTCTCACCGCCCTGGGTCTGCAGGTGTGCAATACCTGGTCTCACCGCCCTGGGTCTGCAGGTGTGCAACACCTGGTCTCACTGCCCTGGGTCTGCAGGTGTGCAATACCTGATCTCACTGCCCTGGGTCTGCAGGTGTGCAATACCTGGTCTCACTGCCCTGGACCCGCAGGTGTGCAGCACCTGATCTCACTGCCCTGGGTCTGCAGGTGTGCAATACCTGGTCTCACTGTCCAGGACCCGCAGGTGTGCAATACCTGGTCTCACTGTCCTGGACCCACAGGTGTGCAACACCTGGTCTCACTGTCCTGGACCCGCAGGTGTGCAACACAGGTGACAAGATGGTGGAGTGCCAGCTGGAGACGCACAACCACAAGATGGTGACGTTCAAGTTCGACCTGGATGGGGACGCACCCGATGAGATCGCCACCTACATGGTACGCAGGTGTCTGCCAGGTGATTGGGTCGGTGGCACTGCCCCTGGGTTGGCCAGGCTGCCTCCTCCAGGTCCTTTGGGCACTTGGCTGCCAGCCCCCTTGTTGCCAGCCTTCCCTGTCCTGCAGCTTCTGCAGTGGCTGCCGGGTCTGGGTCCCCGCGGGCTGCTGCTCAAGCCTCGGCTTCTCCTGCTGAACTGTGCAGCCCTGGGCTGGGACCAGGCCACCGCTGCCTCTGCCCACGGGGGTTTAGTGCAGAGCAGAGGCCAAGCGGGTCACTTGGTGGAGATCTGCAGGCCGCTCTGCATCGCCACGGGCAGGGCTGTGTGTGCCCCGTGAGTCCCCTCGGGCAGGGCTGTGTGTGCCCTGTGAGTCCCCATGGGCAGGGCTGTATGTGCCCCTGTGAGTCCCCATGGGCTGGGCTGCGTGTGCCCCGTGAGTCCCCACGGGCAGGGCTGTGTGTGCCCCTGTGAGTCCCCTCGGGCAGGGCTGTGTGTGCCCCTGTGAGTCCCCTCGGGCAGGGCTGTGTGTGCCCCGTGAGTCCCCATGGGCTGGGCTGTGTGTGCCCCTGTGAGTCTCCACGGGCAGGGCTGTGTGTGCCCCTGTGAGTCCCCACGGGCAGGGCTGTGTGTGCCCTGTGAGTCCCCTCGGGCAGGGCTGCGTGTGCCCCGTGAGTCCCCTCGGGCAGGGCTGCGTGTGCCCCGTGAGTCCCCTCGGGCAGGGCTGCGTGTGCCCCGTGAGTCCCCTCGGGCAGGGCTGCGTGTGCCCCGTGAGTCCCCTCGGGCAGGGCTGCGTGTGCCCCGTGAGTCCCCTCGGGCAGGGCTGCGTGTGCCCCGTGAGTCCCCTCGGGCAGGGCTGCGTGTGCCCCGTGAGTCCCCTCGGGCAGGGCTGCGTGTGCCCCGTGAGTCCCCTCGGGCAGGGCTGCGTGTGCCCCGTGAGTCCCCTCGGGCAGGGCTGCGTGTGCCCCGTGAGTCCCCTCGGGCAGGGCTGCGTGTGCCCCGTGAGTCCCCTCGGGCAGGGCTGCGTGTGCCCCGTGAGTCCCCTCGGGCAGGGCTGCGTGTGCCCCGTGAGTCCCCTCGGGCAGGGCTGCGTGTGCCCCGTGAGTCCCCACGGGCAGGGCTGTGTGTGCCCTGTGAGTCCCCTCGGGCAGGGCTGCGTGTACCGTTGCAGGTGGAGCACGACTTCATCCTGCAGGCCGAGCGGGAAACGTTCATTGAGCAGATGAAGGATGTCATGGACAAGGCAGAGGACATGCTCAGTGAGGACACGGACGTGGACCGTGGCTCCGACCCGGGGGCAAGCCCACCACCCCTCAGCACCTGCAGCCTGGGTGCCGGAGAGGTGAGCTGGGTGGCTGTCCTGGGAGGGCAGGGCCTGAGTCCCCCACTCCAGGCCTGCGGGCAGCAGCCACCCACCTTCCTGCCGGAAGAGCCTGCAGGGTGCAGCGTGGGGCGAGGTGCCCGCCCAGAGCGCGCCGTTAGCACAGGTGGAAGTGCCCGGCTCCGAGGCCATGGGGCTGCGAGGCCTGGGCTCCGTGTGCTCAGTCCGCAGTTTACTGATGGCCGCCTTCACCTCCCTCAGGAGAATCGCCAGTCCCAAGCCAACGCCCCAGTATATCAGCAGAACGGTACGTGCCTCCTGGGACCCCCAGACTCCTGTCATTGTCCCTTCTTTCTCCAGCAGCGGGTGATTAGAGCCCCACTGAGCATGTTGTGAGGGAGCTTGGCCATCACACTGGGGGTGTTGGACTGTGTGGTGACCTCGCCCCCAGCTCCTCCCTGTCGGGCCCAGGTGTTGGCAGGGTGGCATAGATTCCCGCTGTCTGCTGGCCTCGGCTGGCATTGCCCCTTCAGTGATGGTCCCTTGGGCGTCCTGGGAACTAAGCCGGTGGGAGTGCTTGTTGGGGCCCCGGGCTGCCGCCGAGGAGCCGCGAACGGCTGCATGCCCCTCAGTGGTGTGAGAGTTCCCCAGAGCGTCTCATGGCAAGTGTGGCCCAGGGGCAAGGGTCCCACGGGAGAAACATGCTTGCTCTCACCAGCTGCTTTTGTCCTGCCCTTTAGTCCTGCACACTGGGAAGAGGTGGTTTATCATCTGTCCGGTGGCCGAACACCCGGCTGCAGAGGCCCCCGAATCTTCGCCCCCACTTCCTCTGAGCTCCGTGCAGCCAGAAGCCAGCCCAGGTAGGACCAGCTGCCAGGCCGCCTGCTGGGGCCAGCGCTTCTCTCCCTGGCACTGCTCTGCACCTGGCTCCACTCGTGCGCATAGGTCAGCGCCAGTGCTGTGTTCCCCGCTAAATGCAAGGAACTGGCCCCCGCTGTCATCCCAAAGCCCAGAGCCGCCTGCGGGGCTGTATTCCTCTCCAGAATTTCTACCGAATGGCAGGACCCAGGCTTGGGCTGCTGGTTACCTTGGCTGTGAGGTGCCGCCCAGGGCTGCACAGGTGTGTGCTGGAAGCGTTCCGCCTCGTTCTCTCTTACCAGTGTCATCTTGCAACTCCCAACTCCCTGCCCCATCCCTCAGCGGCCGCCGGCAGGGTTGCCCTGCTGGTTTGGGGGTGGGAAAGTCCCTTGTAGTGTTGAGACTCTGATTTTAAATTGTCACCAAGGAAAATGACACTCGGATATTGATCTTTATCTGGTGGACAAATACCAGCAAGCTTGCCCTTGGGCTGTCGGTTAAGTCCTGATTTTCGTGGTTCCTTGTGAGGCTGAAAAGAATCACTTAAACAGATTTAAGGTTAATTCCCTATAAGCTGGCAGGAAAAAGTTGCTGATTCTATAACTTGACAGTAGTCCTTTTCATCCACATTTCCACTTCCTGTTTTCAGTTACCTGCAGTCATCTGTGACCCAAAAACATTAGATGGAAAAATCCCAGAAATAACAATCCATAAATTTTATTTACTTATTTTAATATTTTTAAAAAATATGTTTTTGTTGATTTCAGAGAGAGGAAGGGAGAGGGAGAGAGAGATAGAAACATCAATGCTGAGAGAGAAACATTGATCGGCTGCCTCCTGCACGCCCTCTACTGGGGATCGAACTATGACCTCCTGGTTCATAGATTGATGCTCAACCACTGAGCCATGCCAGTTGGGCTATTTAAATTTTTATTGAATTTATTGGAATAACATTGGTTAATAAAATTATAGGTTTCAAACAGACAATCCTCTAATATAGTATCTTGACCCCAAGTCAAGTCTCCTTCCGTCAGCATTCGTGCCCTTCACCTTCTTTTACCTCCCCCTGCGCCCCGGCCTCTGGTAATCACCTTCCTGTTGTCTGTGTCTGTGAGGTGTCTTTTTGTTTGTTTAATCCCTTCGCCTTTGTTCACCCAGCCCCCCAGCTCCCCTCCCCACTGACAGCGGTCAGTCTGTTCTCTATGAGTCTCTTCCTGTTCTGTTTGTTTATTTTGTTCATTAGGTTCCCATACAAGGGAGACCATATGGTACTTGTGTGTGTCTGACTGACTTACTTCAGTTAGCCTGATCCTCCAGGCCCCTGCATGCCGTTGCCAAAGGTGGTAAGAGTTCCTTCTTTCTGAAGACCGAGTAGTATTCCCTGGTGTAGAGGTACCACGCTTCTTTCTACACTTACCACCGATGGCATGTGGGCTGCTTCCAGGGCTTGGCTGTTGTCAGTAACACTGTGATGAACATAGGGGTGCGTATATTCTTTCATTAGTGTTTCAGGTTTCTTTGGATATATTCCCAATACTGAATCCTGGGTCATAAAGCAGTTCCATTTCAGATTTTTTGAGGAAACTCCATACTGTCTTCCACAGTGGCTGCACCAGTCTGCATCCCACCAGCAGTGCACGAGGGTTCTCTTTTCCCCACATCCTTGCCAGCACTTGTTTGTTGATTTATTGATGATGGCCATTCTGACAGGTGTGAGGTGATAACTCATTGTGGTTTTGATTTTCATCTCTCTGATGATTAATGATGTTGAGCATCTTTTCATGTCTCTTGCTATCTGTATGTATGTCCTCTTTGGAGAAGTGTCTACTCCTGTCCTGGGCTGATTTTTTAATTGGATTGTTTGAGGGTTTTTTGGTGTTGAATTGTATAAGTACTTTATAAATTTTGGATATTAACCTTTCATCAGATTTATTATTGACAAATGTGTTATCTCATTCAGTGGTTGTCTTCATTTTGTTGCTGGTTTTCTTCACTGTGCAAAAAGTTTATTTTTTTAAATGTCACTCTACTTTTTTAAAAAAATATATGTTTTTATTGATTTCAGGGAGAGGGAGAGAAAGTTACAAACATCAGTGATGAGAGAGAATCATCCATTGGCTCCCTCCTGCTTGCCCCCTACTGGGAATCGAGCCTGCAGCTCGGGCATGTGCCCTGACCTGGAATTGAACCCTGTCCTGGTTCATGGGTCGACGCTCAACCACTGAGCCACACTGGCTGGGCTGCAAAAACTTTTTAGTTTTATGCAGTACCATTTCTATATCTTTTCTTTTGTTTCCCTTACCCGAGGAGATATATCAGAAAATATATTGCTATGAGAAATGTCCAGGATTTTACTGTGTATGTTTTCTTCTAGGATTTTTATGATTTCTAATCTTACATTTAAGTCTTTAATCCATTTTGAGTTTATTCTTGTGTATGGTGTAAAAAGGTGGTTTAGTTTAATTTTTTTGCATGTGTCTGTCCAGTTTTCCCAACACCACTTATTGAAGAGACTGTCTTTACCCTATTGTATGCTCTTGCCTCCTTTGTCAAGTATTAATTGACCATAGCTGTGGGTTTATTTCTGGGCTCTCTATTCTGTTCCATTTATCTATATGCTTATGTTTTATGCCAGTAATTTATTCCCATGTATTTTTTTAATGCAATTGTAAATGCAATGTTTTCTTAGTTTCCCTTTCTGATAGTTTATTACCTGTATATATAAAACCCTAATATGCAAATAAACCGAACGGCAGAACAGCTGAACAACCAGTCGCTATGACATGCGCTGACCACCAGGGGGCGTGCGCAGAACATGGCGGGCATCGGCTGCTGCAGGATGGTGGAGCAGGTGAGCGGGGGCGCCAGACCAAGATGGGGTGCCGGTCACTGTCTTCGGGGAGAGCCTCTGGTGATTACTGAAAATTCTTCGTTCTTGTGCGCCGCGGTCCCACCAGGTGCTTGCACCTGCTGCCGGCGCCAGCCCTGCTTGCACCCGCTGCTGGTGCCCAGTGTCGGCCCCGATCGCTCGGCACTGTCAGAGGGTGTGAGCAGCAGCTGCCGGCCCCAGTCGCCCCTCAGGGCTTCTCCACCTCCCCCTGCTCCTGAGGGCTGATCTGGGCCGGCAGTTGCCTCTTGCACCCGCTGCTGGCCATGGCCCCACTCACACCTGCTGCTTGTGCCAGAGCCTCTGCTCACCCCTGCTGCTGGCGTCCGGCACTGGTCCCAGTCACTCCGCGCTGTCACTGGGTGCGAGCAGTGGCTGCTGGCCCCAATCGCCCTTCAGGGCTTCTCCACCTCCCCCTGCTCCTGAGGGGCAATCAAAGCAGCAGCCACTGCTCGCAACCGCTGATGGCACCGGCCCTGCTCACACCCACTGCTGGCGCTCCAGCCCCAATCGCCAGTGGGTGTGAGCGGGGCCACGCCGTGGGAGTGGCAGCAGCAGGAGCGGGGCTGCCAGCAGATGGGACTGGGGGCCTTGGCAGGAGGGGCTGGGTTTGGGCACAGAGGATGGGCTGAGACCCGCCGTTGTGCCCACCGCAGCCTCGCGACCCACAGTTCCTTTCAAGGCACACAAATTCATGCACTCGGCCCCTAGTTAGTGTAATAAAAGGCAACTGATTTCTGAATATAAATTTTGTATTCTACTACTTTACTGAATTCATGTATCAGTTCTAGTAGTTTTTGGTAGAGCCTTTAGGGTTCCCTATATACAGTTTCTTGTGTGTCATCTACAGATAGTGACAATTTTATTTCCTCCTTTCCAATTTGGATGCCTTTTATTTCTTCTTCTTGTCTGATCACTGTGGCTAGGACTTCCAGTGCTCTGTTGAATAAGAGGACATCCCTGTCTTGTTCATGATCTTAAAGGAAAAGCTTTTAGTTTTTGCCCATTAAATCTGATTTTGGCTGTCGGTTTGTATATATGGCCTTTATCATGTTGAGGTATGATCCATCTATTCCCACTTTGCTAAGAGTTTTTTTTGTTTTTTGTTTTTTATAAATGGATACTGGATTTTATCAAATGCTTTTTTCTGCATCTATTGATATAATCATGTGGTTTTTATTCTTCAGTTTGTTTATATGATGTATCACATTTATTTATTTACAAATATGGATGCAAGTACCAACTTTGCATCCCCCAAATAAATCCCACTTGGTCCTGGTGTATGACATTTTTAATTTATTGCTGGATCCAATTTGCTAATATTTTGTTGAGAATTTTAGCATCTATGTTCATCAGGGATATTGGCCTATAATTTTCATTCATTGTAGTGTCTTCATCTGGTTTTGGAATTAGGGTAATGCTGGCCTCGTAAAATGAGGTTGGGAATCTTCCCTCCTCTTGAATTTTTTTGAATAGTTTGAGAAGGATAGGTGTTAGTTTTTCTTTGAATGTTTGGTAAAATTCACCTGTAAAGCCATCCAGTGAAGGACTTTGTTTGTTGGAAGTTTTTTGATTACTGCTTTGATTTCATTATTTGTAATCAGTCTGTTCAGATTTTCTGTTTCTTCTTTTCTTAAGATATATTTTTATTGATTTCAGAGAGGAAGAGAGGGATAGAAACATCGATGATGAGAGAGAATCATTGATTGTCTGCCTCCTGCATGCCCCACACTGGGGATGGAGCCCGCAACCTGGGCATGTTCCCTGACCAGGAATCGAACCGTGACCTCTTGGTTTATGGGTTGATGCTCAACCACCGAGTCACCACGGCCGGGCTTCTGTTTCTTCTTGATTCAGTTTTGGAAGATTGTATGTTTCTAGGAATTTATCCATTTCATCCAGATTTTTCAATTTATTGGCGTATAGCTGTTTATAATATTTTCTTACAATCTTGATTTTCTTGTTAGTTGTTACTTCTCTTTCATTTCTGATTTTACTTATTTGGGTCCTCTCTTTCTTTTCCTTGATGAGTCTTGTTAAAAATTTGTCAATTTTGTTTATTGTTTCAGAGAGCAGCTTTTGGTTTCATTTTCCTTTGTACTATTTTTTTAGACTCTATTTTATTTATTTCTGCTATTATCTTTATATCTTTCTTCTACTCAGTTTGGGCTTTGTTTCTTCTTTTTATAGTTTATTTAAGTGTAAAGTTAGATTGTTTACTTGAGATTTTTCTTATTTCTTGAAGTAGGACTGTAATCCTCTGAAGTTCCCTCTCAGAACTGCTTTTGCTGTGTCCCATAGATTTTGGGTTGTTGTGTGTTCATTTTTATTTGTTTCAAGGTATCTTTTGATTTCTTCCTTAATCTCATTGTTAACCCGTTCATTGTTTAGTAACATGTTATTTAGCCTCCATGACTTTGTGTGTCTTTCATTTTTTTTCTTGTGATTAATTTCTAGTTTCTTACCATTATGGCTAGAGAAAATTAGGATTTCAATCTTAAATTTATTGAGACTTGTTTTGTGTCCTAACATGTGGTCTATCCTAGAAAATGTTCCATGGGTACTTGAAAAGAATGTACATTGTGCTGCTTTGGGTTGAGAGGCTCTGAAGATATCAATTAAATCCATCTGGTCTAGTGTGTCATTTAAGGTAGCCATCTCCTTGTTGGTTTTTCTGTCTGGAAGACCTATCCATAGATTGCCATGGGATGTTAAAGTCCTCTACTATAACTGTATTGTGGTTGACTCTCCCTTTATGTCCATCAACATTTGCTTTTATATTTAGGTACTCCTGTGTTGAGTATATTAATGTTTACAAGAGTTATAACCTCCTGTTGGATTGATCCTTTATCATTATGTTGTGTCCTTCCTTGTCTCTTCCTTGTCTAAAGTGTATTTGGTGAGATATAAGTATGGCTACCCTGGCTTTCTTTTCCATTTCCATTTGCATGAAATCTCTTTTTCCACCCCTTTATTTTTAGTCTGAGTGTCTCTTCCATTCTGAGATAGGTCTCTTTTAGACAGCATATATATGGGTCTTGTTTTTTTAATACATTCAGCTACCCTATGGCTTTTGATTGGAGCATTTAAGCCATTTACATTTCAAGTGATTATTTATAAGTACATATTTATTGCCATTTTATTATTTTAACTATGTTCCTTTTTTCTTCTCCATCTTCTCTTCCTCCTCCTTTCTCTTTTTTCTCCTTCCCCCTTCATTCTCTTCTTCCTCATCTTCCTTTTTCCTCTTTTTCCCTTCTTCTTCCTCTTCTTCTTCCTCTTCCTCTCCTTCTTCCTCCTCTTTCTCTCTCCATGCAGTCCCTTCTGGCCTGAAATGGTTCTGTTCAGAAATCAGCTGACAGTCTTATGGGAGTGCCCTTGTAGGTTCTCTTTATCTTTAACCTTTGCCATTTTAATTATGACGTGTCTTGGTGTAGTGCCTCTTCAGGGTCATCTTGTTTGGGAATCTCTGTGCTTCCTGGACTTGTGT
Organism: Myotis brandtii; assembly: GCF_000412655.1. Lineage (NCBI taxonomy): Eukaryota > Metazoa > Chordata > Mammalia > Chiroptera > Vespertilionidae > Myotis > Myotis brandtii. The sequence goes on from NW_005370673.1 coordinate 1,253,222, forward strand.
GTCTTTTTCCTGCTCCAGGTTAGGGAAGTTTTCAGTCATTATTTCTTCAAGTAGGTTCTCTATCCCTTGCTCTCTTTCTCCTTCTGGTATCCCTATGATGCGGATGTTATTACGCTTCATGTTGTCTCAGATGTCCCTTAAATTACACTCATTTCTTAAAATTCTTTTTTCTCTTTGCTGCTCTGATAGGGTGTTTCCTGCTACTTAGTCTTTCAAATAGCTGACTCTGTCCTCTGCTTCATCTAACCTTCTATTTATTCCTTTTAGTATATTCTTCATTTCAGATATTGTGTTCTCCATTTATGACTGGTTCTTTTTATGGTTTCTATGTCTTTTCTTCACACTGTTTTAGTCCTCACTAAGTTCCTTGTAGTTCCATTAAGTTCCTGAGCATTCTGGTAACCATATTTTTTAACTCTGTATCTGGTAAATTGCTTTAGCTCCTTATCATTTAGCTCTTTTTCTGGAGATTTCTCCTGTTCTTTCATTTGGGACATGTTTCTTTGCTCCCCATTTGTCTTCCTCTTTGCGTTTATTTCTATGTATCGGGTATATCTGCTATGTTGGGTGGCCTTATGTAGTAGGTGTCCTTTGGGATCCAGTGGCACAGTCTCCTTGAACACCTGAGCTGGGTGCTCCAGGAATGTCCCTTGTGTGGGCCATGTGAACCCTCCTGTTGTAATTGAGTCTTGATTACTATTGGCCCATTCATGCATGGGTTTGACTCTCAGGCTGGCTGGTCGTGCAGGTGCGGACCACATGAAGCAGAAGGGTCTGTGCTCTCTGAGATCTCCCTTTAGATATGCCACTTGTGAATCTAATCTGGTGTTGTCTGAAGCTGGCCACTGGGCATGTTGGTTCTGGGGCCTCTGAGGAGAGACTCTGGTGCAGGTCTTTCTCAGAGGCTGCCTGTGATGGGCCTGGTAACCTGTTTGGCGCTACAAAGCAATTCGCAGTTTCTGGCTGCCTCTGCTGGGCCTGGGCGCATGGGAAGGACCAAGCTGTACACCATGTCTGGCTTCCACCAGCAGTGAGTCTGGGCGCAGGTCAGCAAGTCCCAAGGCACCCCTAGATCCACCTACACTTGCCTCCACCTGCTGGCTGCCTGTTAGGCTGTCGCTGAAAGAGCCTGGTGGGACTCAGATTGCATGAGGAAGGTTCTCAGTGAGTCCCCAGGCACGGGTGAGGGGTGTTCACATCAACTGGTTGCCTCCCACATATGCCCACTGATGCAGGTTCCAACTCAGTGTCAGTGCTGGGTCTGAGGCCACTCAGTAAAAGTCCCAGAGTAACCTACGTCTAGCTGCCACCCCCCAGGTGCCCACAGACCTTTGTGGTCTCAGGAAATCATCAGGGGGAAGCCATCCAAGTTTATCAGGCCCAAACAGACCAAGATTTTGCCCTGTGAAGGGAAGGCTTTGCACTGGTCAAGTGTGTGAGGGAAAAATGGCCCTGTCCTGGAGCCACACAACTCAGTCTGTCCTAGGTTTTGTCAGGAACCTGAGCTACACTGGGTGGGGCTGCCGGGAGTTGGGATGGTGAGGTGAGTGAATCTCCTGTGAAGGTGGTGCTGGCCAGACTTCAGGGAAGGAGGGAGTGGGGGGCCCTTGCCCCAGAGCCACACAACTCAGTCACTGACACTCCCTGAGTCTGCCTACGCTGAGGCATCACAGTGCTGTGTTCAAGGAACCTGTGTTTTTCTCAATAACGGCCTCAGAGTACAAGAGTGGTGATGCTGATGATTCAGATATACTGAATAGAAGCTGTAAATTGCTTTCTTTAAGTGGAAAGGTGAAAGTTCTTGACTTAATAAGGAAAGAATAAAGATCGTATGGTTAGATTGCTAAAGTCTGTAGTAAGAACAAATTTTCTATCTGAAGCTGAAGAAGGAAAAAGAAGTTAGTGCTAGTTTGCTGGGAGCACACTCATATAACTTTTCTAACTTTTATTACAGTATATTGTTTTTGTTAATCCTCACCTGAGGATATTTTTCCATTGATTTTTATTTACTAGAGGCCTGGTGCACAAAAATTTGTGCACTCGGGGGGGTCCCTCAGCCCGGCCTGTGCCCTCTCGCAGTCTGGGACCC
>NW_005370673.1:1256241-1268326 GCF_000412655.1 Myotis brandtii
GGGTGCCTGGCCAGCCTGGGTGAGGGGCTGATGGCTGTTTGCAGGCTGGCCACAGCCCCCAGCCACCCAAGCTCCCAGTGGAGGCTGGCTGGAAGCAGGTATCTGGGATTTATTTAGCTTCTATAATTGAAACTTTGTTGCCTTGAGCAGAGGCCTCAGCTGGCTCAGGGCTGGTGGGAAGCTTGGCTTCCTCCATCGCCTGGGCAACCAAGCCTCCTGCTTGCTCCAGCTCCGTGGCTGCCGGCCGCCATCTTGGTTGGGTTAATTTGCATATAGTTGCTCTGATTGGCTGGTGGGCGTGGCTTAGGGCATAGCGAAGGTACGGTCAATGAGCAACTTTGTCTTTTATTAGTGTTGATTTATTTTTTTAGAGCAAGTAGAAGGGAGAGGGAGAGACAGAGAGAAACTGATGTGAGAGAGACACATCAACTGGTTGCCTCTCACACATGCCCTGACCAGGGCCAGGGATCAAGTCTGCAATTGAGGCACGTGTCCTTGACTTGAATCAAATTCAGGACCCTTCAGCCCATGGGCTGATGCTCTATCCACTGAGCCAAACCGGCTAGGGCCAGTATATTGTTTTAATTGTTCTATTTTATTATGCTGTTGTTTTTCATCTCTTGCTGCACCTAATTATAAATTAAGTTTTAACAAGTATGTTACATATAGGAAAAAACATAGTATATCTAGGGTTTGGTACTGTAAGGCAATTTCAGGCATCCACTGGGGATCTGGCGATGTGTCCCATGCAGTGGAACTACTGTACATTTAAGAAGAATATCTGTTAATCATTTTAAATGTTTTACCATATGTTTCCAGCAACTTCCATTGTATCTTTGAAGATTTATTCCCAAAGCGAACAGGTCAGCCTACTAAGCCCTAACGAAGCCACAAACAGACCTGGTGAAGGGCCTGGCCCTGCCTGGCAGAGGGACCGAGGGGGAAGCAGCATTGCCTGCAGGGACTCAGTTTTAAAATAAGAATGTGTTCATGTATTACTTTTTCATTTTGATATAGCCAGTTAATTGGGGGAGAAAAACCCTTACAAAATAAATCTTAATTTTCAGTATGGTTTAGTGATTAAAAGGACATGCCTGCAGTTAAACTCTAGTCCTTCATCTATGCACCAACCTCAGGAAACCTTCCAGAGCCAGTTTCTTTATCTATAAATAAAAGAAAGAGGAGGTGGCCACCTCCAGGGATGGCAGATCTATTGATTTGGATTAACTATTCACTGAGGATAACCAAACAAGTTGGATGAAGTATAAAGCTCGCCTGTGAAGGTGTTTGGGAAATCTGCAGACTGTGGAGAATGATCAGGCTGGGGTCCAGAGAGGATGGAGACCTGGGATGTGAGCCCAGTATTGGTCTGTTCCCCTGGGGCGTTTTCCATTCTCGAGGATGGCTGAGAGGTTGAGCACTGATGCTTCGCCTGGGGTAAGGGGCCCAGAACTCCTGGCCAGGAGGCGGGCCCTGCTGGAGTACTGGGCTGCGGAAGCAAGGGCCGCTGGAACAAGGCAGAGAGAGGGGATGCTTCCAAGCATGGTGCCCTCATGAAGGTGATTTCAGAATGCCGCGTGCTCAGGCAGAAGTACAGAAGTTCTTTTTACACAAAGGTGACACCATTCTGGACCCAGTATTTGGCACATCATAAAAAGTAACAGGTCAGAAAGTCCCGGTTCTGGATAAGATGGTGAATACACAGCCCATCACCCCTTTCCTCCACTGAACCTAAATATACCTGGGTCCATTGATGCAGGGCACAGACCTTTGCGGACTCAGGAAATCTATAGCAGAGGCAGGATGGGGAAGCACCCAGAATTCCAAGTACCATGGAGCTGGTGGAAAGCTTAGTGTTTCCCCTCTGGTGTCTCCTGACCTTGGCTCAGGGCAGCGTGAAGATTCGGGTGAACTCTGGGTGCAGAGAAGCTCCAGGAGATACCCTCTGGTTTCAGCCCACAGAGCAGAACGGGTACTTTTCAAGCTCTGAGAGAGGTGTGTGAATCCCTCTCCTCCTCCTCAGCTCACAGAAAGTTCTGAGGGGCAGCGACAGGTAGCAGGAGACAAACCTCGGGAGGAGAGAGCCTTCCTCTCCACTGGGTGGAGCTGGGGCTCAAAGAGTTCATAACCAAAACCATGACTTTTTTTCTCTCTGACCTCCTGCCAGTTAGTCCTGCTTCTCACAATTGTGGGAGTGGATGGTTTCTCTCCAGAGGTCTGTAAGGGGGGTTCCAGGGAACCAGGAAGTACCAGGGCAACCATGGAAAGAGGAGCTTGGGAAAGCAACCTGATAAAGCTGTTTTCACCTGTGCATGCATGGTTCTGATCTGAATTAGCATATACAGAACTTTGAGAACTGAGCTAGTAGATGGATTCTCACCTTGGTCCTAAACTGGTCTCTGGATGATACACACGTGTTTCAGATCAGATTAGTATAGCAGAGACACAGATAACTGAACTGACTGTGTAGCCACAGCTCATAGAAGGCTGGTTGCAACTTGCAACTTAAACCTAACCAGGTCAATTGCCTGCTAAAGCAAAAATAACATTTCCGTAGGATTTAAACAGGCTTAGAATCTCATAATATTATGCAAAATCCAGTCTAATCCAACCAAATCAATGCAATCCAAAAGTATTCATCAAATGAAGAACCATAGAAATGTCAACTTGCATGGAAAAAGATGCCCATCACATGATAATGGCAAGATAACATAGATGTTGGAATGATCTGACTGACAAAGGCTTCAAAGCAACTATTATAAAAATGCTTGAACAAACAATCATAAACATTCTGGAAACAAATGTAAAATAGAAAGTATCAGCAAAGAAATAAAAGATATGAAGAAGAAAGCAATGGAAATTGTAAAACTAGAAATTAGAATACCCAAACCTATCCCATTAGAACTTAGAAAAAGATCCAAAAAAAATGAACAGAACTTGTGGAACAAGAAAAAAGGTGTAACATTTGTGCCATCAAAGCCCCAGAAGGAGAGGAGAAAAGTGCAGTGCTTAAAAAATAATGAAATAATGCTGAAAACTTCCTAAATTTGATGAAAGACATAAATCTACAGATTCAAGAAGTTGAGTGAATTTTAATAGGATTAACCCAAATAAATCCATATCTGGACACATTGTAAACTGCTGAAAACTGAAGACAAAACATTGTGAAAGCAGCCATAGAAAAATTATGCTTTACCTTTAGGGGAATGGTCATTCAGATAGCCATGGAGCCATGGCGTCCAGGAGGAAGTGGTGCTGTATTTTTAAAGTGTTGAAAGCATCAACCCAGAATTCTGTACTCGGGGAAAATAGTCTTCGGGACAGCTGGAGTTTGAGGAGTGGAGAACTCTGCCCAGATTGAAAAGACAGAGGGAAAGAGACCCCTGAGAAGATGGCAGAGTAGGAGATACCAGCCCTCATCTCCCCATAAAAACAACAATTAGCCGCCTATCTATATAAGGAAACATCCCTGCGAGGGATTAAGAGTCCAATTAAGAACCTGTGGGAACACAGTAGAACAAAAACAAAGAATAATTGCACAGAAAGGCTTGCTGGGGAGATGGCCTTAGCTGAGCTCTCAGGAGACAGCTAGGAACAAAGAGGGCTGGTATCTGTATCAGTCACATGGTCTGCTTTTGGAGGACCCATCATCCTCTGCTGCTGAGGAGCTCTGCAGCCCCCAGAACAACCCTGGGCTCCATACAGCTTTCAGAGCAGAGGACCCACATTGTGACTTGGCCTGGAGCCCACTGGCCTGCTTTGCAGAAGACGTTGGCAGCTTTTGCTGTCAAGGTAAGCAACAGCCATTGCTGCCACGGACCCTCCAGGGAGGGAGATGCTATTGCACTCCCCCCCCCCCCCCCCCCAAGAGCTTCTGCTCTGCTATCCTGGGACCAGGCCTGCCAGTTGCCTTCCCCAACCCCCTGCAGACCCCTGATCCCAGAGCTCTGGCTGCTTTGGGTGCACACATGCTTTATTCCCCAGCTCCACGGTAGCTCCATACTCGTGTACCCCAGACACTGGAGGCCCTGCTGCTGTGGACTAGCCAGCACCCAGAATCTGGAGTTAACATCACTCTGTGAGCATCTGCACTTTTAGACTTCTGCTTTGTTTTTGCACCATGGGGGCCTACACATCAGACACCAGTGCAGCCACTACCACAAGAGTGCCCACATCTGGACCTGGTGCCAAAGGGGATCCCCTTAGCCACAACATCCTCATGGGAGAAAAAGAGAGCAGAAGGTGCCCAGAAGCCTTCACCACTGAAGACCCCAACAGCCCCCACAGCCACTTCAGCCAGTGGTTGAGGACACCTGAGGCCTTTGCCAATGCTGATCCCAGCTGACAGAGCTGCACAGAGCCCCATAGCCGGAACCACCCCATCCCATCTGGTGTCCTTGCACCTACTTGCAAGTGAAGGTCTTTACTCAACAAAATCAGTTTCTAATGACTAGAAGGGATGACTGCACCATCAGATGAACAGATATCAACACAGGGCTACAAGAGACACAGAAAAGCAAGGAACCATGACACCACCAAGTAAGCAATAATTTTTCAATAAGTGACCCCCGAAGAATTAAAGATCCATTAATTGCCAAAAAAAATCAGCATAATATACTTTAAGGAAGTTTGGTGATCTTCAAGAGACAATTCAATAAAATCAGGAAAAACAGTATATGAACAAAATGAGAAGTTCAGTAGAGAAATCCTATATAATAAAAGCCTAATATGCAAATTGACTGAATGGTGGAACAACCTGTGGAAAGACCAGTCTCTATGACACACACTGACCATCAGGGGGCAGACGCTTGATGCAGGAGCTGCCCCCTGGTGGTCAGTGCTCTCCCACAGGGGGAGCGCCGCTCAGCCAGAAGCCGGGCTCACAGCTGGCAAGCTCAGCGGCAGTGGCGGGAGCCTCTCCTGCCCCTCTCCTGCCTCCATGGTAGCACTAAGGAGCAGCTAGCCAAGCGGTAAGGAGCAGCGAGCGAGCAGGTGGGTGGTAAGGAGCGAGGAGTCCTGGCTGGGCTGAGGGACCTCCCTCCCCCCACCAGTGCACGGATTTTACGCACCAGGCTTCTAGTAGAAATAATAAGAACCAAACAGAAATTCTGGAGTTGAAGATACAACAAATGAAAGAAAAATGCAATAGAGGGCATCAAAAGCAGACTTGATCAAGCAGAAAAAAGAATCGGTTTATTTGAAATTATCCAGTCATAGGAGCAAAAAGGAAGAAGAGTGAAAAATGTAAAGAAAGGCTATATGAATTATAGGCACCAGGAAGCAAGTGATACTTGCATTATGGAATCCCAGAAGGAGAAAGCACAGAAATCCCCAAATGTAGGAAGAGATATCACATCCAGGTATATGAGTCTCATAGGTCCCCACACATACTCAACCCAAAGGAGACTTGATCAAGACACAGTAACATAAAACTATCAAAAAATCCAAGACAAAGAATTTTGAAAGCAGCAGGGGAAACCCCCACTAATTCATATCTTACTCGGGAATGTTCCAAGGCTTTCCGCAGATTTCTCAGACACCTTGCAGGCCAGGAGAGGGTGGAAATAATATAATTGAAGTGCTGGGAGGATAAAACTGACACCCAAGGACACTTCAATTGGCAAAACTGTTCTTCAGAAATGAAGTCAAGGCTTTCCTACATTTAAAAAAAAAAGTTGCAGGAGCTCCTCACCACTGTGTCTGCCTCACAAGGCACGCCAAGGGGAGCTCTTCAAGCTGAAGGGAAAGGACACCAGTTAGCAACATGGAGACACAGGAAGGATGAAATCCACAGGTAAAGCACATGTACCGTCATTCAGAACAGTAGTATAATGGTTGTGTGTAAACCACTTAATTCAAGTAAAAAGGTTAAAAAAGTATTTAAAATAATTATAGTAATTTTTAATGGATACACAATATAAAAAGATGTACATTGTGACATCAAAGACATTAAATGTGTGGGAAAGTAAAAGTGTAGAGTTTTTGTATGTAATCAAAGTTAACAACTTAAAATAGACTGTGACAACTATATTTTTAACATAAGCCTCATGGTAGTCACAAAGCAAATACCTATAGTAGATGCACAAAATATAAACTGATTACCACTGTGGAAAAAATCATCTAATCACAAAGGTACACCATGCAAAAGAGGAAGAAAGGAACTACAAAACAGCCAGACAACAACAAAACAGCAATATGTCGTAAGTTCTTACTTTTCAATAATTACTTTAACTGTAAATGGACTAAGGTCTCCAATCAAAAGATATAAAGTACCTGAATAGATTAAAAACACAAGATAAAACTATATACTCTCTACAAGAGACTCACTTCGGCTTTAATGACACATGAAAGTGAAGGTTGGAAAAATATATTCCAGGCTGATGTAAACCAAAGACCAGGAATAGTTATACTTACATCAGACAAAAATAGACGTTAGGTCAAAATTTGCATAATAGATAAATATCATTTTATAATGATAAAGAATCAATTCACCAAGAGGATATAGCAATTGTAAATATATACACACCCAACATTAAAGCACCAAAATATATTAAGCAAATATTAACAGATTTGCAGGCAGAAATAGACGGCAATGCACCAATAGTAGGGACTTTAATACCTCAACTTTCAACATGGACAGATCATCCAGACAGAAAATGAATAAGGAAATATTGGACTTAAACACCATTTAGAACACATGGACCTAACAAGTGCACATGAAACCTTCTCCCGAGAGGTACTGTATCAGATCACAAAACACGTCTTCACAAACCTGAGAAGGTTAAAGTCACATCAGGTTCTCTTTTCTAACCACATTGGAGATCGGCAACAGGAAGGCTGGAAAATACACAAATATGTAGGAATTAAACAGCACACTTTGGAATAACCAGTGGGTCAAAGGAGAAGTCAAAAGAGAAATAAAAATATATCTTGAGAAATGAAAGTGGAAACAGCATACTGAAACTAATAGGATGTAGCAAAAACAGTTTTAAGAGGAAAGTTTAGACCACATTAAGAAACAAGAAAAATTTAAAACAATCTAACTTCACACCTCAAGAACTAGAAAAAGAAGGACTAAGGCTTATAGCAGAAGAAAGAAAAAAGATAGGAGCAAAAATGAATGAGCTAGAGATGATAAAAATGTAGGAAAAATGAAACTAAGAGGTAGTTTATTGAAAAGTTAAACAAAATTGACAAATCTCTAGACTAAAAAAAGGACAAATAAATAAGATTAGAATCGAAAGAAGAGACATTACAACTGTAATACAAAGAATCATAAGAGACTACTGTGAATAATTGTAATCTAACATATTTGGTAACCCAGAAAAAAATTGTGTAAATTCCTAAAAGCATTGTGCAACCTACCAAGACTGAATCATGAAGAAATAGAAAATCTGAATGGACCTATACCTAGTAAGGAGATTAAGTCAGTAATCAGTAATGTCTCAACAGTGGAAAGTCCAGGACTAAATTACTTCACTGGTGAATTCTACCAAACATTTAAAGAAGAATTAATACTAGTCCTTCTCAACCTCTTTCACAAATAAAATGGAAGAGGAGGGGACACCTCTAAACTCATTTTCCAGGCCAGCATTACCATGATAACAAAGCTAGATGAGGACATGACAAGAAAACAAAACTATAGGCTAGTATCCTTGATGAATATAGATGCAAAAATTCTCAACAAAATACGAGCATTATAAACTCAACAGCACATTAAAAGAACCATACACTATGATCATGAGATTTATTCTTGAGATGCAAGAATGGTTGAATATAAGCAAAAAAACAAAACAAAACAAAAAACAAATATGATACACCACATTAACAGAATGAAGGGTAAAACCACAATCATTTCAATAGATTCAGAAAAAAAATACTTAACAAAATTCAACATCCTTTCATGATTAAAAACTTTCAACAAATAAGGAATAAAAGAAATGTACCTCAACATAATAAAGGCCATATACATAAGCCCACAGCTAACATCACACTCAGTGGTGAAAAGCTTAAAGTTTTTCTCTGAGGTTAAGAACAAGACAAGGATGCCCACTCTGACCACTTCTATTCAACATTGTGTTGGAAGTCCTAGCCAGAGCAGTTAGGCAAGAAAAAGAGCTAAAATGTATTATAATCAGAAAGGAAGAATAAAATTGTTTCTGTTTGCAGATGACATAGTCTTACATACATAAAACCTTAAAGTCTCCACTAAAGTGGTTAGAACTAATAAGTGAACTCAGTGAAGTTGCAGGATACAAACTCAACCTGCAAAAATCAGTTGTACTTCCATACACTAACCGTGAGCTACCTGACAGATGAATGAAGAAAAGCAACCCCGTACAGTAGCATAAAAAAACAAACTTTGGAATCAATTTCACTAGGGAGACGAAGCCCTGTATACTGAAAACTGTGAGACCTTAGTGAGAAAGACGGAAATAAATGGAACGCTGTCTTGTGCTGTCGGGTTGGGAGAATTAATATCGGTAAAATGTCCGTACTCCCAAACCTTCTACAGAGTCAATGCAATCCCTGTGAAAATTCCAATTGCATTTTTCACAGAAATAGGAAAAACAACCCTAAGTTCATTTGGAATCACAAAAGACCCCAAATAGCCAAAGCAATCTTGAGAAAGAACAAAGCTGGAGGCATCTCATTTCCTAATTTCAAATTCTGTTGCAACGCCATAGTAATCAAACAGCATTGTACTGGCGTAAAAGCAGACACTTGGACTAATAGAATAGTGAGGCCATGCGCATGCAGTCAGTTAACCTGTGACAAGGGTGCCAGCACACAATGGGGAAAGACAGTCTCTTCAGCAAACGGTGCTGGGAAAGCTGGGTCTCCACATGCAGAAAAACGAAAGTGGGTCCCTACCTCTACCATTAAGGAAAATCAACTCAAAATGGATAGAAGACTTAAACGTCAGACCTGAGACCATAAAACTCCCGGAAGAAAGCAGGGGAACCTCCTTGATACTGGTTGTGGCAGTGATTTTGTTGTTGTTGTTGCATCTGACAATAAAAGCACAAGCAACAAAAGCAAAAATTGGAAGTGGGACCACGTCACACAGAAAGGCTGTGGCACAGCGGAAGTGCCATCAACAAAATGAAAAGGCAGCTGGGGGTGGGACATTAGCCTCTTTAGATGTAAGAGGCTCATATCTAAAATATGGAAGGGCCTCACAGAGCTCAAGAAAAAAGAAAACCAATAATTCAATTGGAAACGGCAGAGGACACGAGGGGACGTTTCTCCCAGAAGACATGCCTTCGGCCCCTGGAAAGGCGCTTGGCGGCACTGACATCGGGGAAATGCGTGCAGTCCATGCTGAGCGTCACCTGGCGCCTGTGAGGACGGCTCTGTTACAGAAGACAGTAGATGAGCCCTGGCCGGTTTGGCTCAGTGGATAGAGCATTGGCCTATGGATCAAAGGGCCCTGGGTTCGATTTCAGTCAAGGGCACATACCTTGGTTGCAGGCTTCTCCCCGGGCCGGGCCCTGGTCAGGGCTGGTGCAGGAGGCAACCAATCAATGTGTCTCTCACATCGATATTTCTCTCCGTCTTTCCCTCTCCCAACTCTCCCTAAAAATCAATGGGAAAATATCCTTGGGTGAGGATTAAAAAAGAGAGAGAAAAAAGCAGTAGATGACGTGCTGGAGAGGATGTGGGGAATAGGGAGCCCTAGTCCCCACTGTCCATGAGAATGTATATTGGTGCAGCCACTATGGAGGTTCCTCAAAAAATAGTCCTACCTTTTAACCCAGCAGTCCACTCCCGGGTGTGCAGCCAAAGGAAACGAAATCCCTGTCTCGCAGGGATGGCCGCACCTGCGTGTTTATTGCAGCAGCATCCCAACAGCAAGACGTGGGAACAGTGTCAACACTTGATGGGGTAAAGCAAATGGGGTAAATCTATGTACAGTGGGAAATTCTCCAGCCTTAAGAAGAAGGAAATCCTGCCGTTTGTGACAGTATAGAGGCACATGGAGGTCATTATCTATGGGAAATAAGACAAACACTGCATGATCTCAATCATATGTGGAATTGGGGGGGGCGGGGGGGGGGGTTAAAGTCGAACTCAGAACCAATGAGAGAAATGGCGGTTGTCAGAGGCACAGTTTGAAGGAGAAGCATTTGACCATCTCAGTAGATGGAGGAAAACATTTAATCAAATTCTACATTCATTCATGGCTTTATTATCTTTTATAGGACAGTACACCTTTATCTAAATATCAAAACAAACGCACAACAAAATTCTTTCTCTCTGTGTAGCTGCAGTAATGCCAACGGAGAGCGGTGAGGCGGGAGGATGAGAATCAGTGGAGTTCATGTGGTGTGGTTTGCTGTTTTGCAGTGAGAGTGCCCCCGTGTGGTGTGTGTGTGATTGTTTGGATGAGAACTGGGAGGAGGATGAGTGCAGGACACAGCAGCATCTCAACTGACTTTCCTGGCTGCCATTAAGGCAAACTATTCTTACCCACAATGCAGCAGTTTTTACTAAATAAATGCTCCTCGGTCTGTTGCATGCCTTTGGTTTATTCCAAAGTCCTGGAATAATTGTTGTTTTCAATACGTATTTTGTCCAGTTTATAGTTGTTTTGGGGGGAGAGGATTTGCCAGCCTTTTTACCCACGGTTGCTGGAACTCAATCATTTAATTTTTACTTGAATTGATTTTTTTCTAAGCTCATGTTTTCATGTTTATGGAGTCTGTATTATCTGCCCAGGGTTGTCATGACAAGGTGTTCCAAGCCAGGTGACTTAAAACAGCAGAAATGTCTGTTCTCACAGTTCCGAAGGGGGAGACTGAAATGCGGTGCCAGCAGTGCCGGGCTGCAGGGCGTCTGGGCGGTGCCGCCCGGTCTGTGGACGCATCCCTGCATCTGCTCTGTGGTCCCCAGACTCTCCCTCGTGTCTGCACTTCGTCTTCCCTGTGTGTGTCCTTCAGTGACTTTAAATAACAGGGACCTAAGTATTTTTATTTTAAAAACAATAGGAAATTCTCCCTTGCTGCTGTGTGGAGTGCTTTCTCTCTGAAAGACCAATATAAGGATGCACATCATCCCCACTTCCCCTCAGTCCCCTCCTGGAGGTGCGGAGGGGAGGGTCAAGGAGGGTGGAGGGAGAGGAGAAAGGGAGAAAGAAGTAGCAAAAAGAAGGAAAAGCCACAGGACCGAAGAAGCCTAGACCGGCCTCACACAGTGCGACCTGAATTCTGTGGCCGGGACAGCGTCACCCTGGCGCCCCCGGGGCCTCCCTCTGCCGCCGAGTTTAAGAGCGCGCCCTGTCTGCTTCCTGTAAATGTTTAAGGACATGTCGTGGTGGTCAGACAAAAGCTTTATTTCTCGTTTGAAGAAAATGCCATTCATTTCAAAACAAGGTTTTTTAAAGCAAAGTTTTACTTGGAGTCGGTACCAACTTAAGGCATCCACTCTTCTATTATCTGTCCAATATTGCCAACTCTTTAAGTGGGAATAAATACATACTTCCTGCCATGTAGTAAGATGCTCAGAGCTGAATGGTGATTCTGATTCCTTGATGTAACTCAGTGTTGGTGTACAAAAAGGGGAGGTTCCATTTTAACATTATCACTTTTTATTAAAAATTTGGACAGAATAAGATACCTTATCCTAAGAAGCCCTTGCTATAGCATTTATTGTATTGGGGCAAATTATAATTCAGGGAATATGTGTGTTCAAAGTTGCCCTGTTTTGAAGCTGATGCATCAGAGAAAAGGAGAGGAGACCAGTGTGTGGGTGCTGCCGGCGCGTGCAGGGCACGTGTTTGGCAGCAGGTGCCAGGTGACCAGGACCAGCGGGCACAGAGGCGCCTCTTCTGTTTCTTTCAGACCCAGCTCCCTGCAAAGACCAGTTGTCCTTGAAGGAAAAGCCCAGCGCCCCGGCCGATGTGCAGCCTCCGAGGCCACCAGGCTCCAGGGACACCACCGGGGGCACACCAGCCCCTGCGGTGCCATCCTCCCCTCCTGTGACTGCTGTGCCCCAGGACATGGCCGCACCAACCGCCAGCCCCAGGCCAGAGCCAGCGACGGGGGCTGCCGTGCAGGCAGGGGCCCCAGGGACCCCTCAGGGG
>NW_005370673.1:1268487-1271958 GCF_000412655.1 Myotis brandtii
GCCAGCTCCGGCCCCTGTGCCCAGTGCCTCCAGCGAGACCCCTCAGCCTGCCCTGGGCCAGTCCCTGCCTCCTCTCCCTAATGCGGTGGGGGCCGCCAGCCTGGCTGCCCCCCAGCTCCCAAGCCCTCCTCTGGGGGCCAGCACCCTCCCCCAGCCACTGTCTGCCTTGGAGTCGGACGGGGAAGGGCCGCCTCCCAGGGTGGGCTTCGTGGACAGCACCATCAAGAGCCTGGATGAGAAGCTGCGGACCCTGCTCTACCAGGAGCACGTGCCCACCTCCTCAGCCTCAGCTGGGACCCCGGTGGAGACGGGAGACCGAGACTTCACCCTGGAGCCCCCGAGAGGGGATCCGCCCTGCACAGAGGCCTCCACGGGGGACCTGGCCCTGCCACCCCAGCTGGTGGTGAGTGCTGGCCTGGCCAGAGGTGCCATCCTGGGCCAGGGGTCCGGGTGGGGGTAGGGCCAGCTCTGGTCTGGCCATGCAGCACCGCCTCCCTCCAGCCGGCGCTCCTGCTCCGAGACCCACCTCTGAGCCCGACCTGCCCAGTGTGTTTTGCAGCAAGTGGCCAGTCTGGGGGGCGCAGGGTGTGGTGTGCGAGTCAGGACCCGGCGGCAGAGACTCATGATATGTGTGTGGAGCGCCTGGGCCGCCCGGCTCCAGCCTGGAGGAGACAGTGTGGGTGGGGAGAGCTTTACAGTTTAGCTGCAGGGATGGCAGCAAGTGAGGCTCCTGGCTCCTCTCTATTTCTTCCTGCAGCTGGACCAGCCCGGACTGGCACCTGGGCCGGCAGCTGCGCTGGAGCAGGCCAGAGCCTCGCCAGGGACAGGTGATGAGCCCAGTCGCCGACCCGCCCCTGGGCCTGGGGGGCACGGTGCACCCCACCCTTCCTCCCCAGCGCCTGCGTGGGGACCAGACAGAGCAGAGCCCATCATGGTGCCTTAGTACGTGCTCATGCGCCAAGAGAAAGTCCACAGTCTGTGGGCGCGGCGGCCCCTCCCTCCGCCTGGCGGGGTGTCAGCCTGTCAGTGCAGCCAGCTGACGCGGCGCCACCTGCATGGGTTTTGTCGCATGTGGGTCTTGGCTCAGGCCAGACTCCCACACATCAGCTCGCTCTACTCTTATCATTCACTCCTCACAGCAGTTCTGGGAACGCGGCTCAGAAATACCAGGCTGTGCTCCCATTCTATAGAGGGCAAACTGAGGCAGCCTCGGTGACCTTCCCTAGACACAAGCAGCAGGGCCAGGCATCAGCCCTGTTGATCTGCACCTTCCAGGGCCTCATGAGGCCCGTTCATACCAGACCCTGTCAGGGAGAGCGGTGACACCATCAGGCGGTAGAGGTGAGAGGGAGGGAGGTGACACCATCAGGTGGTAGAGGTGAGAGGGAGGGAGGTGACACCATCAGGTGGTAGAGGTGAGAGGGAGGGAGGTGACACCATCAGGTGGTAGAGGTGAGAGGGAGGGAGGTGACACCATCAGGTGGTAGAGGTGAGAGGGAGGGAGGTGACACCATCAGGTGGTAGAGGTGAGAGGGAGGGAGGTGACACCATCAGGTGGTAGAGGTGAGAGGGAGGGAGGTGACACCATCAGGTGGTAGAGGTGAGAGGGAGGGAGGTGACACCATCAGGTGGTAGAGGTGAGAGGGAGGGAGGTGACACCATCAGGTGGTAGAGGTGAGAGGGAGGGAGGTGACACCATCAGGTGGTAGAGGTGAGAGGGAGGGAGGTGACACTCCAGACCCTGTCAGGGAGAGCGGTGACACCATGAGGTGGGAGAGGTGGCAGGGAGAGCGGTGACACCATCAGGCGGTAGAGGTGAGAGGGAGGGAGGTGACCCCATCAGGTGATAGAGGTGAGAGGGGGAGAGAGGTGACACCATCAGGTGATAGAGGGGAGAGGGAGGGAGGTGACACCGTCAGGTGGTAGAGGGGAGAGGGAGGGAGGTGACACCGTCAGGTGGTAGAGGGGAGAGGGAGGGAGGTGACACCGTCAGGTGGTAGAGGGGAGAGGGAGGGAGGTGACACCGTCAGGTGGTAGAGGGGAGAGGGAGGGAGGTGACACCGTCAGGTGGTAGAGGGGAGAGGGAGGGAGGTGACACCGTCAGGTGGTAGAGGGGAGAGGGAGGGAGGTGACACCGTCAGGTGGTAGAGGGGAGAGGGAGGGAGGTGACACCGTCAGGTGGTAGAGGGGAGAGGGAGGGAGGTGACACCGTCAGGTGGTAGAGGGGAGAGGGAGGGAGGTGACACCGTCAGGTGGTAGAGGGGAGAGGGAGGGAGGTGACACCGTCAGGTGGTAGAGGGGAGAGGGAGGGAGGTGACACCGTCAGGTGGTAGAGGGGAGAGGGAGGGAGGTGACACCGTCAGGTGGTAGAGGGGAGAGGGAGGGAGGTGACACCGTCAGGTGGTAGAGGGGAGAGGGAGGGAGGTGACACCGTCAGGTGGTAGAGGGGAGAGGGAGGGAGGTGACACCGTCAGGTGGTAGAGGTGAGAGGGAGGGGGGTGACACCATCAGGTGATAGAGGTGTCAGGGAGAGAGGTGACACCATTGGGTGGTAGAGGCGGCAGAGACTCGTGATGCCCAACTGGCTGCTAGGCTCCTAGCTGTGGCCCCAGGGCCCTGCACCTCCCCTCCAGAGGCCCCATCACCCTGCAGGCTTCGGGGATCCCGCCTCAGCCAAGGAGGCCTACCCCCAGATCGATGCCCCGCCAGCTCCGGGCCCTGTGCCCAGTGCATCTGGCGAGACCCCTCAGCCTGCCCTGGGCCAGTCCCTGCCTCCTCTCCCTAACGCGGACAGGTGACCATCACTGTGTCGAGGGCCTGCTGAGACCCGAGTGGAATTGGGCTGACACCTGCTCCCTCCCAGGCTCTTCGGCGCCCCCTGTGAAGGTGGGGAGGTTGGGACAGCTGCCCGCTGTGGCGCCTTCCCTCCCACCGTGCCTTCCCTGTGATTACCTGGCCTGAGCTCGGCCTGCCCTTGTCCTGGCTCTCGCCCGAATGATGGTGTCCCTGTCCCCAGCAGCACCTGTGAGCAGCACACAGGGCCCCGAGGGAGGCCAGGCAGCCTCGGGCTCACCGGCAGCAACCAGGGCCCCTCAGGTAGGTCGTTTTCCGCGATGAGACCGTGAGGGGCTCGGCCGGGTGGTGGAGCTCGCTCTCTGCTGGTATTCGTGTGGAATCGTTTCTTTTCCTGTTTCCCAAGGATGCCCCCGCGTCCACCATCCCTGCACATCTGGAGCCCGCAGACCAGAGCGGCAGGGCCACGGGGTTGCTGACCCAGGGCGGCCCGGCCAGCCCCCTCCAGCCCCCTGGTGCTCTGACCTCAGGGTCCCCTCAGAAGCAGCCAGGGCAGCGGGACGGCAGCTCTCCAGCCAAAACCGTGGGCCGGTTCTCCGTGGTCAGCACCCAGGACGAGTGGACCCTGGCCTCCCCCCACAGCCTGCGGTACTCGGCCCCGCCTGACGTGTACCTGGA
>NW_005370673.1:1272272-1272967 GCF_000412655.1 Myotis brandtii
GGCCCCGAGGCCCAGGGCAGGGCGGGCGTGAAGGTCCCCACCATCAGTGTGACCTCCTTCCACTCCCAGTCGTCCTACATAAGCAGTGACAATGACTCGGAGCCCGAGGATGCAGACATCAGGAAGGAGCTGCAGAGCCTGCGAGAGAAGTAGGTCCCGTGGGCGGTGGCCGCTGAGGCCCACGCTCTGCCATGCACCCCAGGGCGTGGGCCCGGTGCCGGGCAGAGCGACGCTGCTGTGCTGTGGCTTGGTCCCTGGTCTTGGGGCGGTGCCTCTTCACCCACGGCCGCCCCCTCCGGTGGCCTCAGCAGGACAGCGAGGTGTTGCTCAGACCAGGCCCCTCACGCTGGGTCTGAAGTGCGGCTACCACCCGGTCAGGGCCCCAGCAAGCTGCACCCTGGCCTCCTGGGCAGGAGGACCCCATGTGGTTGCTACCCTGGGAGAGGCTGGTGTCCTGGACAGAAAGCTGAGGGCGGAGAGCTCTGGGGCGGACCCAGGAGCTGCCCACAGGCCCAGGAGCCTAGCCAGCCTCTCCTGCTCCTCCCTCTGGGTGGGCAGGCAGGGCTGTGCCTGCAGGGAGGGGGCAGGAGAGCTTGCCTGCCCTGCCCTGCCCTGCCCTGGCCCCTGGCCCCCTCCCCCCACCCCCTGAGGGGCCTGCCCCCCCCTTACCCACCCCCCCATCCCAGCCCTGGGCA
>NW_005370673.1:1273002-1288612 GCF_000412655.1 Myotis brandtii
GCCAGCCCCTCCCTTACCCACCCCCTCATCCCAGCCCTGGGCACCCGATACTTGAGCTCCCTCCCCTGGTGCCTTGTGTCAGCCCCCTGGGCACCCTGTGGGGATACAGTGCCTGCCTCCCCACCTGCACTGGCAATTCTTAGGGCCCCAGAACCCCATAATCTGAGAGGCCCACTTTGGGCAGGACTTGGGGAGCGTGCGGGTCTCCCCCAAGTCCTGAATCAGGCGCTCCCAGCTGACCAGGCATCTCTCCCCCACTCCAGCCAGCTTCCCCCTGGAAACTTCACACTCTGTGAATCTAATCTGATGCAATAGCACTTTTCTGTTTAGAGAATCATTTTTCTAAAACAAATCTGGCAGGCGCTGAAGACATAATAGGAGAAATTAGAACTTTTTTCCTTCTACCTAACCGTGAGAACACCTATTTCCCCGCCACACACCAAGGAGGTGGGCGAGGCTGCCCACAGCCAGTGCTGCCACCGTCTTAGCAGAGGCTTCCCACCTGTGCCGCCTGCCAGGTCCGCTCTGCCCCTTGGGGGTGGTGCCCGAGCTGGGAGCCCCTGGCAGGGAGGGGCTGCAGCCAGGGCCTCAGATCCCTGGCTGGCCACATGTTTCCACTCACCCCTGCCGGGCCCTCTGAGATACCCTGGTGCTAGCTCCCTGCAGGGAGGAGAAAACAGCTTGTAAACGAGGCACCTCCCAGTTCTGAGTGCTGGTTAATCACTGTGATTATGTACAGGGTTTATATTGTGAGCATAAATGTGTGAAGGTGTCCATACCCCAGCCTCCCCCCACACCAGAAAAACCAAAACAAACAACCCAGCCGTGTTCCAAGCCTGGAGGGAACCGCGTCTCTGCAGGCTGGTCAGGGCCCCTTGAGTCCCACGTGGTTGAGAAGACGTTGGAATAAATGCCGGCTCCTTTGAGCAGCCGCACTTCCCAGGTGTCCTGCAGGGGCCTGCCCCTCACTCCTCTCCGCCCGGAGCCCGGGAGGCCCACCCAGCCCTCCTCTGCTCCCCACTGCAGGCACCTGCGGGAGATCTCAGAGCTGCAGAGCCAGCAGAAGCGAGAGATCGAAGCCCTGTACCGCCGCCTGGGCAGGACGCTGCCCCCTAACCTGGGGCTCTTGCACACGGCCCCCCCTGCCGGCCGCCGGAGGAAGGCCAGCAGGAGCAAGCTGAAGGCTGGGAGGCTGCTGACTCCACTGGTGCAGCAGCTCAAGGTCGTGGCCTCCAGCACAGGTCGGCCCTGTGCCCTGCTGGGGGCTGGGCTGGGGGCTGGGCAGGTGGAGGCAGGCACCCAGACCTGGAGGGGCGCTTCTTTACCCCTCATGCGAGCAGGCCATGGGGCTGTGGCGGGCTGGGCCCCTGTGCTGTGGCCAGAGGAAAGGACCCAGCCCGGGAGTTGCAGCGAGGAAGGGGGGGTCGGGGGCTCAGGCTCTCCAGAGCAGGGGCTGCTCTTCCCCGTGGGCTCCGCCCTGCAGGGTGCTGCCAGGACGGGGCTGTTTCCTGGCCCGTTTCTTAGACATATGTCACCTGCTGACAGTGGGGGCTGAGCAGCTGCCTTGGGGGGGGAAGGGTGGTGGGGCTCCAGCCCTTGCCCACAACCCTCAGCACTGAGGTTGTCCGCGGTCCCTGAGCCCTTGCACCCTGGGGTGGAGACCCAGTGAGTTGAAACGCTCGGTCACGCCAGGTGGGAAGCTGGCCACAGGCCCTCCCTCTTGGCGTTGAATGGCACCTGCAGGGTGTGGGGCACAGGTGCAGAGCTTCAGGCCCCATGCCCGCCCGAGAGCCGACGGAGTGAGGGGAGGCTCGCTGGCCCGAGCGGCCAGGGCCTCCGGAGCTGCCATGTCCTTCCCATGTGTTGGCGTGAGGCAAGCCCGATCGGTGCTGTCGACCAGTGGAGACTGGTCATTTCTTTAATCCTCCCACCACGCCCACATGGCTCACCAGCCCCGTGCCCATTGCCTGCAGGGACTCAGCTTCCCCAAGGTCACCCAGCAACAAGCAGAGAGGACAGCTGCGCACCGTGCTGGCCGCTGCCCTCGGCACCTCATCGTGCCTGTCCCCTTCTCCCCACTCAGGTCACTTGTCAGACTGCAGCCGCACCCCTCTTGCCCAGGACCCCGCCAGGGCCGGGGCAGGGCCCGCCGCAGCGGCAGACTCCTGTGGGAAGGCAGTGCAGACCCAGCAGCCTTGCTCCGTGCGGGCCTCCTTGTCTGCAGACATCTGCTCCGGCTTAGCCAGTGACGGGGGCGGAGCGCACGGCCCAGGTGATTCCCAGCTTGCCCGCCTCTGAGCATGTGCTAGCCGCGCAGGCCGTGTGGTGTAGAGGGGATGTGCGCTGTGGCCAAGGCTGCCGACAGCTTCTGAAAGACGCGATCCTAGAGGCAGCCTTTGAATGAAAAGAGTGGGTGGCCACGCCTCACAGGCTTTAAGTGGCTCCGAGGGAGGCATGCTTGGCTAGAGCAGCCTGGGGAGGGACCACTGAGGTCAGACGTGGTGTCTGCTGTGTGGTCTGTGCCGGGTGCAGGCGCCGCCCGCTCTGCCCTGCCCCGTTCCCTGCCACACGTGGGTCCAGAAGGGCCGCTGGGGGCCAGGGCGCAGCTCTGGAGCTGGGAGTTGGGCCTTGAGGTGGAATGGCCGTGGACACAGCAGCTGTGCGATGAGGCGCTTCTCCCACGCCATCTCTGTGCAGAGGCGTGGGGACCACAGCCCCTCCGGTCCCTGCCCTGCCCCGCACGCGCTCCTGGGTCCGCCTCTCTTCCGCTCCAGCGCTTCCTCCTTTCCATTCTGTGGTCGGTGGCTGTGGTCCTCGGGGCTGGGCTAGGTGCAGCCGCGGATGCTAAGTGACGAGGCTGAGTGGCTGGTGGTGCAGGCGGCAGCCCGAGACTGTACTTGATGCCTGTCTCTCTGTTCTCTTCCCTCTATATTCACTTGCAGGCTGGACGGTTTACCACCCAACGTCTGAGAGAGTGACCCATAAGTCTAGTAGCAAACCTCGCGCTCGATTCCTCAGTGGACCCGTGTCTGTGTCCATCTGTCTGTATTTGTTCTTTTGTATTTTATCACCTCCCGGCCCTTGGTTCTCCCTCCCCTCTCCCTGTCTCCATCACCTTCCATATGCTTTATAGGAGCCTCCCCTAC
Source organism: Myotis brandtii (assembly GCF_000412655.1). Classification (NCBI taxonomy): domain Eukaryota; kingdom Metazoa; phylum Chordata; class Mammalia; order Chiroptera; family Vespertilionidae; genus Myotis; species Myotis brandtii. Next base: position 1,276,149 of record NW_005370673.1, read on the forward strand.
ACCATTGACCTCGTTTATTTAATATCGAACAGAGCCTCGTCCACACCCACCCGCCTGGCCCCAGAAAGCACGGTGCATGCTCGCGGCTCCTGCCGGCACCGGCGCACGTGCAGCGGCCGCCTGAGCCCACGCAGACCCGCCCCGCCCCCAGGCCGCTCTGCACTTCTCTTGTCACTTTGTATTTTTTTAACGTTGGACGTACTTTTACTTCTGTTGCGATTGCGACAAATACACACGTCCACTGTCCCCAGTTCCAGCAACAACAAGACAGCCCGGCCTTCTCTCCATGCATGCATGACGTGCTTCACACGTGTCTGGACTTTGAAGACATGCATGTGAGCGAGACAGTGCTGGCAGGTCACCGTACAAGGCCCGTGTCACAACATCCAGTAACCCCCACCCCCCTGCATGCAGACATGCTGAGCGCGCACGCCAGCTGGGACACCCAGCCCCTCCCCTCTGCTCGCCCCAGAACCTCCCAGCCCCGGGAGAGCTGGCCCCCAGCCCCTCTGGGGTCTCTAGCGCCTGCACTGCACCTGGTGACTCCCCCTCGCCTCAGGGCCAGCGAGGCAGCCGGCTGTGCGGCCCACAAGCCCCGTGACAGCACTCAGTCCCAGCCGCCCACACCCTGGTGCCCTCCTGCGGCCAGGACGTGTGCCCAGGAATGGGCACCTGCTCAGGGCTCTCCCAAATTGTTTCTTATTCCTCAGATGGATTGGCAAGTGAATCAAAAGCTGTGGGCTTTTAGATTTTTGTTTTTAACAGAAAAATTAAGCTTTTTGCCAATTAGATTGGACATGCTGGTTTGGGGCGTGTGGTCTTTTGCTTGTACAATAAAGATACATTGTGCTTGCTGGGACCTGAGGCCACGCCCACAGGAGGCACCCATCCCCCCCCAGAGGGCACGGCTCCTCCCAGGCAGCAGGCGGGTCGCAGGCGGGGACCAGGGAGAAGGGCCCCGGGACCGCCCGGGCGCTCCTTGCTCAGGACAGATGCAGGTTCAGCTTGGGGGGCTCAGGCTGCTGGTCAGAGGGGGGCCAGCTCTCTGTCACTCCTCTGCCTTGTGCGTGGCTGCCTGGGAGCTGTGGTGTGAGCACACCTGGGTTCCCGGGCATTTCTGTGGGAAGTGCCTGCCAGCAGGGGCTTCCCTGGGGCCTGGAGGAAAGCCAGCTGTGAGCAGCACCGGCCTCAGGCCATCACCACTTTCCCTGCAGAGCCACCTGGTTCTGCTTTTCTCTTTTAGGGTTTTCTCTTTTTTCACTATTACTTATTGTTCCAACATAAAAGAAAAATTTGAGGCCTAGCAGGGACAAGGAGATTAGGCTTTGCTTCCGCCCTGGCCCGGAGGAAAGGAATGTGTGAGGCACAGCTTGGTGCAGACCCGCCTGGCCGGTGGTGGGTTTCAGGTGGCACCCACTGCCTGGTTGGCCTGCTCCCTCGGGTGCTGGGAAGGCGATGACTCTGCTGTTTGCACAGCCCAGCCGGCTCTCAGGCCGTGAAGTGGCCCGCTGGCTCTGAGGCTGCGGTGAGCAGTGTGCAGCCTGCACGGGGCATGGAGCCGTGAGCGCCCCTGCCGCTCTGCTGGGGCTGGAACAGCCAGGACCCCTCCCTTCGGTCCTGGTACCCACCCGGCCCTCGGCTCCTGGAGCTCCCAGGGGCACACGACAGGGGCGGGACATGGGTCTGGGAGGGCTGAGAGGTTGGCCACGGGGAGGCGGAGCGGAGCTGGAGTCAGGGTTGCGGGCCTGGCCTAGGCCGGAGGGAAAGCAGAGAATGGTCTCGGTTCCCCCTCCTGAAAGGAACAGGAGACAGGTCTCTGGGAAAGTCAACTCTGTGTAAAGTTCTGAAGCACAGAGGCCCCAGGTCCCCTGGGACTCAGAGATGAGAGAGGTGGCTAATGGGTGGTGGCCCCGCGGAGCTGTGGGCAGTGCCAGGCGCTGGGAGGCCTGGGCCGAGAGCAAGGTGGGCACAGCCTCAGCAGCTCAGGTGGGCGGCCCTGAGCAGGGCAGACCCTGCTGCCGTCCAGCTGCTGCTCATCCTGCAGGCCCCCTGCCCAGGTGAACGGCTTGGGGCGGCCGGGGCGGGTTGCGGAAGTGACGGTGTCCTGGTGTCCTGTTGTCAGCAGTTGTCAGGGAGGGGTCCTGGCTGTTCCAGCTCCAGCAGAGCGGCAGGGGCGCTCACGGCTCCATGCCCCAGACAAGAGGGCCCAGCGCAGGCCCCACGCTCCTCATTGGCCCTTCTGCCTCGGCTCCCCCAGACCAGAGGCAGGGCTCACGTCCTCCGGGACTCGCTCTGCACACGGACCGGCGTGTGCTCTGTGCCTTCGGCCACATGCCCGGTGTCCAGGCTGCAGCAAGTTTGTCTCTGGGACCCGTGGCCCCTGTGCAGACCCCGAGGCCCGCCTGCGCCTGGTGTGTCCCTCCTGCCTCCCTGTGAGGACCCGCTGCGGTGGGTGTGGGAGCGGGCCCGGGGGACCGAGGAGGAGCGCCTACATGTGGCCCCCGCACCTTCACTCACGCAGGTCCAACTGGTGAGCGCTGGCCCCGCAGGCTGTCTGAGGGGCCGGCCCCTGTGCTTGGGCCTGTGCGTCCCAGACAGGGCTGCTGGGTGAAGCCCCCTGGGCAGAGCTGACGCATCTGCTGCCCAGTTTCTGCTCCACAAACCAGTTTTGGCACTTTTCTCAGCTTGAGAAGTTGGTGGCTCAGTACATACTAGTAGACGCCCAGAGCAGTACCTTGGTGCTATCCCGTTTTCCTCTCTGTGCAGAACCGAGTGCGTCCTGCCGCTGTCGGGGTGCACGACCCCTCAGCGACGTGCCTCATCATGGGGTGGGGAGCCCCGCAGGGCCCGGCCCTGTGGCAGCATGTGAGCACATGGCAGAGGAAGGTGTGGGCGTCTGTGGGCCTGGCCCATTTATGAGTAGCAGGCACCCTCAAGTTGGAGGCATCGCCTGGCAGCCAGCCAGAGGCCGGGGGAGGTGGGGGCAGGTGCCCAGCAGGCACCCAGCCGGCTGGCTGTCCATGCCAGGAGCAGCCCCTGTGCCTGTGCCAGGGTGAATGTGGGGCGAAGGCGGGCCGCTCGGCACCCCTGCAGCCATGCGCCGCATAGGACAGACTGCACGGCCTCTGTGCTGCCCTCAGGCAGGAGAGCAGCTGTCCTGCCCACGTGGACATTCCCAAGTGTTCTGGGGCCTGGAAGCTGGCTCGTCTCTTCCCAGGGCCTTGGCTGAGGACAGAGTCCTGCCGGGGACACCCTACTCCACAGGAAACTGGGGGTGTGGGGGGGACTGGTCTGCTATTCACCCTTATGCCCCCGAGGCCTCCTCTGGCTTCCTTGTGGGGCCTGTGTCAGCCCCGTGTGGTTCCTGGCACCCTGCATTGCTGCCGAGGCCTTGTGGGTGGGAGCCAGGTGCACCGCAGTGCAGGGTCCGGTCGCTTTGGTGAGCATCCAGGGCAGGCGCGGCAGGCGCAGACCCTGGGAGAGGCTGAAGAGGCAGGGCTGTGGGCTCCAGCACACGGTGGCTGCTCTGCCTCAGCCCAGTGGCGTGAGCGCAGAGCATGGCCGGACAGGGCTGCTTTGTGTTTGAAGGTCAGCAGAGGGCCTGGAGCCGCTGTGCTCTGGCTTTCACCGGCCTGTGTCGGTTGTGGGGTGGGGCCTGCATGGCTCTGCACCCTGAGCAGTGTTCTGGTGGCCGCCCCGGCCCTGGGTTTCCGGTGAGGTCTGTCTGGGCTTTCATTGAGGGCCCTCTGGGAGTCTGAGCAGGCACCTGGCCGTGGTGGCCGTCACACGGAGGACGGGAGCCAGCCCTGCCCCAGAACTCCGGCCGGTGGCCCCGCGGCCCGCTCAGAACTCGTTCGGCTGGAGACCCGGCTGGTGTTTATCCCATGTTCTGGGTCACCGGTTGGGGCCTGCTGCGGTCTAGACGCTAAGGCTCCCACCCCAAGAACGTGACGGGGAGCATGCAGACAGGCTCTGGGTGGCCACGCGCCCTGCGGCCCCGGAGGCCCGTGGGGAGCACAGATGCACAGGCCCTTCAAGGCTCTCCGCCCCCCGGGGTGGGTCTGGGTGCTGCTTGTCCCTTTGCTTTATGTGCTCGTTAGAGACGGCAGGATGAACTGAAGAACAGGCAGATGGGAGCCCAGTGGCTGTCCTGCCCTCACTCAGGGCACGTGGCTTGCCTTCCTGGGCTCGTGCTGGGGGCTGCAGCGCCTCCGGGAGCGGCGTGGTTGTGCGCAGGGCCTGCTGCTGTGAGGGCCGTGGGCAGGAACCTAGACCCTCCGCTGGCGCAGCCTTGCTGAGTGACCTTGGGGATGCCGAGCCCCCTGCCTGTCCCACCTCAGCTCCTGACTCCCGGAGTCCCTCCCGCCCTGTCAGGACCCGCCCACACTGAGGTCAGGCTCTGGGACCCCAGGGCCGGCAGCCTGGGGCAGGGCCTGGCCCTGCCTGCTGGGTAGGAGATACCAGACAAGACCCAGTGGAAGAGAATCGTCCCTGCCTCTCCCACCCTGGACAGGACCCTGCCTTCCCTCCTGCCCGCGCTGGCCTCAGCCCGTAAAGCAATGTATCTTTTTGCACTTGGAAAACCCCATGGCCCAGGGGCCAGGTCGGCTCCAGAGCCAGCGGCCAGGGGCTCCCAGAGCCCTACCTTAGAGCCAGGTGGTGAGCTCTGCCCTTTTCTTGGTTTGGTTTTCTTTTCTTTTCCTTTTTGGAATATGTTTCTAGAGATACACACTCTTCTCTCTGAACGTGGGCTTGGCCTGCCCCTCCGCCCTCAGCGAGCGTGCGGAGCTGCACCCCGAGCCAGGGGCACCCTGAGCCCGAGGCCGTCCTGCTCCGGCCTGCTGGCCACCGCTCCTCCTCGCACACCGATGACCTTCGCTTAGAGTGTGGCTTGTCCCGTGCTACTGTCTGGCCTAACCCTGTGGTCTGTGTCGTTCTCTCTCCCTTGCAGGGTCTGCCTTGAAGCGTCTCTGTCTAGGCAAAGAGCACAGCAGTCGTAATTATCGGTTTTTCACTCGTCCGCTCTCCATCGCATGGCCTTTCTTGTGGCTAGTGCCCCTTGGCTTCCCCGGCCGCCTGGAACCACAGGGCTGGCGGGCAGGCAGGAGTGGGCCTGCACTGTGCCCGCCCTCTGTGGGCACCGCTCACCATTGCCTGGTGGGGCAGCCACTGGCGGTGCCCCTTGGCGTCTCCATGGGTCTGAGACTGTGCATTCCAGCCAGTTCACATCTAACAGGCTGTCCTCTGGAGCATCATACATTACCAACCGCTGATTGGCTCCTTTTCCAAAACCGCAGGGAGGAGTATTTCCGTGAGGCGCTAAGGATAGCGCCAGAGGAGGGTGCGGGCCAGAGCGGGACCAGCCTACCTGGGCTGCCCGCTGCTCATCTCACGCCGTTTTTGTTTTGTTTTGTTTTTTTTCCTTTTTTTCTTTTCTGGCTGAAACATTCATGTAGATACAGCTTGTGTGTAGAATCTCATTACTAACATATAACTGTCGTGTCTGCTTTTTGTTGCTAGACACTAAAGTAGACTACATTTTGCAATAGCTTGTTTGAAGAGATGGTCATTAGGTTATTTTTAAATGCAGAACTTTAAAAAAGTGGCCTATTCAAAATTGCCAACCAGAAATTATATGTTGAAGAAAGGGAGGGCACAGCATTTTTTTAAAGTAAAACACCCTGTTTGGGTCATTTAAAACACACCTTCTAGTGCCATGGGGAGGGCCGTGTCTTTGCCCAGCTCTTCGAGCCTCGGCCGGGCCCCGCAGCCTGACTCCCGCTCCAGCTGCTGGTGGCAGCCTCAGGTGGCTCCCGATGGCGGGCCCATTGTGGGTGGAAAGCTCTAGGCTTGTGCCCTTTATCAGCACCTCCCCCAATGCTCTGGCGAGGAGAGGTGCAATTTCTGTGTCTTAAATTCAAACACCAAGCCACTGAAGTCACAGGAATGCCAGCGATCCACCCACAGCAGCAGCTGTGTGCCCAGAGCAGCCCCTTGGCGTCCTGATGTCAGAGCTGAGCGTGCAGGGCCTGAACAGGCTGCCTCCCGTCTGCGCCAGGAGTTTCCTTCCCCAGCTCTCCCGGGTCTGGCAGGCCGAGCAGCGCGGGCACAGAGTGGATGCTGCCTGAGGCTGCGGCAGCGGGCCCTGGCCCTGCTGGTTATGAGGGGGTGACGGCCCAGGCCCCTGTGGCCTGCGGAAGCGCTTCACCACGCCCACAGTGGGCACGTGGGTTCCTAATCAGACCATCTCCTGAAGCAAGGTGTTGCCTGGCCTGCGCGCGACCATTGAGTGATGCAGCTGGCCCTGTTGCTGGTGGCGAGGCCGCCAACGCTGCCTGTGTGTGCCTCCCCAGGGTCCTCCACCAGCAGCCTGGCCCCAGGCCCTGAGCCGGGCCCTCCCGCCGCCCTGCACGCCCAGGCGCAGGTGAACAACAGCAACAACAAGAAGGGCACGTTCACGGACGACCTGCACAGGCTGGTGGACCAGTGGGCCAGCCAGGCGGCGGGGGCTCCGCAGCTGAAGCCGTCACTCAACCAGCTGAAGCAGACGCAGAAGCTGCAGGACATGGAGGCGACAGCTGGCTGGCCCCCGGCCTCCGGCGAGATTCGGGCTGTAAGTGGGGCGTGGCGGGGTCAAAGGGACAGGCTGGCAGCCAGGCTGGGACCTCAGATTTCAGCAGAGCAGTAGCTTGCAGCCTGGCATGGGCACATCTAGGTGGGCTGCTCCGGGTCTGGTGACCTCAGGCTAGAGATGTAGGGGGCCTGCACACTGCCCTCGGGGGCACCCCTTGTTGGGCTCGGGTATCCCGTAGCAGGTGGGCAGGAGCCGGGAGCTGTTGGCTGACCTTGTCGCGTGGTGCGTTCCTGTGTCGGGGCTGTGTCTGCCCTGCCGGAGGAGTGCTCCCTCTTTGTCGTGTTCCGGGGCAGTTTGTGCAAGATGTGCTCTTTCTGAAATGTTTAGCAAAGTTCGCTGGGGACACTGTCTGGGCTGGAAGTTCTTTTTTGAGTGTGGGAAGGTTCTCCTATGACCTTTTATTTTGAAAAATTTCAACCACATGGGACAGTTTAAAATTCTGCAGTGAACTTCCGTGTGCCTCCTGCCTGCACGCTGTGATTGACTTTGCTGTTTTTTATCCCAGGCCTCCATCCCATGAGGGTCAGGTTTCGTTAATGGATTCCATTTCTTTTATAGTTTTAGTACCATGTGGAGTTTCTCTTTCTGTTAAACTCTGCTTTTCTAGCAGTTGGTACTTCTTTAAATTTATCAAAGTTTTCAATTTAATTGGCATTAAAGTTCATAACCTCTCCCCCAGTCTGCAGCGAGGCAGCTGTGCACGCTCCCTTTCTGTAGGGCAGTGATGGCGAACCTGTGACACGCGTGTCAGAGGTGACACGCAAACTCATTTTTTTGGTTGATTTTTCTTTGTTAAATGGCATTTAAATATATAAAATAAATATCAAAAATATAAGTCTTTGTTTTACTATGGTTGCAAATATCAAAAAATTTCTATATGTGACATGGCACCAGAGTTAAGTTAGGGTTTTTCAAAATGCTGACACGCCGAGCTCAAAAGGTTCGCCATCACTGCTGTAGGGTTTATGAATGGCATTCACCTTTTTAAGGAACTCTTCTTGGCTCTGATGATATTCATTATTGTATGTTTCATGAATTTCTTCCTTTTATTATTTCTTTCCTTCTATCTTTGGGTTGTCATTTTTGTTCTAGAAAGTTTCTTGAGATGTGCAGTTCATTGATTTGCAGCCTTTTTTCTCTTATAGCACAGGCTTTCGGCTGAGAAATTCCCTCTAATTATTTTAGCTGCAGCCCAAGTAGCATTTTCTTTGACCTTCAGTTCAAAATATTTGCAATTTCCACGATGATTTTAAATACTATAGTTATTAATTTCCTTGTGATCTTTGTATTAACCATTTATTTGTTTTGTTTTGTTGGGGTTTTTTTTTGCCTAATTGAACTGATGAGATTAAACTCTAGTGATTTCAGTTTGTTAAACATTGTGGGACTGGCTGTCTGACCCAGGCTGTCAGTCTTGGTCACTGCTGCATGGAGGACGGAGGCCCGCCCCTTCCATTCCCTCAGAGGGCCACTCCCAGCCTGAGCCTCGCTTACTTCTCTCCTGGCGCCGGCAGCACCTCCTGGCAGGCACACCTCTGTTAGTCTGACTCCTCACGTCCATTCTCCCTTATTCTGCAGCAAAGCTGAGACCCTTACCGTGGCCCCAGGCCCTGCGGAGCCCACACCTGGACAGGCCGTCCACTCCACCGCTGGCCCCACGCTGCTCAGCCTGGGCCCCGCCTCACCCTCCCTCAGCTGCTAATCCTGCTGCTCAGATGGCTGAGATTCTTACTAATGGTTTTGTTTGTTTGTTTCCTTATTTTTTTGTGATAAATCTAAATAACAAAATTTACCAATTTAATCATTTTGAGTGTGTGATTCAGTAGCATTAAGAATATTCAGCCCTAACCGGTTTGGCTCAGTGGATAGCGCGTCGGCCTGCGGACTGAAAGGTCCCAGGTTCGAGTCCGGTCAAGGGCATGTACCTTGGTTGCGGGCACCTCCACAGTGGGAGGTGTGCAGGAGGCAGCTGATCGATGTTTCTTTCTCATCGATGTTTCTAACTCTCTCTCCCTCTCCCTTCCTTTCTGTGGAAAATCAATAAAATATATTTTTAAAAAAAGAATATTCACAATGTTGTACAGCCATCACACTGTCCACATCTAGACCATTTTCATTATCCCAGACAGAAGCGGCTCACCATAAATAGCCCTGCTCCGGGCCTCTGGCCGCCCAGCCTGTAAATCCCCTTCTGCTTCCTGCTTCCATGCGTGCGCACGGCTGGCACCTCACGGACGTGGAGTCACTTAGCATTGTCCTTTCCGTCTGGCTTCCTCCACTTCGTGTCTTCAAGGTGCATTCGTGTTTAGCATGTTTTAGAACTTCATTCCTTCCCCTAATTTTTAAAGACTGTGGTGAAATACATGTAACAACATTTGCCATCTTAATCATTTTTAAGTGCTAGTTCATTGGCATTAAATACATTAATATTGTTGTTCAACCATCACCACCATCCCTCTCCAAAATTGGTTTATCTTGCACAACTGAAATTCTGTACCCATTGAAAATAGCTCCCTGTAGGAGCCCCGCCCCTGGCAACCACCATCTACCTTCTGTCTTTATGAATCTGACTACTGTAGGTCCAGTCCCCATATAAATGGAATCATACAGTGTTTATCATTTTATAACTGGCTTATTTTATCTTGCATAATGCTCTCAAGGTTCATCTATATTGTAGTATGTGTCAGAATGTCCTTCCTTTTTAAGGCTGAATAATATTCCATGTGTATATACCACATTTTGTTTATTCATTGATCCATCCATGGATACTTGGATTGCTTCTACCTTTTAGCTATTTTGAATAATGCTGCTATGAACATGTTTGAGACCCTGCTTTGAGTTCTTTGGGGTATATACCCAGCAATGGAATCACTAGATCACATGGTAATTCTATTTTTAATTTTTTGAGGAATTGCCAAATTGTTTTTCACGGTGGTTGAACCATTTTATGTTCCCACCAACAATACACAGAGGTTCCAGTTTCTCCTCATTTTTGTCAATAGTTTCTATAGTCTTCTTTTTTAAATGGTAGCCATCCTAATGGGTTTGAGGTGTAGTATCTCATTGTAGCTTTAATTTGCATTTCTGTAATGATTAGTGATGTTGAAATGTTTTCATGTGCTTATTGGCCATTTCTATATCTTCTTTGGAAAAATAACAATGCAAGTCCTTTACCCATTTTAAAATAGCATTGCTTTTTTTGTTGTTGAGTTTTAGGAGTTCTGTATTCTGGAGATTAATACCTTACCAGACATATGCTTTGCAAATATTTTGTGTCATTGTGTGGGTTGCTTTTTTACTCTGTCAATAGTGCCTTTTGATGCACAAAAGTTTTTAATTTTTATGAAGACCAATTTATCTGTTTTTTTCTTTTGTTGCCTCTGTCTTTGGTGTCATATCCAAGAAATCATTGCCAAATCCAATGTCATGAAGATTCCCCTATGATTCCTTCTAGGAGTTTAATAATTTTAGTTCTTATGTTTATCCCTTTAATCCATTCTCTTATATGTGGATATCCAGTTTTCCTAGCAATAGTTGTTGAAAAAACTGTCCTTTCTCCATTGAATGGACCAGGAACCGTTGCTGAAAATCAGTTGACCATATGTGCAAAGGCAAATTCTGTATTCTCTATTCTATTCCATTTGTCTATATGTCTGTCCTTTTGCTAGTATCATACTATTTTGATTTCTGTAGCTTTATGGTAAGTTTTGAAACCAGGAAGTGTAAGTCCTCCAACTTTGTGTTTCTTTTTCAAGATTATTTTGGTTATTTGCCATCCCTCGAGAATCCTAATGGTGTGTGTGTGTGTGTGTGTGTGCGCGCGCGCGCAATGTACTTTAGGATGGTTTATTTATTTTTTTGAAAAAATGCCATTGAGACTTTAATAGTGATTGCATTGAATCTGTATATCACTTTGGGTAGTATTAACATATTAAAAATACTAAGTCTTTCCATCCATAAACATGGGATGCTTTATTTGTGTCTTTCTTAATTTCTTTTAGCAATGTTTTTTAGTTTTCAATGTGTTACTCTTTCAACTCCTTATATTTACCCCTAAATTTTATTCTTATTTATACTATTGTGAATGTATTGTTTTCTTAATCTATTTTTTAGATTATTCATCATTCATGCATGGAAATACAACTGATTTTGTGCCCTGAAACTTTTCTAAATTTATGAATTAGCTCTAACAATTTTTTTGGTGGATTTTTAGAGTCATCTACACATAAGATCATGTCACCTCTGCATAGAGATAATTTTACTTTTCCTTTCCAATATTGTTGCCTTTTACTTATTTTTTTCTTGCCTAATTTCTCTGGCTAGACCTTCTAATATTATATTGAATAGAAGTGTCAAAAGCAAGGATCCTTGTCTTGTTTCTAATTTTAAATCTTTTACCATTGAATATGATATTAGTTATGTGTTTTTTAGATATGTATATCTGGCCTTTATCATATTGAGGAAGTGCATTCTATTTCTAGTTTCTTGAGTGCTTTTATCATGAAAGAGTGTTAATTTTGTCAAATGCTTTGTCTGCATTAATTTTGAATGGTATATCACATTGATTTTCATATGTTAAACCAACCTTGCATTCCTGGGATAAAACCCATCTAGTCATGGTGTATACTCCTTCTAATATGCTACTGAGTTCATTTTGCTAATATATATTTTTTCTTCTTTTTGCTAATATTTTATTGAAGTTTTTGCCATCAATAGTTATCAGGGGTATTAATCTGTAATTTTCTTGTGTTGTATTTATCTGGTTTTGGTATCAGGATAATGCTGGCCACATAGATTGAGTTAGGAAGTATTCCCACCTCTTCAACTTTTAGAAGAGTTTAAGAAAGATTGGTGTTCTTTCTTTTTTAGATGGTAGATTCACCAGTGAAGTCATCTGGTCCTGGGCTTTTCCTTTTTGAGAGGTTTTTGATTACTGATTCAATTTCACTACTGTTATAGGTCTATTCAGAGTTTCTGTTTCTTCTTGAGTGAGTTATGGTAAAAGAAATCTTTCTGTTTTATGTGAGTTATCCAGTTTGGTAGCTAAAAGTTTGTCAATTTGTTCATCTTTTCAAAGAGCTAATTTTGATTTCATCGATTTTTCTCTATTGTTTTTCTGTTCTTTATTTTGTTTATTTTGATTATAACATACAGTTATTAATTTAAGATCTTCCCTTTTTTAATGTAGGATTTACAGCTGTAAGTTTCCCTCTGAGAATTTCTTTTTTTTTTTTACTTAATTTATTTTTATTTAACTGCCAAATCTCCAGAATGGTTCCACCATTTTACCACAGCACCAGCTATGTATTTGATTTCATCACTCCTCATCCTTACCAACACTGGGACTTGAACTCAAAGTTTTTTGTTTATTTTTTTTTGTTTTTTTTTTGTTTTAGAACAGGGCTACTCATTGTTCTAAGCACTGAGGATTCAACAGTGAAACAAGCAGACAAACCCTGCCCTCATGTTTATGTGTTCATGTTTGGCACAGTGCTTATGGCTATCTGTTAATGTTATGATATGGTGCTGCTGTTTACTGCTTTTTATAGGAAGTGATTGTGTTATGCCCAGATTTCAAGATCCCCAAAAGCCCACCAGGGAGCCAGCCGAGTCCGATGCAAAAGCAAAGAGTCTTTATTCAAGCTAGCTCGGCTCCCCGACCACACTCACCGACGCAACGGCAAGCCAAGCGGCAGAGAGAGAGAACTCTGTGTGGAGAGAGGTTTTATAGGGGGGTTGGAGTAAGGGGAGGAGAAAGGACTGTGGGCCCTGCCGATTGGCCAGGCGCAAGTCGGTGTCTTGTTACACAGGATGTGGTCATATCTATGGC
>NW_005370673.1:1289343-1290407 GCF_000412655.1 Myotis brandtii
GCCGTCTACCTTGAGAGCGGTGGGGGTCGTCAGCACCACAGTGTAGGGACCCTTCCAACGTGGCTCGAGGGTCTCCCGGTGGTGCCTTCTGACGTAGACCCAATCTCCTGGTCTGTGCTGATGAGGAGTTGGGGTTGGGATGGCGCGGAAGCGTGACCAAATGTCCTCGTGCGCCCTCTGGAGCCCTCTAGGGGCCTGGCGGTTTCGGCGAAACCCAGTATCCAGAGGCAGCAGTAGCCGGCCGATCCTAGGAATTCCCTTACTTCTCTTCGAGAGGTGGGAGTAGGGATTTTCAAAACAGTCTCTTTTCTGGCATCCGTTAACCACTGCTGCCCGCCCTTTAGGATGTATCCCAGGTCTTACTGGACCTTCTCCTGGCTTTAGTTCTACCAGGACTGGGGCCCTGTGGGCGGCCAGCCCCACCCCCCTGTCTCTGCCCAAGCTGTTGGGAATTCTTGTAGCCATTTGTCCATACTGCCCTCTACTGGGGAAGCCTTCTGGTGGAGGTGATACTCATCCTCTAGCCTCATGGTCAGGACCTGAATGGGGTGGCCCCTCCTATCGGTGACCTGAGGCCCCCCTTGTCTGAAAGTTATTTGAGCTCCAATTTTGGTCAGTAGGTCCCGCCCCAATAGTGGGTAGGGGCATTCCGGTATCACCATGAAAGAGTGGGATACCCGGCCCATCCCTAAATCTACCGTTCTTCGGGTAGTCCATGAATACTGGCTCATACCAGTTGCCCCTTGCACCCAGGACTTTTTGTTCTTCAGTTTTCCTTGTGGGGTGTGGAGGACCGAATGTTGCGCCCCAGTGTCGACAAGGAAGTCAGTGGGGGTCCCCTTCACTTTAAGAGTTATCCTGGGCTCGGGGAGGGGATCCGAACCCCGACTCGCCTAGTCACTCAGTTCATCCAGCTTTATTCCCAGCCATTTTTACAGATCCTAGGGCCCGTTACCTTCCTTTAACCAGCAAGCCAAATGACACTGGCTTGTATTATTTAATTCAGCACAGGCAGGGGGCCCATAAAATCTCTGCCCTGAGGAACTGTGAGCCCCACCCCTAAA